>NC_058411.1:143697682-143762460 GCF_002201575.2 Neomonachus schauinslandi
GGTCGCGGGGCGGCCGGAGTCCGGGGTCGCAGGACGCGGGGCGGGGGGCACGGGGCGGCCGGAGTCCGGGGGGCGCAGGACTCCGGGCAGGGATCGCGGGGCGGCCTAGGGGCACGGGGCGGCGGGGGGCCGGGGATTACGGGGGGGCCGGGGGGCGCAGAAGGGTCAGGGGGCGCGGGGGGCGGGGCGGGGATCGCGGGAAGGCAAGGGGCACGGGGCGATCGGGGGGTGGGGCTCACGGCGCGGGACAGGGATTGCGGGGCGGCAGGGGTCCGGGGTCCTGGAGGCACCGGGCAGCCGGGGTCGCGGGGCAGCTTCGCGCGGGTGCCCCAGCTACGGCTTGCGCGGAAAACCTTGGTGCAGAGGTTAGTTATTACTTATTTTGTCTCCTGGGGGCTTGAGCGAGGTGTCAGTTTGAATGCCCAGATGTGTTCGTTCAAATTCCGAGAAGCCACTTGGGGTTTGTCCCATGACCTGCCTCCCTGCTGGGTGACACAGCGTACTCGCCGATACAACTTTCTCGGTAACAGAGGCCGTTGTTACCTAGCAGGGCTCTCTTTCGTGCCTCCGGCTGGGCTTCCCACGTTGTTCCTTTATTCACAGGCAAGCGTGGGGCTTCTTTAGGGTTAATACGAGGGATCCAGACCTGACCTTCTGCCCCTGCTCCCTGGCCCCTGTCTTCCTCCGCCGCCCCCCCCTCGTCTTGGCAGCGTTTGCAAATCTGCGCGGGCAGGTGTTTGTAGATTGCCAGGCAGCTGACTTCCCCGGCTGCTGGGAGACTCGTTTGCATCCTCAGTGCTTCCCTGGCTCCTGAGAGCGGGGCTTTTTTCAGCCTTCGGGATGATAAGATGTTCTGGACAGGAATAGAAACAAGGAAATGTACTTCTTCAAATTCCAAGTGTTTAGAAGATTTCAGAGTTCGTCCTCTCGATATCTTGAAGAAAAATACCATTTATGGAACACCTATGACGTGATCTAAGCATAGAAAAGGGAAGAGCTGAAAGCCGAAATTCACATCAGTATTTCAGTTTTTATGAGTAAGTTTCTTAAAGAGAGGAGGACACGTTATTCAGGTATAGGAAGAATCTTTTCTTGTCTTTCCTTCAGCTTTTTAAACAATGATTTCTGATTCTAGGAATTAATAATCTTGAAGACTAGAATTATTTATTGCAGGATGTATTGCTTACGGAGACTGAAGAGAATGTGGAGGTGATTTAAACACTTAACATCCTGGGCTGAGAGTGTTAGAAAGAAAGGGATGTGCTGTTTGGAGCCAGACAAGCCTGGGTTCAAATTATGGCTCTGGCGTATCATACTCACGTGAACAAGTTTGTTTTGGTTGGCTCCCTTTGAAATAACGGGGATAATACCGATTACTTCTGAGTCATCTTCAGAATTAAGTAATATGCGTGAAATGCCAGGTGCTGTGCCTGACAGTCCAGAAAGCGCTAGTTTCCTGCACCTTTTGGTGAAAGTGGAACTTTTTTCATCTGTTTTCCTATAAAACATTATCGTCAAGCATTAAATGATGTCAGTAGCTTTGTGCTCCTGCTCGGTGTCCAGTGTCATATTCAGACAATCAGGGCTGATTCATTCCTCCTTTCTGGCCCAGTATACTAGCCAAGCCCTCCCTTAAAATAGCACCCTGTTCTATTACAGTTATGCTTTCTCTTTGTCCCACGTGAGCTCCTTAACTGGAATTTTTTTTTCAGTTTTAATTTCAGTATAGTTCCCATATTCTGTTAGTTTCAGGTGTACAGTATTGTGATTTAGGAATTCTGTACATGACTCCGTGCTCACCACGGTAAGTGTGCTCTTCATCCCCATCCCCTGTTCCCCCTATTGCCACCCCCACCTACCCTCTGGTGACCATCAGTGTGTTCTCTGTAGTGAAGAGTAAGAACTGGGATCTCATCCTGTGTGTCTTTGCATCTCTAAGACCTGGCTTATTGTAGGGGCCCAGTAAATGTTTGTAGAGGAATGAACGGAGTGGTAATGTCTCTCTGGACATTAGTTTACTCACCTGGAAAGTGAGGAGTCATTAATGGCTCCCCACTCCAGCTCTGAAATTCCCAAGATTCTGTGTGCTCTTAGTAAGTGATCATTTGAAGAACAAAGTGATATTAAATGGATGATGGAATTGCACACTTGCTCCTAAATGTTGATGGCATTTATGTATAACTGCCTTTGAATGTAGAGTGGCTTACAGTACTATTTGGAGACCTGCCACTAACTTGCTGTTTCCTTGGGCATATAGCTTGACCTTGCTTTATTTCTCCCTTTAAAATGAGAGGGTGGTAGTAGATGTTTAGGTCCCTTCAGCCATAATTGCTTTTATATTTACATTTCGTTGGTTTTGTGTTTATCTTAGAATTTTATTTTTTTAAAAAAGATCTTATTTAGGGCTCCTGGGTGGCTCAGTCGTTAAGCGTCTGCCTTCGGCTCAGGTCATGATCCCAGAGTCCTGGGATTGAGTCCCACATCGGGCTCCCTGCTCGGCGGGAAGCCTGCTTCTCCCTCTCCCACTTCCCCTGCTTGTGTTCCTGCTCTCCTTATCGATCTCTCTGTCAAATAAATAAATAAAATCTTAAAAAAAAAAGATCTTATTTATTTATTGGAGAGAGAGAGCCCGAGCAGGAGGAGTGGCAGAGGGAGAGAGAGAAGCAGACAGCCCGCTGAGCAGGGAGCCTGATTTGGGGCCTGATCCCAGGATTCTGCTTCACTGACTGAGCCACCCAGTCGCCCCAATATTTATCTTAGAATTTTTTTTAAATTTATTTATTTATTTGAAAGAGAGAGAATGAGAGAGAGAGAGAGAGAGAGAGCACGAGATGGGGGAGGGTCAGAGGAGAAGCAGACTCCCCACTCAGCAGGGAGCCGGATGCGGGACTCGATCCCGGGACTCCAGGATCATGACCTGAGCCGAAGGCAGTCGCTTAACCAATTGAGCCACCCAGGCACCCCATCTTAGAATTTTTTTTTTTAAAGATTTTATTTATTTATTTGAGAGAGAGAATGAGAGACAGCACAAGAGGGAAGAGGGTCAGAGGGAGAAGCAGAACCCCTGCTTAGCAGGGAGCCCGATGCGGGACTCGATCCCGGGACTCCAGGATCATGACCTGAGCCAAAGGCAGTCTCTTAACCAACTGAGCCACCCAGGCGCCCCCTATCTTAGAATTTTAATAATCACTATTTCTTATGGTTTTCTGTGAGCCAATCCTCAGGGGAAAAAAAAGTCTAGTCTGCCAGCACCCACACTTATATGGGTGATGGAAAATTGCAGAATCTGAAAAGTGGTTCAAGAGGCAGTTTTGTCTGTATTAAACAATAGTGGGGCACCTGGCTGGCTCAGCTGGAAGAGCGTGTGATTCTTGATCTCGGGGTCATGAGTTCGACCCCACAGTTGGGGTGTAGAGATTACGAAAAATAAATTAAGAACTTAAAAAAGAATAATTAGTACATTAAGATAATACCAGCCTTTTTAACTGACCTGACCATGATTGGGGCAGTGATTAGTCAGTTATATTTCTTCGCTGTGTGACATTTTAAGCGGTTGAAACTTTATTTTTAGTATATATGGTAATGAGTTCTGTCATTAAAAGGGAATTAAAATAGGGGCACCTGGGTGGCTCAGTCGGTTAGGTGTCTGCCTTCGGCCCAGGTCATGATCCCAGGGTCCTGGGATTGAGCCCCGCATCGGGCTCCCTGCTCAGAGGAGAGCCTGCTTCTCCCTCTCTCTCTGCCTGCCGCTCTGCCTACTTGTGTTCTCTTTCTCTGTCAAATAAATAAATAAAATCTTTAAAAAAAAAAGGGAACTAAAATAATTATTTCATGGAAAATGAGAGCTATGAAAGATTTTTTTTTTCTTGTCACCTTTAGTTATTTTCAGAGGCTAACAGGAATACACACATAGTGGCTGTCATCTCTCCTTTTGTGATGACATCCAAAAGAGTCTCTAGGTGCCTCAGGTCCTCAGGCAAACCTTTCACATTATTTGAAATTAAACATTAAACATGGTCTATGAGCTAGATTGTGAGCACCTAGCAGGTAGGGTTCTGTCTGTATATTTCCTGATGCACCTGACTTACTAATGTAGCCTAGCAATGGAACTTTGAAAGGTTTTCAGTCATTTGTCAGAATAGGTTTTTTTTTTTTTAACCTATAATCTACAAATTAGATCTAGCAAGTAATTTCTTATAATTAGGATATGAGTTTTTAGCACAGTAATTTCAGTACAGAACATTTTTCTTTTAATAGTATTCTTTTCCCTTAAGAACTGGAATTATTTTTTTCAGATGTAATTTTAAGTTAATATTAAATAAGTATGTCTTGACAATGTGAGTTGGCAAATATTGGACTAGTTGTTGAAAAAAGTTTATAACTTGTTTGTTTAGAAGTCTGCTCTCCAGGGCGCCTGGGTGGCTCAGTTGGTTGAGCGACTGCCTTCGGCTCAGGTCATGATCCTGGAGTCCCGGGATCCAGTCCCGCATCGGGCTCCCTGCTCGGCGGGGAGTCTGCTTCTCCCTCTGACCCTCCTCCCTCTCATGCTCTCTGTCTCTCATTCTCTCTCTCTCAAATAAATAAATAAAATCTTTAAAAAAAAAAAAAAGAAGTCTGCTCTCCAGAACAGCATAGGTATAGTTTTAAAATGACAGTGGGTTAGAAGAGATTATTTTAGTGATCCTTTCTGCTCTTTAGCTAAAATTTTAATTTAAATGGTCTGTTTCCATTTTGAGAAAGCATGATATTGTTTCTCCTAACTGTATTTAATTCAGAAAACTTAAGCTTCTTCTTCTTAAGTGGAATTATAAAATAAAGCCTTAACCAGTAAAAAGAGCAATTAAATATGAATATTTGAATTCTGACAAAAAGGATAGCCTGAACTCTTTTTTTGAAGCATGTAATCTAATGTTTTGAAGTCACACAAACAAATATTTGCACCAAAGTGTGTTAGGGGCTTTAAGAGAAACATGCCAGGAACAACAGACTCACTGAGGAAAGTGTCAGTTCTCTACAAAACATTCCCTCCACCTCTGGGCCTTAGAGGCCTGGTTCTCGCTCGAGGAAACGGGCTCCTCTGTTGTCCTGTCCAGTGCTGCCTACTTGTCCATTGGCAGAGCCTGGAATATGGCCACGTCCACACCATTACCTTTTTTTCTTCCCCTTTGAAAAGAACTTTTTTTTATCCCTAGCAGGAGTTTACAGGTTTAATGCAAAAAAAAAGAAAGAAAGAAAAGAAATTGGGAAGTACACACTCATACACCATTATCTGTAAGTGCCAGCAAGTTGCTGCTAACAATGTGATGTTAGTCCATCCAGATTTTTCTCTGTGCATGTGTGGTTTCCTCTGCGGTGTGCAAGCTTTCTAGGATAATGTAGTCCAACTTATTTATTTTTGCTTTTGTTGCTTTTGCTTTTGGTGTCAGATTCGGAAAATTATCGCCAAGACCTGTGTCAAGGAGCTTACCACCAAAGTTTTCTTCCAGGAGTTTCATGGTTTCAGATTTTACGTTCAAGTCTTTAAACCATTTTGAGTTAATTTTTGTGCGTGGTGTAAGAAAGCGGTCCGGTTTCATTCTTTTGCATGTGGCTGTCCAGTTCTCCCAACACCATTTATTGAAGAGACTGTCCTTTCCTCCTTGTATATTCTTGGCTCCTTTGTCCTAAGTTAATTGACCATAGAGGCATGGGTTTATTTCTGAGCTCTTTATTCTGTTTCATTGATCCATGTGTCTGGTTTCACGCTGATATCATACTGTTTTAATTACTACAGATTTGTAATATAGTTTGAAACCAGGGAGCATGATGCCTCCAGCTTTGTTCTTTCTCAAGGTTGCGCTGGCTATTCTGGGTTTTTATGGTTCTGTACAAATTTTAGGATTATTTGTTCTATTTCTTTGAAAAATGCCATTGGAATTTTAATAGAGGTTGTGTTGAATCTGCAGATTATTTGGGGTAGTATGGACATTTTAACAATATTCTTTCAATCCATGAGCATGGAATATCTTTTCATTTATTTCTGTTGTCTTCAATTTCTTTAATGTCTTGTAGTTTTCAATATATGGGTGTTTCATCTCCTTGGTTAAATACATTCCTAGGTATTTCTTTTCTTTTGATGGAATTGTAAATGGGACTTTTTTTTTTAATTGCTCTTTCTGATAGTTTGCTATTAGTATATAGAAATGAAGCAGATTTTTTTGTGTGTTGATTTTGTATCCTGCAGCTTTACTAAATTTGTTTATTCTAACAGCTTTTTGGTGGAGTCTTTAGGATTTTCTATATATAACATCATGTCATCTGGAAGTAGTTACAATTTTCCTTCTTCTCTACCAATGTGGATACCCTTTATTTCTTATTCTTGCTTCATTTTTCTGGCTAAGACTTCCAGTACTATGTTGAATAAAAGTTCTGAGAGTGGCCATCCTTGTCTTGTTCCTAATGTTAGGAACAAGTTGAGTATGGTGTTAGCTGTGGGCTTTTCATATATGGCCTTTGTGATCTGGAGGTAGATTTCCTCAGTGTCCACTTTGTTGTAAGTCCTTATCATGAAGGGATATTGAAGTTTGTCAAGTGCTTTTCTGCATCTATTGAGATGATCATAAGATTTTTTTTAAGATTTTATTTATTTATTTGAGAAAGAGCATGAGCTGGGGCAGGGGAGAGGCAAAAGGAGAGGGGAAGGATCATATGATTTTTATCCTTCATTTTGTTAATGTGGTGTATCACATTGACTGGTTTGTGGATTTTATTTGGGTCCTTTCTCTTTTTCTTTTTGATAAGTCTGGCCAGGGGTTTATCAATCTTATTAATTCTTTCAGAGAACCAGCTCCTAGTTTCATTGATCTGTTCTACTGTTCTTTTGGTTTCTATTTCATCGATTTCTGCTCTGATCTTTATTATTTCTCTTCTCCTGCTGGGTTTAGGCTTTATTTGCTGTTCTTTCTCCAGCTCCTTTAGGTGGAGGGTTAGGTTGTGTATTTGAGACCTTTCTTGTTTCTTGAGAAAGGCTTGTATTGCTATATACTTTCCTCTTCGGACTGCCTTTGCTGCATCCCAAAGATTTTGAATAGTTGTGTTTTCCTTTTCATTGGTTTCCATGTATTTTTTTAATTCTTCTTTAATTTCCTGGTTGACCCATTCATTCTTCGGTAGGATGCTCTTTAGCCTCCATGTATTTGAGTTCTTTCTGACTTTCCTCTTGTGGTTGAGTTCTAGTTTCAAAGCATTGTGGTCCGAAAATATGCAGGGAATGATCCCAATCTTCTGGTACCGGTTGAGACCTGATTTGTGGCCCAGGATGTGATCTCTTCTGGAGAATGTTCCGTGGGCACTAGAGAAGAATGTGTATTCTGTTGCTTTGGGATGGAATGTTCTGAATATATCTGTCAAGTGCATCTGGTCCAGTGTGTCATTTAAATCCTTTATTTCCTTATTGATCTTTTGCTTAGATGATCTGTCCATTTCAGTGAGGGGGGTGTTAAAGTCCCCTACTATTATTGTATTATTGTCAATGTGTTTCTTTGATTTTGTTATTAATTGGCTTATATAATTGGCTGCTCCCATGTTAGGGGCATAGATATTTACAATTGTTAGATCTTCTTGTTGGATAGGTCCTTTAAGTATGATAGATAGAGTGTCCTTCCTCATCTCTTATTACAGTCTTTGGTTTAAAATCTAATTTGTCTGATATAAGGATTGCCACCCCAGCTTTCTTTTGATGTCCATTAGCATGGTAAATGGTTTTCCACCCCCTCATTTTCAATCTGGAGGTGTCTTTGGGTCTAAAATGAGTCTCTTGCAGATAGCATTATCTATGGGTCTTGTTTTTTTTTTTTTAAAGATTTTATTTATTTATTTGAGACAGAGAGAATGAGAGAGAGAGAGCACATGAGAGGGGGGAGGGTCAGAGGGAGAAGCAGGCTCCCCACCGAGCAGAGAGCCTGATGCGGGACTCGATCCAGGGACTCCAGGATCATGACCTGAGCCGAAGGCAGTCGCTTAACCAACTGAGCCACCCAGGCGCCCGGGTCTTGTTTTTTTTAATCCAGTCTGATATCCTGTGTCTTTTGATTGGGGCATTTAGCCCATTTACATTCAGGGTAACTATTGAAAGATATGAATTTAGTGCCATTGTATTGCCTGTAAGGTGACTGTTACTGTATATTGTCTGTGTTCCTTTCTGGTCTATGTTACTTTTAGGCTTTCTCTTTGCTTAGAGGACCTCTTCCAATATTTCTTGTAGGGCTAGTTTGGTGTTCATAAATTCTTTTAGTTTTTGTTTGTCCTGGAAGCTTTTTATCTCTCCTTCTAGTTTCAATGACAACCTAGCTGGATACAGTATTCTTGGCTGCATATTTTTCTCATTTAGTGCTCTGAATATATCATGCCAGTCCTTTCTGGCCTGCCAGGTCTCTGTTGGTAGGTCTGTTGCCAATCTAATGTTTCTACCATTGTAGGTTAGAGACCTCTTGTCCTGAGCTGCTTTCAGGAGTTTCTCTTTGTGTCTGAGACTTGTAAGTTTGACCATTAGATGTCGGGGTGTTGACCTATTTTTATTGATTTTGAGGGGGGTGCTCTGTGCCTCCTGGATTTTGATGCCTGTTTCCTTCCCCAAATTAGGGAAGTTTTCTGCTATAATTTGCTCCAATATACCTTCTGCCCCCCTCTCTCTTTCTTCTTCTTCTGGGATCCCAATTATTCTAATATTGTTTTGTGTTATGTTATCACTTATCTCTCGAATTCTCCCCTCGTGATCCAGTAATTTGTCTCTTTTTCTCACCTTCTTTATTCTCCATCATTTGCTCTTCTATATCACTAATTCTTTCTTCTGCCTCATTTATCCTAGCAGTTAGAGCCTCCATTTTTTTATTGCACTTCATTAATAGCCTTTTTTATTTTGGCTTGGTTAGATTTTAGTTCTTTTATTTCTCCAGGAAGGGGTTCTCTAGTATCTTCTATGCTTTTTTTTCAAGCCCAGCTAGTATCTTTATAATCGTCATTATGAACTCTAGTTCCAACATCTTACTAATGTCCGTATTGATTAGGTCCCTGGCAGTCAGTACTGCCTCTTGTTCTTTTTTTTGAGGTGAGTTTTTCCATCTTGTCATTTTGTCCAGAGGAGAATAGATGAATGAGAGAACAAAATGCTAAAAGGGTAACAAAAATCCCAGAAAAATATACACTAAACAAATCAGAAGAGACCCGAAACTGGGGGGGAAAGAAAGGGAAAAAAAAAAAAGAAGAAGAATATGATCAGGCTGGTGAATAGAACAGAGCCACACACTAGAAACTGCATCCCAAAACTTTCAAGAAAAAAAAACTTATATATATACAAAAATGAGGGCAAATACGATGAAGGGATAGAATATGACTGTAAAGATGAAAATTAAAAAAGAATTTTAGAAAGGAATTGATAAGAAGTTGGTTCAAAAAAGAAAGAAAAAAAATTTTTTTTAAAAAGGGAGAGAATGTGATGGGGCAGGAGACTAGAACAAAGCCATATACTAGATTTAGGGTATATTTTGGTCTGTTAGAATAAACTGTATGCCAAAATTTTAAAGAAAGAAAAACATATATATACCAAAAATAAGGTTAATACAATGAAGGGCTAGAATATGACTGTAAAAACGAAAATTAAAAAAGATTTTAAAAAAGGAATTAGTAAGATGTTGGTTAAAAAGGAAAGAAGAAAAATTTTTTAAAAATAGAAAAAGAAAATTAAAAGATAATTTAAAAAAATTAACTTTGAAAGACTACAGAATCATGGTAAAAAAGCCATGGATTCTATGTGCATTATTCCCCTAGCGCTGGAGTTCTGCTGTTCTCATTGATGGGTATACTTGGTCTTGGCTGGCGGTTCTCACTGATCTTCTGGGGGAGGGGCCTGTTGCGGTGGTTCCCAAATGTCTTTGCGGGAGGTGGAATTGCCCCGCCCTTGCGGGTCCGGGCTAAGTAATCTGCTCAGGTTTGCTCTCGGGAGCTTTTTTTCCCTGCAAGCTTTCTGTACAGCTTCGGAGGACGGGAGCGAAAATGGTGGCCTCCCAATCTCTGGCCCCGGGGAGCTGAGAACTCTGGGGCCCCGCTCCTCAGTGCGCCCCCCAGAGAAAAGCAGTCAATCACTCCCATCTCCCCGGTCTCTGGCCACACTTTGTGCTCACCCCCTGTGACTGAGTGTTTCTATCTCCCGCCCACGACCCCCTTTGGAGTCTCCAAACCCAGCAGATTCCTGGGGTGCACTCCTGCGCCACTCCTCCTGGGGGAGTATCCCCGGATCTGCCGCTTGTTGGGCCCCTGTTCCAAGAGCAGTGGCCCGACTGTGCGGCAGATCACGGTTTATGGGAACCCTGAGCTGAGAGCCCACTCCTCAGCTCTGTCTTTGCAGCTGGCTTCTCCGCTCCAATACCTGGGAGCTCTGCCATGGTTTGTTGGATTTTAAACTATGCTTGTATCCCTGGAATAAATCCCACTAGATCATGTTGAGTGATCCTTTTAGTGTGTTGGTGATTTGGTTTGCTAATCTATAGTTGAGGATTATTGCATCTGTGTTTATCAGGGATATTGGCCCGTAATTCTCTTTTCTGTAGCATCCTTGTCTGGTTTTTGGTTTCAGGCTAATGTTGGCCTCATAGAATGAGTTCGAAAGTGTTTCTTTCTCTTCTATTTTTTGGAAGAATTTGAAAGTTTGAGAAGGATTGATAACAATTCTTTGAATGTTTGGTAGGATTCACCAGTGAAGCCATCTGGGCCTGGATTTTTCTTTTCTGGGAAGTTTTAAATTACTGATTCAATCTTCTTACTAGTTATCAGTCTGTTCAGATTTTCTGTTTCACCATGATTCAGTCTCCATAGGTTGTATTTTCCTAGGAATTTATCTATTCAGGTTGCCCAGTTTGTTGGCATATAACTGTTTGCAGTAGTCTTTTATGAGCCTTTATGAGTATTTCTGTGGTATCATTTGTAACATTTCCTGTTTCATTTCTGATTTTATTTATTTGGGTCCTCTTTTTTTCTTGATGAGTCTGGCTAAACGTTTGTCAGTTTTGCTTATCTTTCAGGGAATCAGTCTTAGTTTCATTGATCTTTATTTTATTTTTTAGTCTCTTTTCATTTATTTCTTCTCTGATCTTCATTATTTCCTTCCTTCTAACTTTAGGCTTTGTTCATCTTTTTCTGGCTCCTTGAAGTATAAAGTTAATGTTGTTTGAGACTTTTCTTGTTTCTTGAGGTAGACATTTATAGCTATGAACTTCCCTCTTAAAACTGTTTTTGCTGCATCCCACAAATTTGGTATTTATATTTCCATTTTCATTTGTCTCAGCATTTTTTTATTTCTCTTTTGATTGCTTCTTCAACCCATTAGCTGTTTGATAGCATGCTGTTTAATCTCCACATATTTGTGAATTTTCCAGTTTTACTCATGTAATTAATTTCTAGTTTCACGCTGTTGTGATCAGAAAAGATTCTTGGCATGATTTTAATCCTCTTAAATTTATTAAGACTTGATTTGTGGCCTACCATATGATCTATCCTGGAAGAATATATATTCATTTGCTTTGGGCAGAATGTTCTGTACATATCTAGGTCCGTCTGGTCTAATGTGTCCTTTAATGCTGACATTTCCCTGTTGATTTTCTGTCTAGATGATCTATCCATTTATGTAAGTGAGGTATTAAATCCCTTACTATCATTGTATTGTTATCTATTTCTCCTTTTAGATCTGTTAATATTTGCTTTATATATTTAGGTCCTCCCAAGTTGGGTGAATAAATATTAACAAATATTACATCCTTTTTGGGGGGATTGTCCTCTTTATCATTATCTAACAACTGTATTTGTCTTTTTAAAAAATTTTGTTTACTTATTTATTTAAAGTACACTCTATGCCCTACATGGGGCTCGAACTCCCAACCCCAAGATCAAGAGTCACAGGCCCCCCCGCCTGAGCCAGCCAAGCACCCCCATATTTGTCTTTTATTAGTCTTTGTTTAAAGGCTGATAGAAGTATAACTGCTGCAAGCATTTTTGGTTTCTGTTTTCATGGCATCTTTTCCATCCCTCACTCTCAGTCTGTGTGTGTCCTTACATCTAAAGTGAGTCTCTTGCAGACAGCACATAGATGGGTCTTTTGTTTTTTAAATCCATTCAGCCACTCTGTCTTTTGATTAGAGAATTTAATCCATTTACATTTAAAGTAGTTATTGATAGGTATGTACTAATTGCCATTTTGTTAATTGCTTACTGATTGTTTTTGTAGTTCCTGTCTTTTCTTGTTCTCTTCCTTTGTGGTTTGATGATTTTCTTTAAGTGGTATATTTATATTCCTTTCTCTTTATCTTTTTTGTATTTATAATCTGTTTTTGCTTTGTGACTACCATGAGGCTTACATGTAACAACTTATGTCTTTAACAATCTATTTTAAATTGATAACAACTTAAGTTTGATCCCATTCAAAAACTCAACATTTTTACTCTTTGACCCATTTTATGCTTTGATGTCATATTTTGCATTTTTTTAATCTTCAGTATCTCTTAACTAATTATTGTAAACAGTTATTTTTACTACTTTTGTCTTTTAGCTTTCATACTAGCTTTGTAAGTGATCGACTACTTTTACTATATATTTACCTTTCCAATGAGATTTATTCTTTCATATATTTTCTGTTATTAATTAGTGCTTTCTTTTCAGCTTAAAGAAGTCCCTTTAACATTTCTTATAAGGCCGGTATTGTGGTCATGAACTCTTTTAGCTTTTGCTTGTCAGAAAAACCATTTTTCTCTCCTTCAGTTTTGAATGATAACTCTCCTGGATGGAGTATTCGTGGTTGGAAAATGTTCCCTTTCTGCACTTTGAATATCTCATGCCACTCTCTTTGGCCTGCCAAAGTTTCTGCTGAAAAATCTGCTGATAGCCTATGGGGGTTCACTTGTATATAAGTTGTTTTCTCTTGCTGCTTTTAATATTTTCTCCTTATTTTTAACTACTGACATTTTAATTATAATGTATCTTGGTGTGGATCTCTTTGGGTCCTGTTTGGGACTCTCTGGGCTTTCTGAATCAGGATGTCTGTTTCCTTCCCCAGGTTAGGGACGTTTTCCACCACATTTATTTGTTTGTTGGTTTGTTTGTTTAAGGATTTTATTATTTATTTATTTGAGAGCGAGATCCCAGGATCCCGAGACCATGACCTGAGCTTAACTGACTGAGCCACCCAGGCACCCCTATTTGTTTATTTTTAAAGATTTATTTACTTATTTTAGAGAGGGGTGGAAGGACAGAGAGAGTCTTAAGCAGACTCCATGCTGAGCACAGAGCGCAAGGCAGGGCTCAATCCCACAACCCAGAGATCATGACCTGATCCAAAACCAAGAGCCAGAGGTTTAACTGACTGCACCACCCAGGTACCCCTCTGCCATTATGTTTTAAATAGGTTTCCACCTCTCTCTCTTTCTCTGCTCTTTCTGGGACCCCTGTGATGTGTTAGTCCATTTGATGTTGTCCCATAGGTCTCTTAACTTATCTTCACTTTTAAACATTCTTTTTTCTTTTTGCTGCTCTGTTTGGGTCAGTTCCATTGCCTTGTCTTCAAGTTGATGGATCTGCTCTTCTCCTTCATCTTGTCAGCTGTTGAACTCCTGTCTCTTTCAGTCGAGTTATTGTATTCTTCGCTCTGTGACTTCTGTTTGGTACCTTCATGTATTTTCTAAATCTTTGTGGAAGTTCTTGCTGTGTTCATTCATTCTTCTCCCCAGTCTGGTGAGCATATTTATGACCATTACTTTGAATTCTTTTTCAGGTAAATTACTTATCTTCATTTCATAAAGGTTTTTTCCTGAGGTTTTTATCTTGTTCTTTCCTTTGATACATATTCCCCTCTTTATTCATTTAGCTTGAATCTGTGTTGGTTTCTGTAGTTGAAACAAACACCTCTCCTGGCCTTTAAGGAGTGGCCTGTGTAGAAGGCAAAACTTCTCATTCAACCCTGCCCCAGTTCTTTTTTTTTTCCCCTTTTTTTTATTGTGTTAATCACCATACATTACATCATTAGTTTTTGATGTAGTGTTCCATGATTCATTGTTTGCATATAACACCCAGTGCTCCATGCAGAACGTGCCCTCTTTAATACCCACCACCAGGCTAACCCATCCCCCCACCCCACTCCCCTCCAGAAGCCTCAGTTTGTTTCTCAGAGTCCATAGTCTCTCATGGTTCGTCTCCCCCTCCAATTTCCCCCCTTCATTCTTCCCCTCCTGCTATTATCTTCTCCTTCTTCTTCTTTTTAACATATAATGTATTATTTGTTTCAGAGGTTCAGGTCTGTGATTCAACAGTCTTACACAATTCGAAGCGCTCACCATAGCACATACCCTCCCCAATGTCTATCACCCAGCCACCCCATCCCTCCCACCCCCCAACCACTCCAGCAACCCTCAGTTTGTTTCCTGAGATTAAGAATTCCTCATATCAGTGAGGTCATATGATACATGTCTTTCTCTGATTATTTCACTCAGCATAATATGCTCAAGTTCCATCCACGTCGTTGCAAATAGCAAGATTTCATTCCTTTTGATGGCTGCATAATATTCCATTGTATATATATACCACTTCTTCTTTATCCATTCATCTGTCAATGGACATCTTGGCTCTTTCCACAGTTTGGCTATTGTGGACATTGCTGCTATAAACATCGGGGTGCACGTACCCCTTAGGATCCCTACATTTGTATCTTTGCCTGCCCCAGTTCTTTATTGTCTCTCGAACCTCTGTGCACGTCCAAGCAGCCTGTTATATTTTTAATAGCTTCTGGTAGGTGAGAATATGCCAAGACCTGTCAGAATACCTAAGATAGGATCTTAGTACCTGGATTCAGGGTGTTTGTAGCCAGACCCTCAGGTAGCTGCTTTTATTATTCATTCATTCATTCATTCATTCATTCATTCAAAGTAGGCTCTATGCTCAGCATGGGGCTGGAACTCACGATCCCAAGATCAAGAGTCCCATGCTCTACTGACTGAGCCAGCCATGTGCCCCCAGGTGGCAGCTTTTAAAAGCATGCTAACCTAGGGGCACCTGGGTGGCTCAGCCGGTTGAGCATTTGACTCTTGGTTTCAACTCAGGTCATGATCTTGGGGTCATGAGATTGGGCCCTGCATCGGGCTCCACGCTTGGCAGGAAGTCTGCTTGAGATTCTCTCTCCCTCTCCCTCTGCCCCTCCTCTGCTCCCGTTCTCTCTCTAAAATAAATAAATAAATCTTAATAAAAGCACACTAATATAGGGGCGCCTGGGTGGCTCAGTTGGTTAAGCGACTGCCTTCGGCTCAGGTCATGATCCTGGAGTCCCTGGATCGAGTCCCGCATTGGGCTCCCTGCTCGGCAGGGAGTCTGCTTCTCCCTCTGACCCTCCCCACTCTCATGTGCTCTCTCTCTCTCATTCTCTCTCTGTCAAATAAATAAATAAAATCTTTAAAAAAAAAAAAAGCACAGTAATATATACAGTCCTGTGGGACCACAAGAGAATGCCCTGCTGGCCAGGTGATCTGGCTGTATCCCCTGGGTGTCAGTTGCAAAAACTGGGGCTCCAGACCAGTGTATAAGCCCTTTCCTGGGAGATACTGGACAGTTGGAGCAAGGCAGAGGGAGAGCACCAAGATGGTGTCCGCAGCCTGTGTTCGTTGAGAGCATCCATGGTCCCCTACGGTGTATGCCAAACCTGAAGCCTGCCCTTTAGGGCAAAGCTCCAGGAGAAGCAGAGAGGCTGCCTTCACAGAAAGACTAGGCCGGGGGTGTGTGTGTCTGTCTGTCTCAGTCTGCTGTCTGGGCAGTGCCCTGGGGGTGGCAGCCTGCCAAGAACTGTCTCTTCAATTGCCACAGTCCCATGGGACCCAGGGATGCAACACCCTCCACCACACCCCCAGCCACCCCCAGAGCCCTGTCATCAAGGGGCATCCTCTGGGCACAGCTGCAAAAACTGGGGCACCAGATGTAAAAACCAGGGCACCAGTCACGTGTAAAGCCTCCTTTCAGGAGACCCTGGTCCTCTGGAGTGTGACAGAGGGAGAGAGCAAAGATAGTGCCTCCCCTCTAGGTCTCTGGAAAAGTTCACAGTCAGTCCCTAGATGAGAGTTTAATCAGAAATCTGCCGTTGAGGCCAGAGCCATGATGATTGGCTAGTAGGCCTCCACAGAAAGACTGAGCTCCTGGGTCAGGTGCCTCTTGCTGTGCCCTGGGGGTGGGGGCGAGAACTCTTTCTCTGGGGGATAGAGTCCTGTGGGACCCACCAGCACAAGCCCCCCTGGCTGCCAGTGCTAGGTGATGAAGAGATGTCCCTTGTCAGCAGCTGCAAAAGTCAGGGTGGCAGACGGGTGTGAGCCCCTTTTTGGGTGGCACCAATTGTTACTGTCCCATGGAACCAGGAACGCAAGCTCCACTGGCCTTTAGAGCCGGGCAATCTAGAAGCACCCCCTGGGTGGCAGCCACAAAAGTCAGGAGACCAGATGTATGTTCAAGTGGGAGTACCGGTGCTCTGGATCACACCACCAGGAGAGCTTGAAGATGGCACCCAGCAGTCTCCCTCCCTGGAGAGAGTTCCCGTAGATGCCCGGGGTGTGTTACGTCAAATGCCTACCCCTCAGGTCAACACTTTCAGCTGGCAAGGCTCCCTCACTTTAAGTCTGGGTGATGGACTACCTCTGAGCTGGGCTAGGTAAGTCTGCGTGTGTAAGCCCTGTTAAAAGTCATCTTCCAGATTGTTACAATCTCTTGGGTCTCAGGATGGGAGCCCTCTTGGTTTTCAAAGTTAGATGTTTTAGGGGCTCATTTCTCAGCTGCAGGTTCTAAATGTTAAGGTGCTTGATGTGGGGTTTGAACCTTTGCTCTTTGGGGGGCAACCCTGCGTTTTGTTTTCTCCCGGTTCTGGGTCACTCTGCGGGGCTGGGGTTTCTGGCCCGTCCTGCCTGCTTTGATGTGGTGTGGTGTTCTTCTCATTTGCCTGGTGTGTAGTCATACCTCAGCCAGCCTTTAGGCTTCTTTAGGAGGAAATTGTCCCATATGTAGTTGTAGACTCAGTGTGTGTGCGGGAGGAGGTGAGTTCTGGGTCTTCCTCCATCATTATCTTGAGCTGCCCAGACACCGGTATATCACTGTCTCAAACTGGAACCCACAGCATGAACTTTTGATACTATTTTATTTCTTTCTATTTTATGATCAACAGTGTCTATATGGAATTGGGCAAAACTTTCTCTAAGTCAGGATCTCTCAACCCCTGACTTTGGGGCTGGATAATTCTTTGTTATGGGAGACTGTCCTGTGTATTGTAAATTGTTTGGCAGCAATCTATCCACAATGCCTGTAGCACCTCCCAAAAACTGTCTCCAGATAGTCAGATGTGCCTTAAGGGACAACATTGTTCTCCTCACCCCTGCCCGTGGAGAGTCACTGCCGGAAGTCTTGCAGACTGCGGCTTCCCGAACGGTGCGCACTGGAATCTGCAGGGGTGTTGTGAGGGTGCAGATGCTGGTCCAGCGGTGGGAGGCAGGCCCGAGATTCTGCGTTTCTGACAGGTGCTCAGGGGACGTTGATGCCGCCGGTCAGAGCTCCGCATTGAACTGCAGGCTTGTAGATGTCTGCCCATTCATATCAATTGGGTGAATTTTCAAGAGGATCCAATGGCAATAATTACGGAAATAATAGTGAACTTTGAGTGAACTGTAGCCGGAACGTCGTAAGACTGATGGAAACTAAAACAAGCTCTGTCCCTCCATCCTCACAAATTGCAGCTTCCTTTACTTTTCTGCGTGTCCTTCCAGCCCTCAGCGTTCATTCACAATCAGACAACTCTGAGGACGAAGTCTGCAAGAATCTTACCAAGTTCATCCAGACTGTCGAAACTGAGGCAACTTTGTGTCCCAGCAGGTGTTTTGAGTTAGGATGCTCTGCGTGTACTAGCTCAGAAGAGCCATCTTTGCCCGCTGAGAGCTTTATGGTATCAAATTCAGACTGCGAGCTCTCTGCATTTCCTTGATCTGCTGATGCTCAACTGTCTTTTGTGTGTGAGTGTCTCCTCTCCTTGAGAACTATTGACGGGACTTAAATTTAACACTGCCGAAGGTCAATTTCTTACTGCAAGTGTTCTGAGAGTCAGGGAAATATGTTAAGTTAGGGTTATCAAAGCTTATCACTTACAGAGAAACTTTATCCTATACTTCTGTTCTAAGAATCAATAGAAAATGTAATGAAAATCCTGGAGTGAAAAAATTCCTCTACATTTCATCTGTAATCTTTAAAATAATGATTGATAAGCGGACTCATTTGTCACATTGAGAATGTTGGACACAGAACACATTTCTTCTCATCTGCAAAATAATTGATTACGTTCACTGCTTGATCTTGCTATTGCTTAAAATAACCCTCTGAGAACTGCTGCAAAGAAGATTCTTTTAAAAAAAGGAATACAAGTCACTTTCTGTTAAATTAAACAATATAAGGAGACTTGGAAAAGTGGATTAACTGCCCCAGTAATGCCTTAGTCATGCACTGAGGATGCATAATACATTGTATGTCACTTCTACAAGCCTCTTTAGGGGCATTATCTTATTTCATCCTTGTGGCAGCCCGTGAAGAAGAAAGGGGGGCTCTTGGCAGTTCCCAGCAACATTTAAGACACGTATATCCTTGACTCAGCAGTTCTAAGAAGTCAGTGCCGTAGAAATCCTTGTATAAGTGTGGAAAAATAGATGTACAAGGATGCAGACACTGCATTTTCCCCATTGTAGCATGGTTAGAAATAACCCAGAATTGAAGACTGTATGAACGCCCATCAATGGTAAAAGCTTAAATTTCAATAGACTCATAACACAGAGCACTTTGCAGCTTGTGGAAGAAGAGCGGGGAAGGATAGGTTTATACTGACATATAGTATTGAATGAAAACAGCAGGTCACAGAACTTAAAAAGAGGAAAACATTTGCTCTTTGTGTGTGTGCGTGTGTATTTAAAAATGTCTACACATCAAACTTCACAGCGGTTACCTTTGGAGGAAGGGAGACGGGGAGGAGGAGAATTCCTACTCATTATGTGCTTCTGGTCTGAATCTTGGCAATGATCATATATTACTTTTGTAATTAAAGTATTATTTTGAGAAAAAACAAAAATGAAGCTGGGTCCTAGATCTACTTCTGCTACTTAGGTTAGACCAGTGGTTCTCAACCCGGGGTAGTTTTGCAACACCCTTCCCCACCCCCCGGGACGTTTGGCAATGACTGGGGACATTTCTGGTTGTCACGTTGTGGGGAGGGTGTGTGCAGTGGGTAGAAGCCAGGGATGATGCCAGACCTATAGTGCACAGGACAGCCCCCCCGTAAGAAAGACTTAGCCCCAAATGTCAGTGGCACTGAGTCAGGAACTCCTGGGTCAGACTCCAGGGTAGCCGCTGTGTTCAAATAGCAGGTTGTGCATCTTACAGTATCCGGAACTGCCATTCACAGTGTGAGGTGGTCTCTGCACACCATAGAACTTTATAATTATGATATGATGGAAAGTAAATATGCAAATGTGTACCCCAGGAAGCAGGCACCGGTGTTTTTTCCTGTACCATTAGCCCCTAGCACAGAGGCTGGCGCATTAAGCAGCCACTCAGTGTTTGTTGAGCGACTGAAGGAATTTAACTAGATAGCCCACGTTAGGTTCTAATATACCCAGGTTGGAGCAGATGCTGAAGATTTAAGAATTTATGGAAGAAACCTAAAATTACAGCAGGTGTTGTCTGTTAATTTATCTTAAGCTGAGGATTGACACAAGACTGCTAATACTCATGTTTAGCTTTAGAACACCTTGGTTCACTTTTTGATAAGACAATCATGTTTCTTCTCGGAAGAATGCTAATAAAGGACACTGTTGCATCTTATCTTCCTAAAATTGGTTTTTAAAATCCTTAGCTATATTTTTGGCTGTGGAGAAGACTTTTAAAAACAACATCTTATTTTTATCTATTTTTAAAATTTTTTATTTATTTTTAAATAATCCCCACACCCATTGTGGGGCTTGAACTCACAATCCCGAGATCAAGAGTTGCATGCTCTACGGACTGAGCCAGCCAGGCGCCCCTTAAAAAAACATTTGAAGCTACTGTTGGCGTGACCTAGTAAAATAATGTACATTATATTTCACTTTATCTGCGTAGCAGCGAGGCGGCAAAGCAGAAGGTATTCTTACTAATGTTTTATAATGGAAAAACTCAAATATACACAAAAATATTTAAGAATAAATGGATTGTTGAGTTTTTTGGTCATACACTGAACAATTATTGATATTTTGCCAATAATACCCTTATTTGTGTAGATTAGAAATTGTGGCATTTGAAGTTAACATTAACACCTAATTAGTGTCAGGTGCTCAGATTAAGGTTCTCAGCTTTGTAGTTCTGTGTCCTATTCATCATCCTAAAAAATAAGGAGCAAGTTTACATTTTTTTGAAAATATGTGGTTTCACTAAGTAACTTGAAAGTGAAATTTTTTTGGTAAGAGCTTCTCCTAATTCCTCCCAACTTGAGACAATCCTGGAGTGATGATATTCAGAGTTAATTGAATTTGTAAAACCCCAATTTAAATCCTTCAGAATCTTCTTGGCATTATCCGTATTTGTATCTTTGAGGTATTCAATTTCATTTCCTCCTTGCTAGTTGTAATCTTTACTTCTGAAGGATTGTCCCATTTGTATTTTATTGCTGTTCTTACCCTATTTTAAAAATACAGTAAGAACAAGCTCCACTGCTTGGCTCCTTTTGTCTTTCTGACTCATGAGCTTCTCGTACGTTGATTCTCTAATTATTTTTATTAGTGTTAGAGGGTACGGACTTGAGGAAAGCTTCTAATTGAACTGTCACTGCCAAGAGTCCCCCATGCGACAGACCCCTTCCTCCTTCTGCTTTTGCAAGGTTCCACTGCCTAGAGTCGTCTGCAGGGAGATGGTCTCTGTTGGGCTATTGGTGAAGTTTTAGGTAGAAATCGGTAGCTCTGCAGGCAGTGACTGTGGGGTCTCTAGCTTCAAGAAGCTGTATCTAGTGACTTGACTCCTTAAGAGCAAATTTGTGTGGCCCTGGGACAGTTGCTTCACAACCAATATAAAATTCTGAATCGTTAGAGATAAATGGGCATTGTCAATGGTGCTGACCCATTTATTCATTCATATACTCAGCACACGGAGCACCTCTTATGTGCCAGTATGTCGTGAAGTGCTGGGGTTATGATGAATAAGACATCCACTGACATTAGTCTCCACCATGTGGGGAAGACAGACATTGATCAGATGCACCCAAGACTGTATCATTGCACTGCAGGTAAGGAACACAGTTTATGCAGAGGAACCCGGTGGAGACTTCGGGGGTGGGGAAGAGCCCTGAGGAAGTGATGCCTGACCTGGGATCTGAGGCTGAGCTGGGGGCGGGGGAGGTGAGGGGGAGGGAGGCCACCTGCGGCAGGGAAGAGGAGCGCTCCTTGCTGGAGGGAACTATGCAGTGGGTTTGAGAAGCTGAACTATCAGTATGGCTGGAGCAGAGAGCAAAGGGGACAGCCACACCAGAAGAGGCTGGGCAGCATTTGGCCTTAAGGATTTGGTCTGTCTTCAACAAGGAAAGCTGTAGAGGAGTTTTAGGCAAGGGGGTGCCATCGGATCTGTGTTTGGAGAGATTGCTTGGGTATCTGCCCATAGAACCAACTGGAGGGGACTGAAAAGCCATGAGGAGCCTGCTTAGGGCAGTAGGCTTGCTCTCGCTCTGATGAGAGAAGCAGTCAGCCTGTGCTAGGATGGTGGCGGTGGGGTGGGGGTAGGAAATGCATGGATTTGGGAAATATTTAGAGGTAAAACCAGCAGTTTCCTGATGGATCGGATACGCGGGTGAGGGAGAAGGTGATGTGAAAGACGATTCCTAGGTTTCAAATTGTAACGAGGCGCGTGGTGGACCCACTCACTGCAGTGGGCGGTACCGTCAGGGGACCATTATGCGGAAGGTCAGGAATTTGGTTTTGTCTGTGTTGAGTTTGTGGTCCCTTTGCAACATCCGTATTTCACAGAGATCAGAGAATTGTGGCAAATGGAGGTTATCAGGTGATTGAATGGTGCTGAGCACTCAGATAAAGGGTCTCAGCTTTGCAGCGTCCTTCCCTTGTCCCCATACTAAAATTAAGGAGCAAGGTTACATTTCTTTGAAACTACATGTGGTCGCACTATACGACTTGAATGTGAAATGTTTCTCGTCACTGAGAGATGGACCTTTGGGTGGGGAGCGAGAGGAGGGGTCTGTGTTGGAGATTCGGATTCCATACGAGCCGTCTTTCCTTAGGCCCACTTTAGTTCCAGTACCCTTGGAAATGACCTTTTGGGGATTCTCTGTGATAAATACATGGAGAACCAGAGTAGAATTCCTAGGATCTCCATTGCTGAGTGCAATTTTACAAGCCTCCCAAAAAATTTCTGAAAGTAATTGTTGGGTACCTTCAAATGGAAAATCTCTGCAAAAGCAGGGTTAGGAAATGTCCGTGCTGGCGGTTTCTGAAAGACCATCTGTGGGACTGGCGTTTCTGAAAGTGTGTCCTGAAAACTAGTGTGTCTGAGGTCTGTCAGGTGGCCAGCTCTGGAATTACGTTGTTTTGCGTACTGTTTGCAAACTAGAAATGTCATCTTAGTTATGTTTTTTTTACCCCTTTGGAAGTCCCATTGTGTTCTTAATATTTGCCTTCGTAAGGAATGTGCGTGGAATGAATTGAGTGTCTTAGCTGACATGTTAATGGTGCAGAGTTCAGCTAGACTTCCCATGATTTAAGGGTTATTATTGACATTGGCTTATTTTACTTTTTAATTACGTCGTGTTGCTTATAGCCCATTTTATGAAAAAGATCTGTGGCTAAAATAGTGAAAATAACTAGTAATGTACAATTCAGAACTTTGCCATAAACGTACTGTGCATATGGAGTCTAAGTCTGTATGTGGCCTGATAAATCAGTGGTGATGTCACATATGCTCACCAAAGAGGAAAGCAAAACCGTGATTATCTGGAAATCAGGTTTCACCCTCTCAGCAATCCGTTCCCCAGTGCCCCGGGGTTATTTTATTGTGAAACTTCGTCAAATAATGACAGCCCAGAATGCACTGGTGACATTTTCAAAGGACAGTGGCCTCTCTGGTGAACCAGTTATTTTCTTGGATAAATATAACACTTCACAGTATAAAATTGATGAATTTTGTTACCAAAGTCAGAGACCAAGATCCCAGAGACACCAGTCAAAGTCAAATTAATTCTATGTGACAAGATTGGGTTTAAGGTCTGCTGCAGGTAAAAAGTTTGCAAATCCAGGCACAAAATTATTCTGCGTGAAGAGAAAGCAGAAGTGACTAATAACAAAATTCTTTCATCAAATGACATGTTGGATGTCATATTAATAGCAGGCCACATCAGGGCTGTTACTATCACGTGTGTGTGTTCGGGTATTTTGCTTTTTGGTCAGACAAATCCACGAATGGACAACATGAATCATCTTCTGGCTTCTTCGTGGTACCTTTTGTTGTTATCAGGAAGAAGAGATGTTCATTTTAGTTAGGATTGTTTTGTGAGCTCTGGTGTGGACTGGAAGAGTGCATGGAGTGCAGCGCTGCTGGGCGAGTGAGTGGGGTTGCCCTGGGACACCCCTCCACACGCTGTCACTCGCGGGTGGCAGCTGGTGGAGACCGTGTGCTTCCTGACCTGACTCAGTGCTGGACAGAGTAAGGAGCTGAGAATAAGAGCACATCATGGGCAGCAGGTGTCTCTCAGCCGCTGCGGGGAGAAATGGGCACTGGGGTAAGCCTGTGGTTCTCCACATTGAGACACCCTGACGCTCCAGGGGGAAGGTGCACACCCCAGCTCTTCAACTCCTGGGATTTGAGAGAAGCATTTCCTCAGGACACTGACAATGCCATTTTTCTGATTTAGAATGTTTGCAGGTAGCATAGCTCACTGATACAGTCGTATCTTGGATAGGCAGAGCTGGGCATTTGAGGGGCAGAATGTGCATCTTCCCCCCTTGAGGAAGAGGAGTCCAGGTCAGAAAAGGAGGGAGACAGAAGAGGTGGGGAGGGGAAATACACTGAATTAAAACAATAATTCTCAAGCAGCCACACTCTCCAGACAAGCTACAAGTTTTTAAAACTTTCCCACAACTTAATATGTGCTTTGCACACAGGCAAAGTGCTAATTTTTGGTAGATTTTAGAAATTAGTTATTAGGATAAAAGTGAAATAGTGTTTTTACTGAAGAATTGGACCTTTGCAATGAGCTGGGTGGCATGATCATCTCTCACATCCAGCTTTTTTCTTCACCATGTATATTCATACAACTAGATAGAGTCAATCATTGATTGTTTCACAAAAATACGATTCTATCGTAATCTCTTTTGTCCCTTACCAGTACCTTCATGGAAATCCCTATAAGACTTTTGTTGTGTTTTGTCAGGTTTTTATTTGATAGGACTTACTACAAACTTCCTTTTTTGTTGTTTGATTAGATATCTTTAGTGTGGGTGGTAGTTTCAATTGGAGTTTTTTTTTTTTTTAAAGATTTTATTTATTTATTTGAGAGAGAGAGAATGAGAGACAGAGAGCACGAGAGGGAAGAGGGCAGAGGGGGAAGCAGACCCCCTGCTGAGCAGGGAGCCCGATGTGGGACTCGATCCCGGGACTCCAGGATCATGACCTGAGCCGAAGGCAGTCGCTTAACCAACTGAGCCACCCAGGCGCCCTCAATTGGAGTTTAAAAAACTAATTTAAAAAAGTATTTAATGGTTAAAAAAACCCAGATAGAATAAAATTTACTATCATAACCACTTTTTTAAAGATTTTATTTATTTATTTGAGAGAGAGAATGAGATAGAGAGAGAGAGCACGAGAGGGGGGAGGGTCAGAGGGAGAAGCAGACTCCCTGCCGAGCAGGGAGCCCGATGCAAGACTCGATCCCGGGACTCCAGGATCATGACCTGAGCCGAAGGCAGTCGCTTAACCGACTGAGCCACCCAGGCGCCCTCATAACCATTTTTTTAAAAGATTTTATTTGTTTGAGGGAGAGAGAGCGAGAGCACAAGCAAGGGGAGGGGCAGAGGGAGAGGTTCCCCACTGAGCAGGGAGCCCGATGCGGGACTCGATCCCAGGACCCCGGGATCATGACCTGAGCCAAAGGTAGATGCTTAACTGACTGAGCTCCCCAGGCGCCCCCATCATAACCATTTTTAAGTGTGTGGTTCAGTAGTGAGTGTTAAGTGTACTCACATTGTTGCACCACACATCCTCTGGAACTTTTTTATCTTGCACTGAAGCTCTCTACCCACTGAACAGAAATTCTCCCATTTCCCCCCTCCTTGCCCCCGGATCACCACATTCTACTTTATGTCTCTGTGAGTTTGACTACTTTAGATACATCGTATAAGTAGAATCAGGCAGTATTTGTCTTTTCGTGACTGGCCTACTTCACTGAGCATAATGTCCTCAAGGCTCGTCCATATTGTGGCAGGTGTCAGGACGGCCTTCCTCTCTAAGGCCGAATGACATTCCCTTGTGCGTGTATCCCACATTGTGTCCATGTGTTCATCTGCAGATGGACATTTGGGTTGCTTCCATATCTTGACTGTTGTGTGTAACACTGCTGTGCACATATATCTCTTCAGATCCTGCTTTCAGTTCTTTGGGAGATACGCCCAGAAGTGGGATTTGTGGATGATACCATAATTCTGTTTTAATTTTTTGAGAAACCTCTGTGCTGTTTTCCACATTGCTGCATTATTTCACCTTCCCACTACCAAGGTACAAGGGTTCCAACTTCTCCACATTCTCTCCAACACATTTTCGGGTTTTTGTTTTGTTTTGTTTTGTTTTTTGGGGGGATAATAGCCATCCTAATGGGTGTGGAGTGATACCTGGTGATTTTGATTTGCATTTGTCTAATGATCGATGATGTTGAACATCTTCTCACATGCTTGTTTGCCATTTTAATGTCATCTTTGGAGAAATGTCTATTCAAATGTCTATTTGCCTATTTTTTAAATTGGATTATTTTTTGTTGTTGTTGCTGTTGAATTGTAGGAGTTTTCTCTCCATTCTAGATATTAACCCCTTACGGGACACATGATTTGTACATATTTCCTCCCATTCCGTAGGTTGCCTTTTCACTCTGTTGATTGTATCCTCTGATGTAGTCTTATTTCTAAAATTTAAAAAAGGTGTTTATTTTAATTGAATGAATTTGACCTGCAGCATTGTATAAACTGAAGGTGTACGTGCGTTACTTTGATAGATTTCTGTGTTGTCCTGGGACCTGCCAGTGTAGCAACATTTATCACGTCACGTAATTGCTGTGCGGTTCTGTCTGTGCATCATACTGTGCTTTCCGTCTCTGTGGTTATTTACTGCTTGTTACAAGTGTGTGCCCTTGAGCTCTATCAATCTTACCCTCCACCGATGCAGACGAGTCTTTGAGTTAGGTATTCCCATCTGTCTGTTTTTTATTTTCTTGCTTGTGCTTTTGTTGTCATAACCAAGAAGTCATCACAAAGTCCAGCGTCACGAAGCTCGTGCCCTGTGTTTTCTTCCCGGGGCTCTCTAGTTTGCGTTCTTACGTTTGAGTCTTTAATCCGTGTTTGAGTTGATTTTTGTATATGATGTGGGGTAAGTGTTCAGCTTCTTTTGCGTCTGGATATCCTGTTTTCCCAACACTGTTTGTTGAAGAAACTGGCCTTCCCCCGTCGAGTGGTCTTGGCACCATTGTAAGCCTTGTAATGACTGCAGCATATATGTCATGGATATGACCCGCCCTCTTTGGCTGTGTTGTTTCCAGATGTTTGCTACAATGTTTACTGAGGTGACCATTCTTATAAGGATGTCCTAATGTATTGGCACTTTTATTGCTATGGGAGTCAGGCGTGGGGTTGCCGGATGAAGGGAATATATACTTTTTGGTAAATTTTGCAAGGTTAAAATATTACAAGATTATTTTTCAAAAAGTCAGTAACACTTTACGTTTCTACTACCCATGTTTGAGAGCAACAGCATTCTTCTCTATCTGATCCTGGGACCACTGGCATCAGGAAGGGGTCTCCCAGGGGAGGGATCGTATCTGTGACAAAGAAAAAAGATGTTTCTCTCTATCATTCCATATGTTAGTGCTTAACATTTAAACACATAAAGAGTCCCCTATCTCCCTCTCCATAACCTCCAGAGACCTACTGAGTAAGAGGAAAGAGGACTGACCTGAGTAACAGAGTTCTACTAACGAGCTTAACTTAAAAAGGTAGAATCAGTTGATGTGGAAAAACACGGGCTTTGGTGATTAATCTGGCTTCAAAGCCCTGTGACAAGTCGGCCTCCCAACCTTTTGCTGTGTGATCCTGGGCCGATGACAACCTCTCACAGTTTAGCCTCTTTACTCATGAAAGATGTCCGTGCATTTTACATCTGCAACTGCAAAAATGTGCAGTTGACTCTTCAGTACTCACGTGCTGTCTCTGTTCGCTTGGGCTGTGATAACAACATGCGACAGACAGGATGGCTTAGAAACAACAGAAACTTATTTCTCACACTTGGGAGGCTGGAAGTCTGAGATGAGGGTCCACCGCAATTGGGGAAGGGCCCTCTTCCCGGCCTGAGACTCCTTGTCTCCTCACAGGGCAGGAGCTCTGTCTGCAGACTTTTTAATAAGGCACTAATTCTGTTCATGGGAGCTCCATGCTCATGACTCAGGCCACTCTCAAATCCCTACCTACTAATTCCGTCACCTTGGGGGTTAGGGTTTCAACATGAATTTTAGGGGGACACAAACATTCAGACCATAGCCAATGTCATTTTCTATTTATTAAAATAGTTCTCGAAAATAGACTGTTAATAAAGACAAAACTGTGGAGACGGTTAAAAGATCAGTGGTTGCCAGGGCTTGTGGTGGGCGGGGAGAGCGATGAATGGGCAGTGAAAGCATTCAGGATGATACCGTGCTGATGGATACACATCCGTACACATTTGTCCATACATTGAATATATAACGCCAAGGGTGAACCATAATGTAAATTATGAACTGCAGGTGATAATGATGTGTTAGTGTAGGTTCATCTGCTGTCACAAATGTACCACTCTGATCAGGGATGTTGATAATGGGGAACAGGGAGTATATAGAAAACCTCTATACCTTCCCCTCAAGTTTGCTATGAACCTTAAACTGCTCTACAAAATAGTCTCTTAAAAGCAGTTTTTAAATCATTTTTTATGATCATCACAAAAGGTCTAGTTAACATCCTTTACCGTACATACTTACAGTTTTTCTTCTTCTAATTTAAAAAAAAATTTTTCTTCTGATGAGAACTTTCAGGGTCTACTCTTAGCAACTTTCAAATATGCAACACAGCATTATTACTTACAGTCAAGCATCCCGTGTATTACGTCACCATGACATTTATTTTATAACTGGAGCTTTGTGCCTTTTGACCCCCTTTACCCATTTTGTTCACCCGTCCCCCTTGCCTCTGTCAACCGCCAATCTGTTCTCTGCATTTGTGAGCTTTTGAAAATAAATATTCCGTAGATAAGTGAGATCACACATGATCTGTCTTTGACTTATTTCAGTTAGTGTAACTCCCTCAAGGTCCATTCATGTTGTCACAAATGGCAAGACTTCCTTCTTTTGAGTTGAGTTGGGTTAGTGTTGAGTTAGTGTTTTCATTTTCTTTGGATAAAAACCCAGAAGGTGAATAGCTGGATTGTAAGGTAGTTCTATTTTTAATTTTTTGAGGAGCCTCCGTACTGTTTTCCACGGTGGCTGCACTAATTTACCTCCACCCAACAGTGCACGAGGGTTGACTTTTTTTTATAATAGCCATTCTAACAGGTGTGAGGTAATGTCTCAGTGTGGTTTTGATTTGCATTTCCTTGATGATGAGCTGATGTTTCCATGATGATGTTGAGCTTCCTTTCATGTACTGTTTGGCCATCTGTATATCTTCTTTGGAAAAACGTCTGTTCCCATTCTCTGTCCATTTAAAAATTGGATTGTTTGTTTTGCTAGTGAGTTGTAGGAGTTCCTTATATATTTTGGATATTAACCCCTTATCAGATACATGAACTGCAAATATTTTCTCCCATTCAGTAGTTGTCTTTGCATTTTTTAAAAAGATGTATTTATTTTAGAAAGGGGGGAGGGGCAGAGGGAGAGAGAGAATTCCACGCAGATTCTGCACTGAGTGCAGACCCCAATGGGAGGCTCGATCTCATGACCCTGAGATCATGACCTGAGCCGAAACCTGACGTGAGTCAGACGCGTAACTGGCTGAGCCACCCAGGCGTCCCTGTCCTTTCATTTTGTTGATGGTTTCCTTTGCTGTGCAGAAGCTTTTTAGTTTAATATAGTCCCACATGTTTATTTTTGCTTTTGTTGCCTTTGCTTTTGGTGTTGAATCCATAAAATCATCACCAAGGTCAATGACAAGGAGCTTACTATGTTTTCTTTTAGGATTTTATGGTTTCAGGTCTTCCATTCTTATCTTTAACCCATTTTGAGTGAATTTTGTGTATGGTGTAAGATAGTGGTCCAGCATCATTCTTTTGCATGTGGCTGTTCAGTTCTCCAAATGTGATTTATGATAGATTGTCCTTTTCCTGTTGCATCTTCTTGGCTCCTTTGTCATAAATTAATTGATCATATATGCATGTATTTATTTCTGTGCTTTATATTCTGTTCCACTGACCTCTGTCTGTTTTTATACCAGTACCACTCTGTTTTGATTATATTTTACTATAGTTTTGTAACATAGTTTGAAATCAAGGAGTGTAATATTTCCAACTTTTTGGTTCTTTCTCAAGATTGATTTGTCTATTCAGAGTATTTTGTGGTTTCATACGAATTTTAGGATTGTTTATTCTATTTCTGTGAAAAATGCCATTGGAATTTTGATAGGGATTGCACTGAATCTGTAGGTTGCTTTGGGTAATTTGGATATTTTAACAATACTGATTCTTACAATCCATGGGCATGGAATATCTTCCCATTTTTTTGTATCATCTTCAACTTCTTCCAATAATATCTTATAGTTTTCAGTGTGCAGGTCTTTCACTTCCTTGGTTAAATTCATAACTTTATAATGTAATGCAATTGTAAATGGGATTATTTACTTAATTTCTCTTTCTGATAGTTCGTTATTAGTGTATTGAAATGCAACAGATTTTTGTATATTGATTTTATATTCTGCAACTTTATTGAATTTTTTTATTCTAACCATTTTTTGATGGAGTCTAGGGTTTTCTATATATAACATCAGGTCATCTGTAAGTAGTGACATTTTTACTTCTTCCTTTCTGATTTAGATACCTTTTATTTATTTATTTATTTTAAGATTTGTTTATTAGAGAGACAGTGAGCATGAGCCGGGGGGAGGGGCAGAGGGAGAGAGAATCTCAAGCAGACTCCCCACTGAGCGCAGAGCCCCACATGGGGCTTGATCCCAGGACCCCGAGATTATGACTTGAGCTGAAACCAAGAGTCAGACACTTAACTGACTGAGCCATGCACGTGCCCCAAGATACCTTTTATTTCTTATTCTTGCTTCATTGCTCTGGCTAGGGCTTCCAGTACTATGTTGAATAAAAGCGGTGAGAGTGGGCATCCTTGTCTCGTTCCTGATCCTAGGAAAAGCTTTCAGCTTTTCACTGTTGAGTGTGGTGTTAGCTGTCGGCTTGTCATATATGCCCTTTATGATGTGGAGGTAGATTTCCTCAGTGTCCACTTTGTTGTAAGTCCTTATCATGAATGGTTATTGAAGTTTGTCAAGTGCTTTTCTATTGAGATGATCATTTTTATCCTTCATTTTGTTAATGTGGTGTGTCCCATTGACTGGTTTGTGGATTTTAAACTATCCTTGCATTCATGGAATAAATCCCATTTGATCATGTTGAGTGATCCTTTTAGTGTGTTGGTGATTTGGTTTGCTAATATGTAGTTGAGGATTATACCATAAGGTATATCTGTGTTTATCAGGGATATTGGCCTGTAGTTCTCTTTTCTGTGGCATCCTTGTCTGGTTTCGGTTTCAGGGGAATGCTGGCCCCATAGAATGAGTTCAAAAGTGTTTCTTCCTCCTCTATATTTTGGAAGAATTTGAGAAGGATTGTATTCTTCTTTGAATGTTTGGTAGAATTAACCAGTATTTGTTGAGAGGAAGGAAGTCTTAATTTAAAAAAATAGGCTATTACTAGGAAAGGTATAAAACATTGCAAAGAAGTAAGGAAAATACTGGCATTGCACACAATCTTATCTTTGTTATTTGCAAAGGAACACTTGTGGGGTGACTATTCAGATAACATTTTTCTGAAGTTATATCCACACTATTTGTCACATTTTCTCAGCTGTGATCAGAGCTGTGTTGTCCATGATCTCCTCGTCTTAGCTCAGTCATAAAGATGCTCTGCTTTTAGTCACAGCGTTATCGAGATGTCATTCGCACATCACACAACTCACTTATTTAAAGTACACGATCCAGTGATTTTTAGTATGTTCAGTCTAGCGTGACTGTTACCAAAAATGGTATTTGAACATTATCTCCCTCCTTCCCCACGCCACCCTCTCCCTAGGCAATCACCAATCTACTTTTCTGTATCTTTAGATTTGCCTATTCTGGATAGTTCATGTAAGTGGAATCATATAATTTACAGTCTTTGGGACTGGCTTCTTTACGTAGCATAATATTTAAAAGGTTCATCCCTGTTCTAGCATGCATCATTAATTCATTAATTTTAGTGGCAAATTAATATTCCATTGGGTATTCCGCATTTCATCTCTTCATTTATCATTTGATGGATTTCTGCGCTGTTTCCACTTTTTGGCTATTATGAAGAATGGTGCTGTGAACATTCGTGTGCAAGTTTTGTGTGGACAGCTGTTTGCATTTCTCTTGGGTGTATACCGAGAATGGAATTGCCAGGCCTATCACAACCCTATAGTTAACTTTCTAAGAAACTGTCAAATGTTTTCCAAAGCAACCACACCATTTTACATTCCTGCCAGGAGTGTACAAGAGTCCCAGTTTCTCCACATCCTTTCCAATACTTGTTACTTCTGATTTTGGTTATAGCTATCTTAGTGGGTGCAAAATGGTAACTCATTGTGGTTTTTTTAAAACATATTTTATGTAAGTATGTTGTATGTATGTATTTGTAAGTAATCTCTACATCCAGCGTGGGGCTTGAATTCATGACCCCGAGATCAAGAGTCCCATGCTCCACCGACTGAGCCAGCCAGGCGTCCCTCACTGTAATTTTAATTGGCACTTTTCTGATGGGTAAAGGTGTTGAATATTTTTTCAGACATTTATTGGCTGTTCTTCTTTGGAGAAATGTCTGTTCAGATCCCTTACCCATTTTAAAATTGGGTTATTTGGTCTTTTTATTATTGATTTGTAATGGTCCTTTATGTATTCTAGATATATGTCCCTTGTCAGATAAATGATCTGCAAATGTTTTCTCCTAGTTCCCTATTTTTTTCAGTCAGGAAGGGAAGGAAAACTAAAATGTATTAAGGTAACTATTGTGATTAGCATTATACTTAGGCTGTAGAAGTGCCAAAAATGATTTCTACCTTTTAGAAAGGTTTCTTTGGAGATCCCAGACTTATGTGACATAACTGGAAAACAACACGGAACAGTGTATGTTAAATAGTACACAATCTCGGTCAAAATGGAATGGAAAAAAGTATGAAAAATAAATGCCCTGGGATTCCAAGGAACTGAGGTTGAAAGTAATTGATTTAAATTATTTATTTTGAGCAGAAGTACATGAGCAAATGTTAACTATTCAGAACAACTTTGAAAAAGGAATATTCCGGTTCGATTCAGCTTCCATACAGTTTCGTAGTATCCTATATACTGTGTCAGTCTTCCTGCCAGACTGTGTCTCTTTCTCCCCGTGCTCCCAGGCCTGGGCACATGGCCGGTAACCGTTTGTTGAAGGAATGAGCAAACGCGAGTATGGGCTAGAGCTCTCAGGGAGCGTGGCACTGATTAAGCACTTCCCTGAAGTTGTCACAGGTGGAAAGGGCAAAGGGTGGAGGGGCCCTGGGTGTCCTTCAGAACTCCGCCCCGAGCCAGCTCTGCGGCAGCAGCATTTCCGGTCCGATAGCCTCATTTTGTAGTGAGGGAATGCACTGGATCTTCTCCTTTAAACATTCTGAGGTTTATGAGCAGCATAAACTTAAAACAGTTAGAACCAGCTAAAAATTCTCTAAGTAGAATCTGAATGCATGATTAAGGTTTTGTGCTAAAATCACACTGACATTAGCACCTGCCATTTCTATAAAATTGTGTCAAGGAAATGGTATTTCTAATATTGGATGTACTAAGAAGATATTTACAAGGCAGTATCTTTTAAAAAAAAAGATTTTTAAAATTTATTTTTGCGCGTGCGCAAGAGAGAGCGCAAGCAGGGGGAGCCGCAGAGGAAGAGGGAGAAGCAGACTCCCCACTGAGCAGGGAGCCCGACTGGGCTCGATCCCAGATCCCAGGACCCTGGGATCCCGACCCGAGCCGAAGGCAGACGCTTAACGACTGAGCCACCCGGGAGGCCTACAAGGCAGTGTCTTAAGAATTATCATTACGTGGGCGCCTGGGTGGCTCAGTCGTTAGCGTCTGCCTTCGGCTCGGGTCAGGATCCCGGGGTCCTGGGATCGAGCCCCGCGTCGGGCTCCCTGCTCCGCGGGGAGCCCGCTTCTCCCTCTGCCTCTGCCTCTCTCTCTCTCTATCTCTCATGAATAAATAAATAAAATCTTTAAAAAAAAAAAAAAAACTTTTGGGCGCCTGGGTGGCTCAGTCGTTAAGCGTCTGCCTTCGGCTCAGGTCAGGATCCCAGGGTCCTGGGATCGAGCCCCGCGTCGGGCTCCCTGCTCCGTGGGAAGCTTGCTTCTGCCTCTCCCGCTCCCCCTGCTTGTGTTCCCTCTCTCGCTGTCTCTCTCTGTCAAATAAATAAATAAAATCTTTAAAAAAAAGAAAAAAAAAGAATTATCATTACGTAGAATGTTAGAATTCATCTATCAACTTATTTATACCCTACCTACTTGCTTTCAAACAAGATTTGAGGTGGCAATTCAAGCTAGTATCTTTTCCCCTAAGGCAAAAGGTTCTTAGATGCTATTAAAGGACATTTTATTTGTTACTTTTATCTTTTAAACAACCTCAAACTTTTGGTATTTCAGAGGCTAAAAATTTTTAAACAGGATTAGGAGAGGATAGTTCAGTAATGCTATTTTAACATGAAGCTCTAAAATTAACAGCTTTTAGACACGAAAGCTCTCATTTTCTGTCAGACCATTTCATTTCGGTTGCAGAAGGACCATCACTAGCTACTATTACCTCCCTGCATGTGTACTTTATGATGAATAAGCCAGTGGTATTTTGGTTCAAGTAAATGGTTTTTCTTTGTAAAATTGTGAGTCCTCGTAAATGACATGCTTGAATTTCACACATTTCACATATCCTTGACAGGGACTCTGACCCATACAACACCAAAAACTCTCATTTCTTTAGAGGCTTAATTAAACTCAGTAGAAGTAGAAACATAACTGTGACCCGTAAATCTAACCAGTCCATGGCTATGGCATCTGGAATTTTTAAAATTTTGTTTCACTCTCTCTCTCTCTCTTTTTTTTGTTTCTCTCTTTTTATTTATTTATTTATTTATTTGAGAGAGAGAGAGTGAGAGACAGAGAGCACGAGAGGGAGGAGGGTCAGAGGGAGAAGCAGACTCCCCGCTGAGCAGGGAGCCCGATGCGGGACTCGATCCTGGGACTCCAGGATCATGACCTGAGCCGAAGGCAGTCACTTAACCAACTGAGCCACCCAGGCGCCCTCTCTCTTTTTTTTTAAGTGTTAGGCCCTGAGGTAATTTTATACAAATGTATAGCAAACAAAAAGGTACGACAAATCTGAATAATTCATTGAATATTTATATGTTCGTATATTAAAATCATGTAAGTTAAAGCTTGTTTATTTTACATTTACAGTTGATATGAATGAACTTCAAAGTATCTGTTTTCTAGGTTTGGAATTTTATGACAAGCAACCCCTCTAGCTCTGGTAACTTATTTAAAAGCTTAAAAGCTCTTGTTAAAATAGTCTGTATTAAGTACTGACTGTTTCCTAGGGAACTCAGCATATTTCCATGTGAGTGATCTGATTTAACTAAGAAATGTATCCAAACCACAGTGTCTCTTATTGATCATAAACATTTGTATTAATATTTTACTGTAAAAGCTCTATCAATAGTCTAAATAATAGGTTGGTTCTTTGATAAAGCCGAACATTTTTTAAAGTAGAGGTATTTGGTGGGAGACAAGCTAATACACTAACTCTTAAACATTTTTATACAGGATTAGCTGAACCATCCTTTGTTGCAAAACATGAAGATAGTTTGTTTAAGGATTTGTTTCAAGACTACGAAAGATGGGTTCGTCCTGTGGAACACCTGAATGACAAAATAAAAATAAAGTTTGGCCTTGCAATATCTCAATTAGTGGATGTGGTAGGTGTGCATATCATTACGTACTTCATTTCGTACAGGCTTCCTGGGAGCATCCTGGGTGCCCTGTGTTAGGCAGTGAGCATGACAAAGGTGGGTGAGACAGTCATTTTCCTAAAGGAGCTCAGCAGGGAAAAATTACTATACCATAGGCGTAGGAATACACTGCTTATATGATACTGTATAGTTTAGAAGTAATTTATTTGGTAATTATAATAGGCCTATTTTTAATAAGTTCAAAGATAGTAAACATTTTTTATGGAAGTTTCTCATTACATCTGTTTAAAAATATGATGTAAAAAAGTCAACATTTTAAAGCGAGGGAAGTAACAAGGAGCAGTATGATCACAGGCTTAGGAGTGACATGGAGCCTTTTTTTCAGCTGTTTAGATCAAAGGGTTAATGTTGGAAGCCACTCCCTGGGATGGCCGGGTGGGTCACAGAAGAGCCTACACACCACAGCGCTTTGCCCCCCAGCGTTTTTCTGTTGGAGAACTTTGCCTCTTGGAACAAGTCACTTACCCGTCAAGGCCAAATTTATTTGTCTGACCTGTGGTGGAATCTTTCCAGAGTTCCTAAGACAGTCTCCCCCGTTCACATGGCCCTTTGCACTTTGACGAGGTGCCCGTTACAGCGGCTGGTGCTCGTGCGCTCTGGTGTGGCATCCTCAAAGCTGGCTAAGCTTCATTCCTCAGCTCCGTCCCGGAGCCTAGCACAGTGTCTGGTGCACGGTAAGTGCTGAGTGAATGACAGATCTGATGGCAGCAGATAGGGTCAAGGCGGTGCTTTGGGAAGAGCCGTAGGACTGATAAATACACGGTCTTGAGCGAAGGAGGTGAGAAGCTTGAGAGGCAAGGTGGAGGCCAGGTAGAAGGAGTAGCACTGAGTAGAGTGGGACGTGTCAGGTTTTGAAGCCCGAGCGGTTACAAGAGAAGAGGAACGGGTCTGAAAGGTTAAATCCGTCGATATGGGGTAGGCCAGAGGAGATGATGCGTTCCACTGTGATAGCAGGTGATTGTGGTACATGGAAAAGAAAATGTTCCCGAGGGCCTTGGGAAATCAAGCCCGGCTCTGTGAGGAGAGAGGAGGCTAAGGATGTCAGCGTGGACAGCCTGGCCCAGGGCCGGGTGTTGAAAACGTGGGACCGAGGAGTTTTCAAGCAAGCAGGGGAAGCAGGAAGGTCCATCCTCGAGGAACATCTGTAGGAGGTGGTAGAAGGAAGGGTGGGCCAAGCAGGGAAGTTGGCGAAGGGTTGTTTCCTGAGGGAAGAGCCCAGAACACAAGGTCAGTGATGGCAATGAGAGGGAAGCAGGACAGGAGCCGGGGGAGGTGAGGCGAGCGCATGGAGAACAGAGGTCCCTGTCATCGTTAAGCTCTGTCCCCCTCGGTCAGCGGTCATGTTTGGGCGCTCCTCCTGGAAGTTCCCTCAGATTCCTGCCTTCTTTCCCATGTGTTCTCGTTCGCTCGCTCTTTCTTAAACCTCCACATTGGCTTGCTTGTCGGTTGCTTGTACGGTCAGGTTAAAGAAACTATTGTCTGCTCCACTTACGTGTAGTTGTTTCTCTGCTAACGGGCTCTTGCCTCCTGGTGCAGTCCTGCATTTGTCCTTGCTCAGGTTTGCGTCTGTTGCATCCTGAGTTGTGCTGAACACATGAGACATGCTTGGGAGACACCCAAGGGGTGACCTTAAGTTGGGCTGTACCCCCATATTTGGGGCCGGTTGTGAACTTAGGTATTCCTCTATCTGCGTGGAAGATACGAAGTATTGATTGGGTCCTAGCCCATAGTGCAAACTTTATGTGTGTTCACATTTTTCTGGGGAAAATGTCAGTAATTTTCATTATATTCTCAAAGATGACCTACTGCCTTATAGCGTTGTAGGCAATGGGTTTACCAGAACTTTCTTCATTGTTAATGCTTCTGTTTAGAGCATTTGGCGCAGAGACCAGCACTTCCTGTGGATGCTGCGTGACTTTGGGGCAGACAGTGGAGCCAGCAGGGTAGGGTTTAAACTCAGGAGCTTTGAATTCTAACGTTGGTTCTCTCACCAGTTGGTGGTGTTTAGGCAAGTGGCCTCATTGGGCTAGTTTCTATATTTGCAGAATCAGTGGATTTCAGTAGAAAAAATCTCTAGGTCCTTTCCAGCTCGAGTGCTTTAATCAAGGACAAATGCCGTTTGGAACCGGAGTGTAGGAGGGATGGCCTTGCTGTATTTCCCAGTGATTTTTCCCATGGAGGGACTTGACCGCTGTCTTTGTCCCAAGGGAGGTGCCTCCTCTGTCCTCCTCCTCTCTCCCGGGCCACTCACCTGCTGTTGGAAAGAGTTCCCTCCAGGCACCTAAGCCATTTAAAACCACGTCCTCTCTCCGCAGCGTAGGGATGGCCTCCTACTTCTGTGGGTCTCTGCGCTTAGCGTTATATCCTGCACACTGTGGTTGGTGATCACGATGGTCTTGTACAGGTCCAGTTGGCTCCATGATATTTCAGCAAAATGTAGTGGAAGAAATGTCACTTTAATTGGGCCTTGAGAATTCAGTGAAAAGCTGGTCTCAGCAAAGAAATAACATCAAGGAGGTGTGAGTACCAAGTATCAAAGACCCCAGTTCTCTAGAAAAGCAGGCTGTGAAAGCTTCTGAGGTTGCACTCAGGGCAGTGACCTCAGTAATTTTTCTTCATAGCAGCTCGTCAGAGATTCAGATCTGTGCTCAGCGGAGACATAACTACCCTTCCCCACATCGCAGCACTTTCAAAACCACGTGTTTTATCATTAATGGTGACTTACAATTCATTGTCAGCTTTTTCCTTTCTTAGTGCTAAGTACGTAAAATCATGCTGTGCCTGTTTCTTAGACCGTGTCTCAGGTTTGAGGACATAGAGTAGTTGAGACTGTGAGTGTTAAATTTAAAATGCCAATGGTGTACTCCACGGCAGTTTATCTGAAATACAGAGCATATTGAAGGGAATAACGTGAAATTAGGCTGGAAAAATGATCCTGCCCTTCTAGAGAATAGCATCGATGAGCAGGGTATAGGGACTGTACGGACAGGAATGTTTGTAAAAAACTGTGAAAATTCTTACTTTTTCAAGAATTATTGTTTCTGTACTTGAAATAATGAGCCTTATTTACACTTTTGTTTTATAGGATGAGAAAAATCAGTTAATGACAACGAATGTCTGGTTGAAACAGGTGTGTATGAAATGCAAACGGTCACCCGAGTGGTCCCAAGTGCTGTGACTGGAGGGTTTGCAGTACAGAGAAACACGAGCAGGGGGTGTCAGGGGGTGGGCAGGATGCGGGAGGGTGGGGGTCGATGGGGTTCCCGTGGAGCGGCTGCTGGGCACTGGGGAAGCAGCAGTGAGCAAAATGGGCAGAAGTCCTGGCCATCAGGGAGCTTCTTTCTAGTCAGGGGAAAGAAACAAGGAAGCCGTATTGTGCCTCGAACACTGACAAGCTTCACTGGGGGCAAGGATACGGGAGTGTTGGGGATGTACTTTTAAATAGGACGGGTGGGGAAAGCATCGCGAGAAGGTAATGTCTGAGCAAGGCTTGGAGGAGAAGAAACAAGCCATGTGAATATCTGGGGAGATGTGATCCAGGCAAAGAGGGACCAGCACATACAAAGGCCCTGCGGCTGGAGTGTGCCTGGTCTGTTTAAGGAGGGGCAAGCGGGCCAGTGTGGGTAGGGGTGAGTGAACCATGAGGAGGGAGGGGTGTGTAGAGGGGGTCAGAGAAGCAGTGGGAGGCCAGGGGTTTAGCAAACACCTGGGCCGCTGCCAGGATTGTGGTGTTTACTTGGAGTGAGATGGGAACGGGGGATGAATTATTCTTACGTACATAGCCCCTTTTGTACAAAGGACTTCTTTGTCTTCTGGGCCATCAGACCTATGTCCTCAGCTGCTGTTGTGTGCTTCCCTTTGCTCTTTCTTTATTATACCGAATTTTAATACCTACTACCACTTCCCTGACCCTAACTCCTAAAGGGCATGCATCCTTTTTTGGGGGTTCAAGTCTTAACATGATCTCAGAATGTCACTGCATGGAGGTTGGACAGGTGTTTACACCGTGGAGTGTGTAATAAATCCGGTTCCCCTGCAGGGACCAGTCCAGCCATTGACAATACAGCTGGAAAAGAGAATGTCTGCCTAAACCCGGTCCTTACATGCCCATGGCCGCAGCCCCAGGCCGCGATCGTTGGTGGGGGAAGAGGTGCTGAGCAGAGCACAGTCCTCACCTGTGTTGCATGAGGACCAGGGCTGGAGCCAGGGGACAGGGCTGCACTCTCATGCTCTTAAGAAAGACGTGGAGCTGAGTTTTCTCTATGGAGAGCAGAGATGCTCTCATATCTAGAACTTCTGGATGTGGTAAAAAGTATAGCTTTTACCATTCTTGACTATCGATGTCACTGCAATTGGCAATTGAGGCTGTTGTCTTTGTTCTGAAGGAGTGGACAGATGTGAAGTTAAGATGGCGTCCTGAGGACTACGGAGGAATCAAAGTGATACGCGTCCCTTCAGACTCTCTCTGGACTCCAGACATCGTTTTGTTTGATAAGTAAGTTATCTTCTAAATGCCACTTTGTGTTTTCAAAAGAAAATGCTTGCATTTTTATTAGGCACTAGTACTTTTTTCTTCCTTTGGAACATTGTTTAGCTCTAAGATCACATGACTTGATCATGTGTGTTTTGTGAACCTACACATAGGTTCTATGGATCCTCTCTTTTCTTGGTGCATTGTTTCCTGATCATAAAAGTGTTCTTTGATTTTTAAGACTTGTAGAACATTTGGGAAGTCCAGAAAGCTGTGAGGAAGTTGGGGGGGGGGTCACCTATAATCAATCCCATTGTCCCTGCACTTGGAGGCAACGTGCACGGTAGTGGACATGCACAGAGGACTCACTCTGTGTCTGGCCGTGTGCTCCGTGCCTCTCTGCTTTATGCAATGCCCACTGTTGTTCAGGTGGCATTGTTGACAGATGAACAGGTGATGGTGTTATAACCTCGTCCACAATCACACAGCTTCCTTGTGGCAAGGTGGGCTTTGCACGAGGCAGCCTGATGTCCTACTTACCCTCCGACTTAATAGACTACACATTTGGCAGATTGCCTCCTAGATTTGGGGGCTATTTTTATTTTTTATTTTTATTATTTTTTTTTTAAGATTTTATTTATTTATTTGACAGAGAGAGAGGCAGCGAGAGAGAGAGAGAGAGCACAAGCAGGGGGAGCAGCAGAGGGAGAGGGAGAAGCAGGTTTACCAAGCAGGGAGCCCGATGTGGGGCTTGATCCCAGGACCCTGGGATCATGACCCGAGCCGAAGGCAGACACTTAATGACTGAGCCACCCAGGTGCACCTGGGGGGTATTTTTTTTAAAAAGTAGTTGAAATCCTACTTTATGTTCAAATAAGTTTTGCTTCTAATTTTGCTTAAATACTGTATTGGAATTATCCCATGACGAGGAGTGTAGAGTCAACTCATCTTCATAGGCATCGTACCTAGATGTGTTTTGAGGATGGTTTTTCACTTGGGGAAAGGATAATTCTGGGATCGAGTTTCAGGTTTTCTAGGACCACCCGATGGCAAATCTGGGAATCTGTGCTTCTCCTAAAGCACTCTGTAGTATTTGCAGGAAGGCATTTGGCATGAAGACAGAGCAAATGCTATGCAAAAACATTAGTGTTTAAACACCTTTTCCCTGCACGCTTCTCCGTAGGTGAAGAGGGAAAAACCATCCTCAAAACACATCTAGGTACGATGCCATGTTACTCCAGGCCGCTGAAAACATGCTTCCATAAGCATGAGTCTAGCAAAAAAGTCACATGAGTTTTAAGATGAAAGAAACCAGTATTTCAAAGAAAGCTTATGTTGGTCGACTAATACAGGGTGTGTGCTCATAGAGCCGCAGAGCTTGAGAAGCACACGTAGCAGGCGTCCAGTGTTTGTGATGGAGGGGAAGAGCACTGTGCGGGGAGTCTAGGAACGTGGATTCAGGCTCTGGCTACTCTCTGATTGTTTAAATAGTCTAGTTATATTTCATAAGTAAGGTGAACTCTTTCAACCTCTAAAATGTCAGGGAGGGGCGCCTGGGTGGCTCAGATGGTTAAGCGTCTGCCTTCGGCTCAGGTCATGATCTCAGGGTCCTGGGATCGGGTCCCGCATCGGGCTCCCTGCTCCTTGGGAGCCTGTTTCTCCCTCTGCCTTTCTCTCTCGCTCTGTCTCTCATGAATAAATAAATAAATAAATAAATAAATAAATAAATAAATAAATAAATAAATAAAATGTCAGGGAGCTGTGAAATAGAGTTGGATCGTCAGTCTTGGAGAGGATGTGGAAGGAGTTCGGTTCTAGGAGGGTTCCGTATTTAAGGAAGATGGCCTTCGAACAGAGATCTCACGCATAATCACCTGCAAAGTGTCTCATGCTTTGGCGTGGGCTTGCTTTCACAGCAGGCTCGTGAAGTGCCGGCTTGGGCTGTCTCGTCTCTCATTGTCACGTGCGTGTGTCTGTTTCAGCGCGGACGGGCGTTTCGAGGGGGCCAGCACTAAAGCGGTCGTCAGGCACGACGGCACGGTGACCTGGACGCCGCCGGCAAACTACAAGAGTTCCTGTACCATCGACGTCACATTTTTCCCATTCGATCTCCAGAACTGCTCCATGAAGTTTGGTTCTTGGACTTACGACGGGTCCCAGGTTGATATTATGTTAGAGGACCAAGATGTAGACAAGAGAGACTTCTTTGACAATGGAGAATGGGAAATCGTCAGCGCCACAGGGAGCAAAGGGAACAGAACGGATAGCTCCTGCTGGTACCCACACATCACATACTCCTTTGTAATCAAGCGCCTGCCTCTCTTCTACACCCTGTTCCTTATCATTCCCTGTATCGGCCTCTCGTTTCTAACCGTGCTCGTCTTCTATCTCCCCTCCCACGAAGGGGAGAAGATCTGTCTCTGCACGTCAGTACTGGTCTCTTTGACTGTCTTCCTGCTGGTTATCGAGGAGATCATCCCCTCATCTTCCAAAGTCATCCCTCTGATCGGAGAGTACCTGGTGTTCACCATGATTTTTGTGACGCTGTCCATCATGGTCACTGTCTTCGCCATCAACATCCACCACCGTTCTTCCTCAACACATGATGCCATGGCGCCTTGGGTCCGCAAGATATTTCTCCACAAGCTTCCCAAACTGCTCTGCATGAGAAGTCATGTAGACAGGTACTTCGCTCAGAAAGAGGGGACTGAGAGCCCTGGGAGACCAGAGTCTTCTCGAAACCCACTGGAAGCTGCACTTGATTCTATCCGCTACATCACCAGACACGTCATGAAGGAGAACGATGTCCGTGAGGTCTGTGACATGTTGTTTACAGATGCGCATCTGCTTCTAAGTCTGGTAGAGTAAATGGCAGGACCCTCGAGACGACGCAGAGGTCCAGGGCCAGAAATGTTGACGTGCTGCTCCGTAGACGATCTTTAACCAAAGCTGGTTTCAGTTAAAACATCTGCATCAGGGCATCTCTGCTCGCCTCACTTCTCCATCCCCCCCGGCAACTTCTGTCATTCTCAAGAGTGATAATCCTGCCGTGGTTGTTTTATCTTCCATATCTTTTTGTCTGAACTCTGTGGTGATCTGTAGGCACAACTTGGCATGATCATTTATCAGAAGTTCTTTTATTTTTTAACAAATGAGGCTAATGTAGGCTTTGTAAGTATAGCCAAGAGATCTCTTCCAGAATATGTCTTTTTGTTGTTCATTTACAAGAGGATGTCAGTGAAATTAAAAGCAGTAAGGTATTCTCTGGTGTCATATATTCTATGTCCAAGTGTTCATGTGAAGTTTAGTAATAGTGCTTAATAATATGCTTAATTTGCTTAAAAATAAAAATTCATGTAAAACTTTATTAGAGAAAAATAACTCTCATTGGCTTCTTATTTGAGGTTAATATTTAAAATAAGAATTGAACATAAATACATTCTCCTAATGTGATATTAGGTTGAATTTTCTTTTAAAACGTCAAATTTCAGTGTCACTATTCTTTCTCTTGTGTAGTATTTGTAAAGCTATGAATATAGCATTTTCCTAATTGAATTTACTTTGAATAGTCCCATTAAAATTATATGAATTCTCATCTAAAGCTTTTTTAAATGGAAAAATTTCTAGCAGGTGTGGGAAGCATCAAAGCAAATCTGGTAAAATTACAGCCCTCCCCCCAGAAGGAACATATGACATATACTTCTGAAAAACTTCTAATGCTTGTCGATTTGTAAGGTTTCTATTTCATGATTAGTATGATTAGTTTATGAGGTCTGAAGCTATCGATGGAGTCTTAAAACATATAGATATTAAATAATGACTTGGATTGAGATGAAATTGAATAAATGTCTGCAAAGTATTGTGCAAAACGGCCAGTGCTCACCCCCCCTGGAGCCAGTAAATGGGTTTTATTTTCAGGGGGACTGAGACCATCAGTAGGGTGTTTACAGCCACCTAAAGTCCACATTATCCCACAGCGGGAGCAGAGCTCCTGTAGGGGACCTCATGCCTCACAAAGGCAGGGGCAGCCTCTGGTGCTCAGGGGCTGGTCTCCACCTGCCCTTCCTTTGAGGTCACTCAGGGCTGCTGAGCTCGCTCCCTGCTTAGGCTGCAAAACGGGATGAAATGAGGTCCACGCCAGCAGATCTGAATTCATGAACTTAGATTAAAATGGCCCCTAGGGAATCCAAAACCAAATAATGCAAGTTGTGGGGAGGGGAAGAAGATTAAGGGCTAATAAGTATTATTCTGAACCAACTTTTAATTTGACTTGCAATTAACCTTAGGCTGGGCTCTCTTTAAAAATTAAAATAAGTAAACACTACTGGGCAAGAATAAGTAACAGAAATAACTGTATATAATAAGAAAGAGATTTTTTTTTAGTTTATTAAAAAATAAGTAGTATATCCTATTAAAAATCTATCAAAATATGCCACGTGTGATATATTATAAATCAACGTGTAAATTAACAGAGCACGTAGCATCTCTGAGAGCCTGTGGAAGCTGTGTGTGTCCCAGAGCTCTGAGCACCGGCTCACTCGCTATTGTGAGCAGCGGCAGGAGGCAGAACCTGATCTGGCCCCTAACTCAGTGTGTAGTATCTTACAGTAATTACACAATTTTAAATTATGTGTTTAATGTGTGTTTTTTTCTTTCTTTTTTTTGCAACAGGTTGTTGAAGACTGGAAATTCATAGCCCAGGTGCTGGATCGGATGTTTCTGTGGACTTTTCTTCTGGTTTCAATTGTTGGATCTCTTGGGCTTTTCGTTCCTGTTATTTACAAGTGGGCCAATATCATAGTCCCGGTTCATATTGGAGATGCAAATAAGTGATACCTGCCCAGGGGACACAGTAGGAGTTTGGTTGCCAAAAGCACGTGTAACTCTGCTACCTATAAACTTAGAAAATGTACATTGTGCTTGAAATTTGACGCCAGCTCTAACAAACAGACTGACAGTTGCTAACACTGGTTTATCTTAATAGATCGCCCATTCGAACATTTTACCTGCATGAGAGAAGCACTAACTGACTCAACATTTGATCTAGAAATAGCAGTGGAATAGTACCCGAACTGTGCTAGTGAAAACCTAATGTTTGTATCCTGGCAAGTAACACTGGTTTGTAATCAACATGAAGCTCATCTTTTGATTGTGTTGGAAAATTCCCGTTGTATCTGAAGATTGATTTCAGGACTTTTTCTGCATTTGGTAAAGGTACACATTTTAAATCTCTCTCTGTCCTGTATCTGCAGCGGGAAGAGCTGACCTTGGGCACGGTGTCCTACTGCTGTATTAAATAAGCCAGCTACCTGGTACAGTAACCATTTCATGTGATGCTGATTTTTCTATAACCAACATTTTAAAAAGTGAAAAGTGGGAATTCCTTGAAGGCTTACTTTATTCCTTAGATGCTTTAACTGAACAATTGTTGTATTAACTATTTTTGTAGCTTACCGTCCATTGTAAAATCATACAATAGACAACTCCTGTGGACATGCACAAGTATCTCAATAATTAACAATAATTTCATCCCCCTTGTCCATATTTTCCATAATAACCATCTTCTATATAAATTGTAGCACTTCTGTATCCTTCATCTCAGAATAATCCTCTACAATGAAGTGAATCCCAGTTTTAAAACTCAAAACCTCCATGGATACTACCAAATCCTACTGTGAAGAAACCATCTTCCGAGATTAAAGGTGGTTTCTAATTAGGTAGAAGCACATTGTTACATATCTGTAATGTTTTGGATTCTCTCTTTCGTCCCAACAGTTACAGTGCTAGAGCCTTAGAGTTGTGAGGGCTGGTAGATGTCATGCAGCGGTAGCCTTTCACTGCTCACTCAGGACCGGATGGACTGTCGAGGGTACACGAGTTAGAGTCCCTCTCTCGTGCCCCTGTTCAGCTGCGACCCGGGACAGCACACCAACAGGAGCCCGGGTTTGATGAGCAACTCCTAGCTCTTGCGAGAACAAATGCCTTATTTATAGTAAGTAATCATCTAAGGGCAAGTCAGCGCTCTCTGGAAGATGGAGGGGATCCGTCTCATCTCTGTCCTACCGTAGGCACATGTTCAGTGTCATTTAACAGGTGAACGTTGGGTTTGCTGAGTTTAAACTGCCTGTTAGCTAGCTTCGCACGTCATCTCTCCGATTCATCTGTCTGCGTTACTGTTACTTAAAGTTTCTGTAAGTAAATAAATTTTACAGAAATCTTCCTTTGACTTACTGAAACGTGAGTCACCGCGGGCTGCAATTTTGTCAGTTTTATTTCTGTGTAGCCAAAACATCAAAATGCCCAGTGAGAAGATCAGAATGGTCTCTGGGAATCCTCGTCTCCTACCAGTGGCCAGTCAGACTCAGACCTGCGGTACAGGCGAGCTGCTTCTTTTTTTTTTAAAGAATTTTTTTTTTTTTAAGATTTTATTTATTTATTTGACAGAGAGAGACACGGCGAGAGAGGGAACACAAGCAGGGGGAGTGGGAGAGGGAGAAGCAGGCTCCCCGCCGAGCAGGGAGCCCGATGCGGGGCTCGACCCCAGGACCCTGGGATCATGACCTGAGCCGAAGGCAGACGCTTAACGACTGAGCCACCCAGGCGCCCCAGGCGAGCTGCTTCTTAATAATCTGTCTAAAGCAGTGGGCCTCAATCAGGGGCAGTTTTGCACTCGAGGGGACACTTAATTTTTGGAGACATTTTTGGTTGTCCTAACCGGCAAGGGACCGGGGTATGTCACTGGCATCTAGTGGGCAGAGGCTGGGGGGCCACTAAAGATCCCACGATGTACAGGACAGTCCTCCAGTGCAGAATTATCTGACCAGAAACGTCACTGCTGCCAGGGCTGAGGAATGCTGTTGCAGAGGTTCGTCTGCAGTGACCGTGGGGCCAGGCACAACCTCTCCCAGCAGTCACTCGGGATGCTGCAGGATACACGTGGAGATGCCCCGGGGTGCAGGCGCGGCCCCCAGACCCTCGGGAGACGGGAGAACCAGGGGTGCGCGGTCAGAGCAGCAGTGGGAGCGGAGCTGCTGAGACAGTACAAAACGTGGAGGAGGTTGCGGGCTAGGTAAGAGGGCCCTCAGGAAATCTCTTGTGATACCCAAACAGACGTTCCCATTTCTGAGCAGCCAGTTCCCCTGTCTCATTATGCCTCACCTACCGCAAAAAGGACAACAGTTTTCATATTTAGGCCATTTTTACATATTCTGTGGTACACCTAACGTTGCAGGAAAACTGTATTTTGACGTTTCTTTACCAAAAAGGCTGGTTAAATGTTCATTTATCTATAATAAATACTCTTGATGTTTTTCTTGCACGGATCTCTTTTGATAAAATCAAGACAACTGGATAAATAAGTAAGCCTTGAAATGCCAAAAACAATGCTGGTAGCTTGATGACAGAAAGTGTGAGAAAAGCCTAAGTATAAGACTTAAAACAATAAACGTCTTGGAAGAAAACAGGACAGATTCTTTACAACACCGGATTTAGCGGGGATTTCTTGGCTATCACACAAAAGAGCACAGATGACAAAAAACTGACAAACTGGAATTAATGAAAATTTAAAACTTCTGTGCATCAAAAGACACTATCAACAGAGTGAAAAGGCAACCCACAGAGTGGGAGAAAATATTTGCACATCACATATCTGATAGGAGGTTAATATCTGCAATATATAGAGAACTCCTAAAACTTTACAACCCAAACACCCAAACAACCCAATTCAGAAGCGGGAAAGGACTTGAGGAGACATGTCTCCGAAGAAGACGTACAGATGGCCGAGAGGCTCAGGAGAAGCAGCTCAACATGACTCAACATCACATAAATGCGAAATCAAAGCCATAGTGAGACACCGCATCCCATGCATTAGGATGGCCGTTACCAAAAGCCCAGGAAGCAAGTGTTGATGAGGACGAGGCCGGCTGGAGCCCTCGTGGGTGCGCGGGATGGTGCAGCCACGGTGGAAAGCAGTTCGGTGCTTCCTCAAAAAATTAAAAGTAGAATTACTGCAGGATCCGACAGTTCCAGCTCCGGGCATACACCCCAAAGAATTGAAAGCAGGGTCTCAAACAGATTCTCGTGCACCCATGTTCACAGCAGCCAAAATGTGGGAGCCACCCCGGTGTCCAGCGGCGGATGAATGGATAAGCAGAATGCACACACGGGCACCAGAGTATCACACAGCCTCGAACAGGAAGGACATTCTGACACCTATGACGCGGACGAGCCTTGAAGACAATATGCTCGGTCAAAGAAGCCAGTCACGAAAAGACGAGCACTGCATGATTCCACTTGTGTGGGGTACTTAGAATCCCACAAACAGTGGAATGGGGGTGCGGGGGGGAGGGGCTGGGGAGTTTGGGTTTCCTGGGACGAAGAGGGTCTGGAGGTGGGGGTGGGGGCTGCACAACAGCGTGGGTGTGTCCTATGCTGAACTGTGCGCCGAACAGTGATGAAGACGGTGCATGTCCTGGGTGAGTGTATTTTACCACCAGAAGAAACAAATGCGCCCCCTGCCCACGTGGGTCACCCTCTGGCAAACGTGGTGCGGTGCTCACGCCTCGTCCTTCGCCAGCAGAGGCTGCAGAAACAACCCCGCCGTCCCTAGAATGCACACCAGGATGAAAACCCACAGGAAAATGCGATCGATGACCATGGCGACGTACTTCCAATCATCCTGAATCTGAAAAACAAAAACAAACATCAGGAAAGAGGAAAAAATAAAGCATGAAGGGCAGGCGGAGGAAACCCATTTTCAGCAGGAACATCGAATAAACATGTTGCAGCAGCAGAAACCATTCTGCCACCAAATGCAAGAAATCTCATGTTCCTAACGCCACCTGAGGACATCCACTATTGCCAAGTTTCTTTTTATGCCCTGCAAGAAACAAGTATAAAATATTTACGTTAAATCGGTTTTAAATCAGAAATTTCTTGGGGCGCCCGGCTGGCTCAGTCAGTAGAACGTGCAACGCTTGATCTCAGGGTTATGAGTTCAAGCCCCACGTTGGATGTAGAGCTTACTTAAAAAAAAAAAAGGGGGGCGCCTGGGTGGCTCAGTCGGTTGAGCGACTGCCTTAGGCTCAGGTCATGATCCTGGAGTCCCGGGATCGAGTCCCGCATCGGGCTCCCTGCTCGGCGGGGGGTCTGCTTCTCCCTCTGACCCTCCTCCCTCTCGTGCTCTCTGTCTCTCATTCTCTCTCTCTCAAATAAATAAATAAAATCTTGAAACAAACATTTCTTAATGTATAATCTATTTTTTCTTTTTAAAGATTTTATTTATTTATTTGAGCGAGCACAAGCAGTGGGCAGAGGCAGGAGGAGACGCGGGCTCTCCGCGGAGCAGGGAGCCCGATGCGGGGCTCCATCCCAGGACCCTGGGATCGTGACCTGAGCTGAAGGCAGACGCTTCCCCGACTGAGCCACCAGGTGCCCCATAATCTATTTTTTCCTCAACTGATTTCTAACTCATAACGTTAGTAAAACTTTGACTTGTGCCTGAGGGAGGGCTCCTGGGCCTTGTTAGAAAAGCTAATACAATCCAACTGTCATTTACCGTTGCTTCTAAGTACTATTCTTATCCCGTTTTAGAGACTAATTTCCTGTCAGCATCTGTTCCACACATGAAATCAGCACATCAGGGCCAGGCCATCATCATCGTCCCCACGGCCCTCCCCAGGCCCAGCTAACCAAAGATCCCCTTCGACCATAAGGCCAAAGTGTCGTGGACAGGCTGGAAATCAGATGTAACTGCTGACAACAAAGTAAGAGCTGGAAGAAAGAACAAGACTAATTGCATATAATACAGCTTCAGTTCAGGCTTGAAATAGGAAGGAGAATTGTGTGTTAATTATACTCCTAGACAACTCAGAAAGCAAGGAAACCATAATTGAATTGAGAAAGAGAGAACCCATAAATCAATGGATTTTGAAGAAATAATCACATAATAAAGAGGCAGCATGTGATTTAGTAATTGGATTAAGTGCACTGAAATGGGGCTGGGACACAAGAATTTTCTTTCCCATCATGAGCTGGAGTGGATGTGTGCTCTTGAAGACACTAAGGAGTCTCAGCTAAAATTAGAATTGTAATGCCCTGTTTGCCAGGTACTTCATTTGAATTCCCGAGACTGTGGTTTGTAAGTGGCCTCAAATACACAATAGACCCCGTGGTTCCCTCCTGCCCCTGGCCGGCTGAGCCCCTCCAAGGCTGTCACAGGCAGAGGGTGGAAACGCAGACTTGGAGACACACTGATTTCAATCCCTGAGTCTGGGAATCTGGGTAAATTACGTGACCTCTCTTCACCTCGATTTCTCCGTCTGTGAAATGCAGGTAAGAACAGTACTCACCCTCCTTAATCCTTCCACCCCTCTCCCCTCCGGCAACCCTCAGTTTATTTCCTGTGATTAAGAGTCTCCTATGGTTTGTCTCCCTCTCTGATTTCATCTTGTTCTATTTTCCCCTCCCTTCCCCTATGATCCTGTTTTGTTTTTTATATTCCACATGAGTGAAATCGTATGGTATTTGTCTTTCTCTGACTATTTCGCTCAGCATAAGCCCCTCCAGTTCCATCCATGTCGATGTAAATGGTAAGTATTCATCCTTTCTGATGGCTGAGTAATATTCCATCGTGTATATAAACCACATCTTCTTTATCCATTCATCTGTCGATGGACATCTCAGCTCCTTCCACAGTTTGGCTATTGTGGACATTGCTGCTATAAACATTGGGGTTCAGGTGCCCCTTTGGATCCCTACATTACCCCATATCTTTGGGGTAAATACCCAGTAGTGCAATTGTTGGGTCGTAGGGTAGCTCTATTTTCTTTTCTTTTTTTAAGATTTTATTTATTTATTTGAGAGAATGAGAGAGAGAGAGAGCATGAGAGGGGGGAGGGGCAGAGGGAGAAGCAGACTCCCTGCCGAGCAGGGAGCCCGATGCGGGACTCGATCCCGGGACTCCAGGATCATGACCTGAGCCGAAGGCAGTCGCTTAACCGACTGAGCCACCCAGGCACCCAGGTAGCTCTATTTTCAAAGAGCACTGGGTGTTATATGAGACTGATGAATCACTGAACTCTGAAACTAATAATACACTATATGTTAACTAATTTAATTTAAATAATAAAAAAGAACAGTACTTACCTCCGAGGGTGAGTGAGATAACTTGCTGGCACACAGTCCCTCACGGACAACACCTACTGATATCCACGCTGATAAAAAACATGACCCTTCCCCAACTACAGACGTTCCTCTGAGGTCTTTGTGGGCTTAGCCCGGTGCAGAAGGAGGGGACCTGGGTCTCACACATGAACACACATATGCCGCACAAAGAGCGGGGCGAGAACTAACTTTAGGTCTGTTAAAGTCTCGAAGGCAAGATGACATGGGGTGTTTTCTGGAAGCTTTGGAACTAATGGTAACAGAGAAGCGTCAGACAAAACAGTGAACTAGCACAAGCTCTTGGCTCGTTCTCCCAGCCCAGCCCTGGAACGTCCCAGAAGCCAGAGAAGCCTGTATGTTAGGGGCTGGGGTCCCCTGGCCCGGGGTGCGGTGGGGCGGGCAGAGGAGGGCCTCGGGAGGGTGGGCGGGGCACAGCTTTGGGCTGTGATCTTTTCACCCCTAAAGCTCTGCCTCTTTGCAGCCTGTCCTCTCCCTGCCCAGAGATGCGGGTTCCTTGTGAGCGGACAAGAGCCTGCTGGAGGTGAAAAGCCGGAGGTCGAGATGTCCCTCATGGGGCAACGTCACCCGGAGGGAAGGAGGCACATTTGAAGGGTGGTCTAGTCCAGTCTATGGCCACGTAGGCGCCTCCCCAAACACAATCCACAAGGATGGCTGACGCCCCCAGAAAAAGTGAGTTTTCAGACCTCAGTACACAGACTTAGCCATAGGAAAGGAAATTCACGCAGCAGACAGGTTAAGGATTTAAACTAAACATGAGATCTGCAGAGATCACAGAGTATCAGAAACACGAAGTAGGGTGCCTGGGTGGCTCAGTTGGTTAAGCGACTGCCTTCGGCTCAGGTCATGATCCTGGAGTCCCGGGATCGAGTCCCGCATCGGGCTCCCTGCTCGGCAGGGAGTCTGCTTCTCCCTCTGACCCTTCCCCCTCTCATGTGCTCTCTCTCATTCTCGCTCTCTCAAATAAATAAATAAATCTTTAAAAAAAAAAAAAAGAAAAAGAAACACGAAGTAGAAGGAGCAGGATCACAGAAGAACCAAGTCAGACGGACAAGTCAAGGAAAAGACTCAAGAGACGAGATAGCCAGCAGCAGGGGACTGCGAGGAGGGGCAGGGGGCAGGGAGCAGGACTGGACCCACGAGGAGGGGTAGGGGGCAGGGGGCAGGAGGGGACCTGCAAGGGGGGGGGAGGGGCAGGGGGCAAGAGGGGACCCGGGAGGAGGGGCAGGGGGCAGCAAGGGACCCGGGAAGAGGGGTGAGGGGCAGGGGTCAGGAGGGGACCTATAAGGAGGGGTGAGGGGTGTCGAGCAGGATGGGACCTGCAAGGAGGGGTGAGGGGCAGGGGGCAAGAGAGGACCCGTGAGGAGGGGCAGGGCAGGAAGGGACCTTCGAGGAGGGGTGGGGGCGGCGGGCAGGAGGGGACCTGTGAGGAGGGATGAGGGGCAGGGGGCAGGAGGAGACCCGCAAGGAGGGGACCCACGAGGAGGGGTGGAGGGCAGGGGCAGGAAGGTACCAAGAGGAGGGGTGGGTGGCGGAGGGCAGGAGGGGAGAGGTGGGGGGCTGGAAGCACACGTGTGCGGTTCAGGGGAAGAGGAACAGGGAGAAATCTTCACAGAAAACCTGGACCCCCTGAGAACTGAAGGTGGGAAAGTTTGGGGGCAGCGGCCGGTGAGAATGTCCGTCTAGGAGAGACCTGCACACCCAGGTCCTGGGTTTACAGATTCCAGAGGCTTCTACACACAATCCATCAGTCAGACAAACAGCATCAGGTTAACTGAGAACTTCTCATCAGTTATACCAAACCAGTAGTATTTTTTAAGTATTTAAGGAAAGGAACTTCAACTCTAGAATTTTGGATCCAGCTAAACTCCCTGGAAAATGAGAGTTTTTCCATTTTGTAGCCCACAGGCCTCCGAAGGTTCAGCTGTAAGCCCTGGAGAAGACACGGCGGTGCGGGGAGAAAGGGGCAGGAGGACGGCCCAGGATGCACGCGGCGAGGCTGACAGCAGAGTAAGGAGCGACACGTCTGCCCCCAGCCCCCTGATCCAGAACACAGCTCCCGGAACATCCAGGGCAGCCAGCAGCCAGGAAGAGCCGAGGGGAGCACGGTGGGGTCGGATAACGGGCGATGCGGTGGGCCCGGCGTGTGGGTCTGAGTCACGGAGGCACAGCCCCCACCTCCCCCCCCACCCCGCCATGAACAGAAACAGAAGATGGGGCTTTCCAAGCAGCGGCCACGATTCAGACTTCACAGTGCACGACACGAACTCTGGGAGGAAAGAAAGGTAAATGGAAAACACATAGTAAGATGGTAGAAACGGAGCCCTGACAGGAGAGCACCCACAAGACTCGGACTGCATAAGTCACCGATCAGAAGTGACTCTGGAAGGAGTGAGCACACATCCACGCGGCGCACACAACATCCACGTGGGCGGATCCCTCTGTGGGTGTCTGTCTCCACCCAGCACAGGACAGGCTGTCTCAGGACCCGCAGCTCGGAACATGCTGGCCAGGGCCTGGGCTGAGACCAGACTGAGAACAGGGTGCCGTGGCTGGAGCCGTCCCAGGATGACAGGCTGTGAAAGGCGCCATCAGCAAAGAGCGCTTTCAAGGGACCCCAAGCTCCAGGGTTAATACAACTAAACCTTTTACTGTAAGAACAAGCAGGAGCACGTGGTGACCCATGGGAGCGGCCACGCCAGGAACACCAGGCATTCCTGTGCCATGGGGGCCAGGGTGGTCGTGGTCGGGAGCCCAGCCCTGCAGTGAGGTTCCGGGGGGCCGAGCGCACCGAAAACCGGCCAGGCCAGGCCATGAACCCAGGGAGGGAAAGCCTCCCTGGAAAACCGTGGACCGAGATCCAGGGGAAGGAGGGCCCCTCCAGGCAGCTCGTGTGTCCTCGGCACAGGGTGGGCGTCTGTCCTGGCTCTCGCTGCCCGCTTACCAACAGGCCAGATTTCTGCTATTTCTGGAAAAATGGGAGCGCTAATAGCAGGCCCCCAGCCCCCATGGCATGGATGACCAGAGCTGAGCCGTGGCTGCCCCTTGACATGAACCTTGGGCCACCAGTTTGCCACTAATTTATCTTCTGGGCATTTCAGTGGTGACTTCCCTTTTAAAAAGTAGCAATTTTTAACAGTGTCCTTTTGTAGAAAAGATGCTTGTGAAACTCGTACTTTGTATGGTGCCTGGTAACTTTGGAATAGTTAATTTTTTTTTTTTGAAGATTTTATTTATTTATTTGAGAGAGAGAGTGAGAGCACAAGCAGGGGGAGTGGCAGGCAGAGAGGGAGCAGGGAGCCCGATGCGGGGCTCGATCCCAGGACCCTGAGATCACGACCTGAGCCGAAGGCAGAGGCTTCACCGACAGAGCCCCCCGGGCGCCCCTAGAGTTAGTTTCTGATAGCTTGACAGAGGCTGGAGTCCTATGAATACTTAGATCTCAATCTACGAAATTTCTGCTAACTGAAATGATTACGTTTAAGGTGGATGAAGAAAGGGTAGAGAGTGCCTGCAAATGTTATCCGTGTTAGAGACATGAGATTTTCACAGATCAGGTTCTTGTGCTCCAGCAGCTGCTTCTGCTGGAGTTAAAGGTGAGCCTGACTTCTTGGCTCAAGGACGGGATCAGCAGGAGGCCCCGCGGTGGGGGTGGCGGTGGCAAGCTCACAGCTGCGCAGGCTGGTGGGGCGCGGGCCAGGCGGCGGCTGCGGGCTCCCTCCTGTCTCCGCCACTGTCCTGTGCATTCGGAGCGGAGTGAAAGAGGCTCCAGTTGCTCCCTATCCGAGCTAACTACCCACCGCACATCAGGAGCTGAAACGATCCGTTCATTAGCTCTTTGCTAATCAGCAACCTAAGGCACAGCCAATTCATGTGAAAGCAGAGCTTCTTATAAAATCATCGCATGTGATTCGGACAACCTTGGGGGTAAACAGAGGGTCAGGGAGCAGCATACATGTGATATTATTAAGTGTAAAACATCTCCTAATACTTCACATTCATGCTAGTGTGAGATCTGTGGAGGAAACAAGTTCACCCAATTACAAACAGCGAGCAAAAGAGTTTGCCTGGATCCTTCACGAGAGATGTACGACGGCCAATAAGCATATGAAGAAGACTCCGAGTTGCTATGGAGCAAGGAAAAGCTCACCAAGACGGCCACAGGCACTGGTTCGCATGTTGGGGTGAGTGCGTGCAGCTGCGGAAACTCTCACCGGCCCAACGCCTCGGGAGCCTCACAGTATCTGCCGCCAAAGTTAAAAATGCCTCCCTGGGCGCCTGGGTGGCTCAATCGTTAAGCGTCTGCCTTCAGCTTGGGTCATGATCCCAGGGTCCTGGGATGGAGCCCCGCATCGGGCTCCCTGCTCGGCGGGAAGCCTGCTTCTCCCTCTCCCGCTCCCCCTGCTTGTGTTCCTGCTCTCGCTATCTCTTTCTCTGTCAAATAAATAAATAAAATCTTTAAAAAAAAAAAAAAAGCCTCCCTGCAGTGATCAGCAAGGGACACGGGTGCGTGTGTCCACCAGAAGACGTGTATAAGAATACTGATGGTCCCTTTCCTCAAAATAGCCCCAAACTAGAAATGACCACACGTGCAGGAGCTGTGGCATTCAGCAGCAGGTGTCTCGGAAGGACATCTTGTTGGATGTAAGAGGTCAGACGTGGAAGGGAGTGCGCCACGGAATTCCATTTGGATGGGGGTGAAGGGAAGGTGAAGGAGGTCGGGGTCAGTGGTTCCAGAGGGTGGGGGACCACCAGGAGGGGCACTGGAAACGTCCCATGTCCCTACTCGGCTCAGGGTTACACATGTGCACTTTATACCTAAATGGGGTAAACAAACAGTTGGAAAGTAAAGTGACGACCGTAAGCTCAGCTGGTCAGGCTACGTGGAGGTGATCTGCTCTCGCGCCCTCTCCCGGCTCATCTCCGGACCGACTCCGGCTCGGGGGCCAACTCCAGGGCACACCAACTCCAGGCGCCAACTCCGTGCGCGTGAGGACACAGGCTGGGAACGGTGATGCTGCACACCCGGGGACACCTGCCTGGTCCGTGGAGGAGCCGGGCCGAGCACAGCCGCTGACTCCCAGTCGAACCTCTCAGCCCCACCCTGCATGTCTGCCCCAGGGAACAACATCTCCTTACCTCTTTGGCTTCGTTTTGTGCTTTCATATTTTCGGCGATATACCTGATGCTCTGGATGGCTTCTTTGATTTCCGGTGACATCGTAGAGAGGGCCAGCACGGCCTGGATGGACTCCGAGCTGGAGCTTCTCGGGAGGTTGGCGCTGAAATTTGAGATTTTCATCCTGCGGTGGTGGCACTGGCCACACGTCCCATCCTGGCAGGGACAGCCTTCCTTGCAGCCTCTTGGCTCCGTGCGGCTGAAGCAGTTGAGATTGGAGAGCTCCGCACTGTATGAGGGCCTCGGCTTCTGGGTGGGGCCCTCGCTGCCTGCCGGCCTGGTCATGAACATGACCCTGGGAAGCAGGTGCAGGAAGATGGTCTTCACCCACGTAGGCATGGTGTGCGTGGTCGGCGTTCTGTAGTGAACGTTGAGCACGAAGACCGTGATGACAATGGACAGCGTGACGAAGATCATGGTGAACAGCAGGTACTCGCCGATGAGCGGGATCACCAGCGAGGTGGAGGGGATGGTCTCGGTGATGACCAGGAGAAACACGGTCAGGGAGAGGAGCACCGAGATGCAGAGCGTCACCTTCTCGCCGCAGTCTGAGGGCAGGTAGAAGACCAGCACGGTGAGGAAGGAGATGAGCAGGCAGGGGATGATGAGGTTGATGGTGTAGAAGAGGGGCAGGCGCCGGATGTAGAGCGAGTACGTGATGTCGGGGTAGATCTCCTCACAGCAGTTGTACTTGATGTCGTGCTTGTAGCCGGGGGCTTTGATGATGGCCCACTCGCCGCTCTCCCAGTAATCCTTGAGGTTCATGGAGGAGCCGATGAGGACCAGGTCGATTTTCGCCTTGTCGTAGGACCAGGACCCGAACTTCATGGTGCAGTTCTGGTAATCGAACGGAAAGTAGGTCACGTCGATTTTGCACGAGCTCTTGAAGATGGCCGGCGGGATCCAAGTCACTTCCCCTGTGTACTTGAGTAAAGCCTTGGTCTTGTCGTCCACCTGGAAGTCCCCAACAGCACTGCAGAGACAGGTGGGCAACACATGGTCATGACCACGCGCTCACCGGGGCCCGCGTCTCACACCGCCGGCAGCGAGTACAAGTAACCGCTTACGAGGCCACACGCAGGAGGGCGAGCCGGAGAAAGTTGCCCAGGCCGTCACACCACTGACCAACGGGGACACCGCAGCCCAAGCCTGCATGCCCCCACCCCGGCGCATCCCTGGTTCACTCCACAGCCATGACTCTGCCTTGATATTTACCGAGACGCTTTCAAAGGCCAGAAAGGGATTGTTTCCCCTCTAAAGAAATGGGATGAATGTTGTCCTTGAGGCAGGAAACCTGTGGGGATATTTGCCCCTCGTTCTGCTGTGGTTTAGACCTGCCAGCACCTCATTCAGTCTCCGGCACGCACTGTGTGCCCACGGGCGCGTGAGGCCAGGCTGTGGAGCCGTGAGACCGCCGGGGTCCCACTCCCCCACCCGGAGCCCCGTCAGTCGGGCTCACACCAGACGCGGCCCGCGACCCTGCTCTCCCCACGCGCCCACCCCCACCCCCAGCCCTGCTCTGCTTGAACGTTCATGGGTTCTGATTCCTTGTCTTCCAAAGCCTGCACAACAGGTTACTTTATCTTCCGGTTCCCCCTCTGCCCCCATTTTCTCCCTGCCTTTCACCTCCGCGTGCCCGGACCATCTACACAGAGCCCCGTGGGCCCCCGTCCTGCATCTGAGAGTCACGGTTGTGGCCTCACCCTGGGGGGAGGCCCTACTGGTCTCCTCGAGTTCTGCCCTGGAGGCATGCACACCCTGCAGAAGGAGTGGCCACCTCGCCCGTCCGCCTCGGCGGGAGAACAGGACACACCTGCACGTTAGGGGACAGCTGGGTGTTCCCTGTTATTTAGTGAGAACGTGTGGACACAGAAGGGCTGTGTCTTGCTGGTCTCTGCCCCCATCCATGCCTCCGTGGAGCAGGCCCTCGTTGGCGTGAAAACCCCAGGCCACTGCCTCCCTGTCCTCCGGTCGGCAGGTCTGTCCCACAGGGGCCCTGCGGGCTTCGTTCATGCTCAGCGCCCTTCGTTCTCGCTCCGGCTCCACGCGGATGGGAGGCACGAGGAGTGGGCAGGGCCCATGTGGCCCTGACTGTGATTCTCCTGAAGAACCCGCGGGGCCTGATCGGGGGGCTGAGAAGACCCCAGAACAACGTCCTCACGGCGTCCCGGGCCCACAAAACGTGGGAATGGAAGGAGACCTCCAGACCACGGTGCACAGGCCCATCGCCTTCTCTGTGAATACGTGTCCACTGGGACACAGCCAGCCTGTCTGTGTCTGTTTTTGGTGACAAGGGCAGTAGGGGCCACAGCTGGGACTGGCCCACAAAGTCTAAAATAGTTACTGCCCAGTCCTTGCCATCCACCGTTCTAGTCCAGCGGCCTCCCTGAGGACGACACTGACGGTCAGACCGCGGGCTCCCATGGAGTGTTTGTGGCAGGGCCTTGACCCACCGGAACTCGGGGCACAAGTGAGGGGTCACTAAACCACCCCTGTGCACCCCAAGGCCAAACACCGGAGTGAAGTTTGCCCGGATGGGTGATGCTCATTCCTGCTTGTTCCCGGGGATCCTGGTCCCGGGGCGGCGCCTGCACTGGAGGCCTTCTGCTGACCGGGCCGTGTCCGCAACCGTGGAAGACCACGACCCAGCTGGGCCCTGGGGGGCGGCACGGCACCCACCACAGACAGGGCCCTTGTACGCATTACGTACGTAATAAACGGTCGCCTCGGGGGTCCAGGAGATGCGGGGCAAGACCCAGCTGGAGTGGGAGGGCTCTGGGCCGCCTGTGAGGCCGTTGGAGGGGAGAAGGTGGGTGGGGGCTTGCTCTCAGGGAGACGGAGCCTCAGGGGGCCGAGGGTGATGAGCGGTGTGAATGCTCTCTCCAAATTCCCAGCAGCAGACAGACAGGCAACCCGGGGAGCAAAGGAAAACCCACTGAGCACATCATCAAAGTCAGGTTACAGGCAAACGAGCTTCAGAATACGAGCGTGTGGGGACCAAGCCAAGCCCAGGGAGGCCTGCGTGGACGGTGATCAACCGGGAGCAGTGATGGCCGGGGTAAGAGGAAGTTCTCGTGTCCCGAGAGCCCCAGACACAGAAACCATGAGGAGACATCTGTCCCTCAAGAAAGAGGCCCCCGCTCTGTGTTGAACCCTTAGCAAGGGGAGCAGTGAAACGGGGGGCCCATGGATTTGCTTGTTGGGAAGAACCAAGAAGATGGTGCGGTCCATGGACGGTCTGCAGGGACGGCCATGGGGGCTGGTGTGGGCTCGAGGGTCTCAGACATTCCTCCCCCAAACTCCCTCCTGGGAAGACACAGACCCACCCAGAAAAATGCTGCTTAGGGTAGGATCCACGTTAAACAGGGCCGGAAACGGGTTAAGAGAAGGAAGAGGGTTTACAGACCGGAGAAGCAGGTGTCTAGCGGCGGCTGCACTCCGACCCTGGGGCCCGCTGACCCAGATGCTCTCAAGCTGGCAAAAGGGGACGGGGCCGCCTGCCCGGTCCCCTCTGGGAGCCTGTCCTCAAAGTTCAGCAAAGGCCACTATCTCCACAAGAGCAACAGGAAGGACTGTAGTGTGAGAAATGCAGGAACACGACTGCCTAAATCACAAGCAGAGAAGTGCACACCCCGAAGGACGGCCCCAGAGCCGGGGAAAGGCACGGCCCAATGTACAGATCAAGCTGTGCTAAGTGACCTCTGGAAGCGGAAGGAGCAGTGTAACCAGACGCTAAATAACCTGGCTGGAGCAGCAGGTGTATCAAGAATTGGCAAAACTGAGGGAAGAATCAGGAAAAGAAACAAAAACCACCTTAGAAGCAAAGCCTAAAAGCAACAAGACGGTGTCGAAAGCGCGGTTGCGGGAATGAACCCAGACAGGACCGATGTCCACATCAGACAGAAACGAGAACCCCAGAGAAGAATCCAGAATGTGGGTGAAGCTCCGACGTACATGCAAACAGAGTTCCCGGAGACAAAAACCAAAGCAGTGGGACAAGTCTCATGTCCTGGGACTCAGAAAAAAGCTTTCCTGGTGTCGAGTCTTATCCTGTGCGCGCGGCACAAACAACGGGACTTGAGAGACGAGGGGAGGGAGGCTCCGGGCACCCGAGCTGGAGGAAGAGCCCCTGCAAGGACTCTACTCCCCGGTTGCCCAGACCATCCTGGTTCAGGTCGTGGTCCTGGCGTGCGTGCCCCAGCGGCCCCCTTTCTCTTCCCGAAGCCACCCGTTTTCACCTGCTTAGACGGGCATCAGATTTTCACACAACACTTCACCCCGGGACAGAGAGGCAGCATTAAGTCTTTCATGTGAGGAAGATCTCGGCCAAGGATTTTATATCCAGCTAAGCATTATCTAAAAAGGCTACAGTGGGTTATGAACGTGCAAGAACGTGGGGAATTTTGTGCCCATGAGCGCTTTCTGAGGGTCCTGTTAGAGAGTGAACTTCAGAAAACCGAAACCACAGGGGAAATTCTGGCCCGAGATCGTCAAAGACGTTTCTCATGTGTCCAAATGAAAGAAACTCTCCAGAGAGGGACCAGTCCTGAGAAACTCCAGCCCTAACTCAGAGACAGGAGCTGCGCGGTTTCCTCTAAAACTTATTTTCAGTTCCAGATTCTGCGAGAATTCCTTATGCTATTTGCTCCTCACCATGTCCAACATGAAGCATTTCACTGTGACTCAGTCTTGTTAAACTCACACCCTCAGTCCTCCAGCTGTTCACCCAAGATTGCCAGCAAGGAAACAGCCTTGAAATTCACATCATGAGATTAAAATTTCTGCACATTTTCTTAATTCTAGCTTCGTGAAAATTCTCAGTGTTTTGTCCAGGTCCCTAAAAGCCTCTGGATGCTCATGCTTTGTAAACCAGCTGAGTTTATCTTGTGTCCCAGTTCTGTGCAGACTAAATTTACAAATACAAGTTGCATGAAAGAAACATTTATGAATGATGTATTTCCTTGGGAAAACAATAAAAAAACAAACAAAAACCTTGGCCCATCTTTGGAGTGGCTAAAGACCCTTCTTTTAGCCAGTGACCAGGAAGTGGGACTCAGCCAAAAATATAGCTTCTTCAGTCCTAGTAGTTGAAACACATTACTTTGTACTAATCCGGCATAAGAAACCTAAACACAGAATACTTTTAATCGTTAAGATTTGATTAATTCTATATGAAGTGCTTTGCTGAAAAGTGCATGGTTAAAACATGTTAACTTTAGACAGAAAGCACAGCTATAAAAATGCTGTTTTTCCATACCCAGAGAAAAACTAGTACATGTTGTAAGATATCACTTAAGATTTGCCCAATAACAGAGCTTCACTGTGGAAAGCGTCAGGTTTTGGGAAAGAGGCCGGTTTCGGAGGCGCCACGATGGGCGGTAGAGAACCTGTGAGACAGGAGAGGCTGCATGCAACTGTGGGCCCACTGTCATCAGGGGCGGAGAGTGAAGCTTCCCTGGGTCCTGACCTTCGAGGAAGGTCGCGTTCCCTCCCTGGCCGCCCCTCCGGTCCCTAGCTGCACACTCGGAGGTTATGGTGCCTGCCTGCGTCCCCTGGGGTCAGGGTGGGGATCTCCGGCACGTGGCACACAGTAGGTGCTCAGTATATCCCCGTGGAAGTCACGGATCCGCGAAGCCCCCTTGGATGCGGTCGGGGCAGGGCCCATCCCGCACTTACTTGTTGTACAGCACGATGTCCGGCTTCCAGATCTTCTGTGCGGGGACGCGCATGAACTCCGCCCCATCGTAGTCAGAAGGGTCCCACTTCAGCTTGTAGTCATTCCAGATCTGGGGAGAGGCCAGGGAGAGAGCGGGAGGCAGCAGAAGGACCCGCACGGTCTCCTTCCTTGACCTCACCGGTCCTGCGGAAGCCCGCACCTCTGAGCCCGTGGGGGAGACCGCGCCGGGCTGCCTCTGCGGCCGGGGCCAGCCCGCCCTGCGCCGACCAACGGCGATCCCCGCTGGTGCAGGCCGGCTGCATGCCTTATGTGCTTGCTGTCTACGTCCTGAGACGGCTCTCCAGGAGCTTCCCCACACCTGTCCCGCCCCCCAACCCCAAGAATGCTAATGACACACAACCCTCCTCCACCTCCAGGTTAAGCGGGGCTGGTGTCTGAAGGTTCTGGGGAAGGAGCCAGGACCCCACTGGGGCCCGAGAATCATGTAGGAGCAGACGCTGGGGGATGGGAGCAGGTGCACAGTGGGCCCCGTACCCTCCTGCCTCCCCAGCCCCCGCAGCATGGGAAGGCTGCGTGGGCCGGCAGACGGTCACATTACTCCAGGGAGTTATCTGTCCAGGGCTGGACAAAGCCTCCCTGGGGGATGGGGGCCCATGGAAGCCGGTGTCTTTGACCTCAATCTGAACAGGAAAGTCCGGAGCCCCTGCTCCCACTCTGCCAAAGAAAACAGCATCTGATTTTCCTGAAGGACGGATTTTTGGTCAGAAGGGAAGGAGGTGGCCTCGGCACCAGCCCAGAGTCGGGGGCGGGCTCCAGGCCCAGGTCTGTCCCCTGCGACGCGTGACTGTGGAGGTGTGGCGGCAACCTGTCATGTGTGCCTTGAGGGTCCGACTTCCAGGGGGGCTGTGCAGCAGTGCGTGTGACCCCAAGCCCAGGAAGAGCCGGCCGGCGGTGGTGACCCCATCTTTGGGAGTAGAGACAGCAGCCACCACCAGGGGGCAGCAGTGCCCAGGGTCCGCTCACTCACTTGCTTGAGCCACAGGTTGGTCTCCATGATCTGGTTGACTTCGTCCTAGATGGAGAGAGGAGAGTGGTCACGTGAATACGAACACCAGGCTGGTTCCGGGAAAGGCTCTTCCAGAGGCCCCGCTCCCCACGCCCCGGCTCGAGAGGCTCCCGCACTCACCACCTTCACCAGCTGAGACATGGACACTTCAAACTGGATGATGACTGGGTCCGACACGTTGGCCACAGGCCGGATTATCTCGTTGTAATCCTCGAACAGCCGCTCAAACAGACGGTGCTCGGCCTCGGAGGCCACGGCCACTGAGGGGAGGAAGTGTCACTTTTCCCCTGGCCAGGGACACCGCCCACCCACAGCCCCCTCACGGCCTGCTGTGGGGACTCCGCAGCGCTTCGAGTTACAGACTGGGAAACTGAGGCCCGCCAGACACACGAGGTCACACACATCCAGGGAGAAACTGGTTACAAGCCTGGGCTGGAGTTGGGAGAGATCTGGTGCAAATCCTGCCAAACTGCTTGTCAGCTGTGTGAGCTTGGGCCAGGGGTTTAACCTCTCTGAACCTGACTTTCTTTACCCGTAAAAGCATCCATTACATCTGCATCCACCCGCAGGGTTGCAGTAAGCGAGCTGCTTCGGGCTAGCATAGGGAAGAGCTCACCAACTACCCTCACCTCCAATGTTAACACAGGGCGGGGTCGGTGCAAACACAGTCGGCCTGCTACCTCCATGATGGAGAGATGGCCAGGGGCTCCCGGGGCAGGGCCACCCGGGGAGCCAGGGGTTCTGCCTCCCAGCCTGTAGGAGACTGCAGCCCACCCAGGACCCCGTAGGGGTTTGGCCACCAACCCTCTGAGAAGCTGGGTGTGTACTTGGCTCCCATGATCTTGGAGTGAGACCCATGCATGGTTCCTGCTAAGTCTCTTTTTCCAGCCTGGTCAAAGACCTTACCTCCCTGAAGGGGGGGAGAACCCCCTTTGTTTCTAAGCCACACCCAGGCGACCTGAGTCAGCCCTCTGCCCTTCCCACTTACGGGCCTGAGGACAGCGCGGGAGGGGATGACGGGAATCCTCCGGGAAGTCCAACCCAACTTGCCGGCGCCCTGAAATGGGGTCTTGCCTGCTACCCCCTCCCAAACACAGCAGGGGCCACAGTCCGGGGCTGCTGAGGAGCTCAGGGACTCTGAGCGCTGGGGTCTCAGCGTCAAGGGGACAGAAGCGGCGCTCCCCCGTCAGACTCCCCTTGCAGCCCTGACAAACCCCCGGCCGCCCGCAGGCCTCCTGCCCAGCGGGCTCCTCCCCAGACCCTGCACGAGGCGCGGCCTGCGGCGCGGAGAGGCGGGCGCGCTGGCCCCCAGCCTCCCAGCGATGCCCCCTCCCGTAGGCGCCAGCGGCCTCAGTTCCCCATCTATCCCCAGAACGAGTAGGGGAGGGTGCGGGACGCAGACAGCGGAACCGACGACCAGGGCGCCGACCCCGCGACCCCGGGCTCTCTCGGCTCGCGCCCAGACGACTCGGGCCGGAGGGCTGGCCGGAGGGGCAACGGGACTCCCCGGCCCGGCGCGCGCCCCTTCTCTGCGCCCCCCGCCCGTCCCTCCCTCCGGCCCCGCGCCCGAACCTGGCGGCAGCAGCAGCAGCAGCGGC
>NC_058411.1:143762860-143808648 GCF_002201575.2 Neomonachus schauinslandi
GGGGGGGGGGGGGGGGGGGGGGGGGGGCGGCTGGAGTCGGTGGAAACGGGTCCGCCGCCAGTGGGTACTTGATGCTGGAGGAGGACCTGCGGGGTTGCTAGCCCGCGCTACTTAGGATAGATCTGAAATGCTCCCTGGTAACAAGTAGAAAGAAACTCAAAGAAATGAGGCTCCGAAATGGAGCCGTCGGAGAGGCTCCCGCGCTCCGGCCGGTGGCTCCCGGCCGACCCTCCTCTGTCAGCCCGCATCTGCACCTGCGCCGACGGCCCCGCCCCCGCCCCTCTGACTACCTACCCGGGGGGCGGGGGGCACCGGCAAGTGGGCAAGTGAATCGTCTTTAGTATTTACAGAATGGATCACCTTAAACCCAAACAAAAGGAGAGATTTTGCAGGACCCAGGAAATATAAGAATTAGGGCCAATCTCTCAGGGCCCCATTTAGAGCATTCTCATTCTCTAGGCAAAAAGCCCTACATTTGAAAAGTGTTGCAAATCAGATACACAACCAAGGACTTGTATCCAGAGGTTATAAAGAACCCTCAAAACTCAGAAGTCAGAATAGATAAGTGGTCTTGGGGGGGGGGTGAGGCAAGTGTTCTAAAACCGGATTATGGTGATAAACTTACTAAAACTCGTTGAATTGTACACGTAAAATGGACGAATTTTATACTATGTATGTTATTCCTTAGTAAAGTTGTTTTTAAAATCTCAACAGTAAGAAAACTAAAACCCAATTTAAAGAATGAGCAAAAGAGTTAAACAGACACTTCACCAAATAGGGTGTACGTAGGCAAAAAAAGAAAAAAAAAATCACATGAAAAGATGTTCAATATCGTTAGCAGTTAGGGAAAAGCAGATTAAGAGCTGGCGGATACAGCACTTCGCACCCACTGGGATGATTAAAATACATCCCTACCGAGTGCAGATGGGGACCCAGAGCAGCGGTCTCTCTCCTACCTTGCGTGGGGGGATGCAGGGTGGTATGGGGGCCCCAGAGCCCCATCTGACCGTGTCCTGGAAGTTAAACAGCCATTCCCCACGTAACCCAGCGATCACACTCCTGGGCGTTTATCGAGGGGGTGAAAACCCTCATTCACACAGAATCCCACAGACTTGAATGTTTTATAGCAGCTCTGTTCGCAGCTGACTGGTCGCTACCTCAGTGTGTGCCCGCGTCCACAGGACAGACTACTTACTGGTCAGCGAGAGGCGGGATTGGTGCCTGCAGCAGCATGGGTGAGCTCAAGGGCATTATGTTGAGGGACAAGAGTTGCCCCCCTCTCCGGAGGTTGCACACTGTGTGGTTCATGGGCATGGCATCTGGAGAAGACCAGATCCTGGTGACGGGGAGGCCCGCAGGGGTTGCCAGGGACTGGCCGGGAGGGAGGTGTTTGGGTGATCAGGCTCTCCCATGTCCTGCTGACACGAATCTGCACGTGTGTGAACATTCAGAGAACAATACACAAAAAGTCAATTTTATTGTATAATTAAAAAAACGGAATTTAAAAAAAGTCCTCTATTGCCCAAGTATTTTAAGAGCCTATCACGTGCCCTGTGCTGGGCGAAACCAGCGGGAGGACCAATCAGAGCATCGGTGAGGGGACAGCTCAGCCTGGCCTGGGTCTGAAGCAGGTGTCCAGGCTGTGGAGCGCGGCGGAGAGGGTCCTTCTGTCAGAAGGGGAGCCAGGGACGGCTGCTCGGGGCGGCGGGGGGGGGGGGGCATCTGAGCTTGAAGAAGGAACAGGAGTCAGTCATTCATTCATTCAACATTTATTAAGCACCTGCTGTGTGCCGAGCACTGTCCTAGGCCCTGGGGTTGTGCAGCGAACACGAAGGACCAGGTTCCTGCCGTCCCAGAGCTCACACTGGACTGGCTGAGCTAGGGGCAACAGACACACTACCAAGTGAGAATTCCGGTCCCGAGGAGGGCTGGAGGAAGGCGGGGTGACTGGGGAAGGGCTGACGGGGACATGACTTGGGGACAGAGGATGCACTGGATGCTGCAGCCACTGCGGGAGCGTGGGAGGCACGGGGGGATGAAGGTGCAGCCAATGCAGAGGCTTCGAGCTGGAAAGGATCCTGAAGCGTGTGCAGGTCTGAGAGAAGACCGGGGAGCGGAGGGCAGTGGGGTGACAGTGGGGCCGGGATGTGGGCAGGATGCCGGGCATGTCCTTCTCCCCAGTGCAGGGAGAGACTGGCCGGAGTCACACTGTCCGAAGCCCCTGCTGCTGGGCTTCCCTTCAGCGAGGGCAGCCCCCTGCTTCCGTCCTGCCCTCCCCCAGCTGTGGCTGTTTGTTTGACAGGGTTGATGGCCAAGGGACTCGGGTCCTCTCACCCTGCAGCCCCGGGGCCCTTGGGCACGCAGGACAGACTAGGACCCCTCGGAGGGCGTGTGGGTCTGGAAGAGGGGAGGCAGGAAGAGCCCCACGGTGCCGAGCACACACACAACCACAAACACCCACAGGAACAGCCGGTCAACCACCATGGCCACGTACTTCCAGTCCTCGACGACCTGCAGGCAGACAGAGCGGCCGTTATGGGCGCCCAGACCTCCCTGCTCTCCTTCCCCCACGCAGGGCCCTCGCTGTGGGCCAGGGAGCCCCTAGGCTGCTGTGGCCACCCCCCCGCCCACAGGCACCAGGGAGGACAGGAAGCTACAGATGAAAGCGTTAGTAATAGTAATACCACTAACACTGAGTGGTGTGACTGGAGAACCACATCATGGCGAGTCCCCTTCTCTTACTTTGAGCCCCAGTCTCCTGCCTGAGCTCTGCCCAAAGGAAGATTTGGGGCCCACCTCGCTGTGTCGGGGGCAGGACGCCTGGAAACCTGGCTGTGGAATCCGCTCAGTTCCCTAACACTGTGGATGGAGACCAGCCTCCCTCGGCTTCGTCACCTCCCCCGGCCCCCATTTCCTAGAGCCACCGTGGGCACCAGGTCTGTCGCCCCCCCACCCCACCCCCAGGCCCGTCTGACCCCTCTGCCCGTGTTCCCCGCTGGAGAGTGGCCTGACCTGAACTCAGCAGAGGCTCTGGACTTGGAGATTTGGGCAGCAGCGGACGAGGTGACATCAGTGACCCAGTTTGTCAGGGCCCCTCCAGGGCGATCCCATGTCAGGCGTCCCCCCCCCACCCCCCAGGACCGGCGGGCCCCGTGCAGCCTGCGCCCTGTGTGGCCTCTGCTCGGCTCTCTGGGGTTTCATTTTGATAGCCCTAATTTAAGACGACTGTATTTTTGGCGTGTGTGACTTTTCCCCTTTTTATATTTGTGTGCTATTTACAGCGACCTGTTAATGGGGGGTGCTGAAGATGAGCCGCGGCCTGGGCCGGCTGAGGGGTAGCCATGCTCGGAAGGGGGCAAACCGGGCTGGAGGAAGGCGGCCAGCGTGCACTCAGGGCAGGCAGGGAAGTGTAAGGACAGCGTAGAGATCTGCTTGTGTCATGGCTCTGGTCTGCACCAGCTGTGTGGCCCCGGGCCAGGCAGCGTGCGTCTCTGAGCCTCGTGCTCCCCGACGTGGAGTGGGGTTTGCGTACATGCCTCTTGCCACAGTTCCTGGGGGGGGTTGGCACTGATGTAGGTCCAGTCCTGCAAGGGCACCCCGTGTGTGCTCGGAGCTCAGGGAAACGGTGATTGTAATAATGGGAGACCCCGCCTGGTTGCTCCCCGCAAGAGGCTTTTGCTTGATTGAATTAGAAATGGCAGGAGGCATGTGAGTGTCACGGGGCGGGGGGACCTTGAGAAGAGGGCGCTCAGGGCGGGTGGCGGCTCAGCCAGGAGCACAGACACCAGCTTCTCAGCCTGAATGTGTGCATGGAGCCCCGGGGGAGGGGTTACAGGTGCAGGCTCAGGGGGCCTCCCAGAGAGGCCTGGGCTCACTCAGAACACGGCCCTGGTGGCCCCAGAGCCGGACCGTGAACAGTTACCCCGAGGTTCCCTGTAGCCAGCAGGGCCCTGCACTGTGTATCAGCATCCGGGACCCAGGGGATTAGCTGATGCCGAGCTGCTGGATGGTTTTAAAAGAAAGCACAACCAAAAGTGAAATCTGATGGTCTTCTAGAGCTGTGCTTCTCGAGCTGGACTGTAACGTGGGGTCTGCTGAAAATGCAGACTCTGAGTCCGGTGCGGGCCAGGCCGGGCTGCGTTTCTAACCGGCGGCGCTGCTGGCTCCGGCCGTGCTCCGAGGAGCTCCCATCCCACATCCCGTTGGTTACGTGCTCTTCCTCTTTCACGGGGTGGTGCTGGAGCCTCTGCAGCCTGCTCGTGTCCCTCCAACTAACAGAAACCCGTGCTTTCCCCTGAGAAGGCGGCTGGCGCAAGGTGAGCACGAGGCTGTGCCCTCCTTCTGCCCGCAGCTGCAGGCCGCCGGGCGGGGGGTCTGCTCTATAAGGTGTTGAAATGAGAGCATCTGCAGCACCGTGACTCAGCAGCCCTCCTGCCCGCTGCGGACACGTGCGGGAAAGTCTCTAGGCTGGGCTGTCCTGCTCTGCGTTCAGTTACCACCAGCCCGGCCTGTGAGGCCTGGGAGACCCTCTCCATTAGCGCCCCTGGCTTTGTCCTGTGACAGTAAACGTAACCTCCCTTTGCAAATCTGTCATCACATTATCACCATAGGAGCGGTGACGTTCTAACTGCTTTTCTGTACTCCCCAAAGCTGTCCTGTTTATGTGGCTTGTTGGCAAGCTGGGGGGCAAGGGGAGCAGGTGCCCTCAGTGCCCGGCCCACCCTCATCCCCAAGACTGAGGTCCCCTTCCAGCCCAGTGACAGCCGCCGGCTCGGGGTGCCCATGGCTCCCCCCTCCTCTGCCCCAGTGTGAGGCCGGATGAGCTGGGGAGGGACTGCCCAGGGCCACCCTCCGCCTCGGGGGTGAGAGCCGAGGGGTGTGTGCTCCCCTGTGTCCTCAGAGCCCCCAGAGCCCATGGCAGTCATGGGCAGCCTGCTCCTCCTTCCCGGTCTCCCCGGGGCCCTCCCTGAGCTTCCTGAGCTCACTCCGCAGGTGAACTACCTTTGCCTGGGCCCTCAACTCAGGGCTGCTTTTGGGGACCCCAAAACAAACAAAAAACGGGTTCTTGGCACTTCCTTCCTCTTCCCTGATGCCTGGAGCTACAATAAAACAGTTCAGGTCTGGGTTCCACACTCCAGCCAAGGGTCTGGGCGCTCTGTCCCGTGAGTGAGCTGTGGGCAGTGGGGCGGGGGACAGGGCTGGGGACTTACACTCTGGTCTTGGTCGTCACTCCTCATGTGCTGGGCAATGAAGCTGATGCCCTCTAATGCGTCCTGCACATCCTGCTGGAACCTCCCGGAAGACCTCAGCCGGAAACCCCGGGCCGTGCCCGCCACGTCGGAGCCAGACCCGGAGCCAGCCGGGGACTTGGGGGCTGCAGAGGCGGGATTCACAAAGTACATGGAGCTCCCATAGAGGTTGAGGGCGCTGGCTGGGCCTGCAGCCGAGGCGGAGGCGGCCTCGGACCGGGTCAGGCGAGGCTGGCTGGGCTGGGGGGTTCTCGAGGGGCTGCTGTCCGGGCGCTTCATGAAGAGGAAGGTGGGCAGCTTGTGTAGGAAGCAGCGCCGGACCCAGGGCGCCATGGTGTGCGTGCTGGGCGAGCGGTGGTGCACGTTGAGCACGCACACGCTGGTGACGATGGAGAAGGTGACGAGCACCATGGTGAACATGAGGTACTTGCCGATGAGCGGCACGTCCAGGGAGGTGGGCGGCACGATCTTGGAGATGAGCAGCAGGAACACGGTGAGAGCCAGTAGCACGGAGATGCACAGAGTCATCTTCTCGCCGCAGTCGGACGGCAGGTAGAAGACGAGGATGGCCAGCGAGGTGATGAGCACGCAGGGGATGATGAGGTTGATGGTGTAGAAGAGGGGCTTGCGGCGGATGATGAAGTCGTAGGTCACATCCACGTAGCTGGGGTCCTGCGGGTTCACGGTCCGCCGGCCCGGCAGCGCCACGATGTCCCACTCGCCGCTGGGGGTGAAGTCGTCCATGCTGGCCATGGGGGTCTTGAGCACCATGTCGATCTCTGTGTGGTCGTAGGTCCAGGAGCGGAACTTGAGGGTGCAGTTCTGCTGGTCAAACGGGAAGTGCTTCACCTCGATCTTGCAGGCGCTCTTGTAGATGGCGGGTGGCAGCCAGAAGATGCTGCCATTGGAGCGGACCACCACGTTGGTGTAGAGAGACACCTCGTAGGTTCCATCGGCGCTAGGGGCACGGAGAGGAGAACATGGGGAACTTGCCAGCGAGCCCTCGGGACCGTTTCTCAGTGGCCATCCTTCCAGCCCCTGGCGCCCTCCCCGAAAAGGCCAACTTTCCATGGCCTCTGCATGGCACAGAGTGCCCTTCATGTGGATGAGCTCCCATGTGCCTCACAGTTATCGGAGGTGGGTTTTACTAGGATCCCCATTTTACAGACGGGGAAACCGAGGCTCAGAGAAGTTCAATGACTTCTTAAAGGTCAGAAAACTAGGAAGCAGTCCAGCGAGGACCTAAACTTGGTTCATGCTTCTGCTGGGAACACTGTGACCCCACGATACCCTCTCGCTCCCTCCACCCACCCAAGATATTGATGCTACCAACACCCAGCACTGACAGAGCATCTGAGGGCCAACAAGATAGGATGGAGACCAGAAAGAGCACTGGATTCGGGGTCCAGATGCTGGCCCTGGGCCCAACTGTGCCCAAATGAGCGAGTGAGTCTCTCCCCCTTCTCCGGGCCTCCAGTGCCCCACCTGCCATGGAGGGTGCTGGATCTGCCCATTTCCTTTTCCAGCCTGACCGCCTGGAGGTCTGAGTGAAGCACAGATGAGGCCCAGGGCTGGCCTCAGGACCCGAGGACCCCCAGAGTCCAGGCCTGCTGCCCTGGCCTGGCTCTCACCTCCTCGGCCAACCCTGCCACTCACTTGTTGTAAAGCACGATGTCTGGCAGCCAGATGCGCTTTGCAGGGATCCTCAGGATGTTCACGCCTTCATAGCGGGAGCTGTTCCAGGCCAGGCGGTAGTCGGTCCACTCCTGAGCAGACAGGTACGGCCCTGTAAGTTGGACGCTCGTAGCCACCAAGGGGGTGGCCCTGGAGGAAATGCCTCCTGGGCTGGGGACACTGCAGGACACTTACCTGTTTCAGCCAGACATTGGTGGTCATGATCTGTTCTCGCTCATTCTGGGGAGGGAAACAGGGATATCCATTCACCAGGTGGGAGGAGCCTTCACACATAGACCCCACGTTATCACACAGAAGGCTCGGGGCTCCAGGACCACATGCCCAGCCGCTGACCCACCATCTCTGGAATGGCTCAGAGGTATTTCACACCCACTTGTCTGGGACAAAGCTTGTGATCGTCACCCAGATCGGGTCCTCTGCTGATACTGCTTCCCCCGGCCATGCAGCTCCATAGGCCAGAAACCTGGGGGCAGTCTCTGCACCCCATTCTCTGGCCCCCCAGGGTGTCCTGTAGATGGAACCCTCTGCGTGCATCTCAGACTTGTCTGCTTCTGTCATGGCTGCCAGCAGTATCCACCAGCTGGACAACTGCAGTCACCTCCCTACTGGTCCTCCTCCTCACCCAGGCCTCCTCCCCGCTGGTCCTCCTCCCCCGGGCCTCCTCCTCACCCCACGCCTCCTCGTCCCCCAGGCCTCCTCCCTGCTGGTCCTCCTCCTCACCCTGCACCTCTTCGTCCCACTGTCTCAGCAGCCAGGGGATCCTTTTAAAAGGTTCCTCTCAAGCTGAAAACCCCCACTCTTTCCCCACGTCCCCCGGTGTCCCTCCTCCGTCCTCCCCCCCCAGCTCCCGAAGTTTCTTTATAATTTATTTATTTTTCGTAGTGGTAAAATGCACATAACATAAAATTTGCCACGTTAACGGCAGTTGGTGTAAAGTTTTTGTCTGATCATTCCAATATCCGAATCATCTGTGTGTCTGTTTCCTTTGTCTTTTTTTCTCTGTCTTTTTTCATTTTGTCTTGTCTTACTGTGTGCCTAGTGCATTTTTATCTGCTTTCATAGGCCTCCAAGGAGAACTGACTTTGGCATAATGGCAGATAGATGAGGGGCAGATCCCCTTCATCTAGTCTGTGTCTGAGCTTGTTCACAGCAGGTTTAGTTGTTTTGAGAGCTGGCCTATTTTTTATTCATTTTTACTCTGACGGGTGGTCTTTTCAGGGTCTCCCCATCTTGTGGGGCCCGAATGGTGGCATGTGCCCCCAGCCCTGCGAGAGCACCAGACACTCAGCTGGGCTCCAGCCTCACAGCCACCATGCTGCCCTCCTCTCCTTAGCCCCTTGGCCTTTTACCATGTACCTGTCATCATGGGCAGGGAAAAACACCATAGACCGAGGGTCACCTCCCGGAATCTGGTCCCTCAAGTCCTGGCTGAGCTCTCCAAGACTGTCACACAGATTAATGGAGTGGGAGGCATTTTTATACAGCTTTTCTAGTTGTTCTTGTGGAAAAGCTAGTCTGCAACACTGAACGCCTTCATCTGTCTTTAAAAACATTTTTTTTTAAGTTGTGGTAAAACTTACATACAGTGAAGTGCATAGGTTTTAAGCAAACAGTTTGATCAATTTGAGCAAATATATTACCCACATGGCCCACCTCCATTCAGGCTCTATCACTCAGGAATTCTCTTGTGTCTCAGTCCTGTCCGTCGCTCCCCAGCGGCTGCAGAACACACCCGAGGAGGATGGCTCAAGGCCTGGCCACCCCAGGGAGCTTCTTGGGAGGGCCTGCACACACTCCTTGCTTCCTCCCTGGAAACTTCATCTTTAAACTGGTCATGCCCATAACCCTCCCTCCTGGAAAACCAGATCCTGGAATACAGAAGAAATAAACCCTCGGACTGAATACCTATTCTCCGTACAGCGTTCGGGGTGATCACCGCTCACAGGAGCACGCTCACGGCATAGGGTGGGAGCCCTCCTCCTCCTGGTAACTTCTGTGACCTCCCACGGCCCACAGGGTAGATATGGCAGGGGCAGCCTTAGCCTGGAAGTGCGACCACAGCCGCCTGCCTGTTTCCCCTGAGCAGGGCAGCAGCCGTGCAGTGGCAGCTGGGCTCACCCCGTTAAGCAAAACGCCTTTGGCTGCACCGTAAACTCCCAACACTAGCCTGGCCTGGCTCCTTGTTCTTCCCAGGCGGCCTGCAGCGGGGAGAGGGACAGAAAGCTCAGGCTGTCCGTCCCCTCCCCCATTGTCTGGCTGTGCTTCCTCCCAGGGGACCCTCCTCCCAGCCTTCTGGGGGCGTTGCTTGGAGGGGGTGGGTTTGTGGGGGCCACCTGTCCTCAGGAGGTTCAGCTCCCCCCGTTACCTCCTTCCCCACGACCAGACGTGGTACCCTAGAGTGCTCCCCTCACAGCTCCTTCCCGGGCAGGTTCCAACCCCGTGGATGGGGCTGTGGGAAGGCCACACGGGGAAGGTTAACCATAGGCCGTGGTTCCTGCAGACACTCTCAGCTCAGAGACAAGAGGGGCGAGGGGGAGCTCCCCGGCACCTCAGCACCTCTACCCCTGCCCCACATCCACACACCAGGAGCTGACAGCCCTACTTGTGGAGTCTGCAAGCTGTTCCTCCTTCTCGTGCCCACGGTGGCTGCCCTCACCTGTCCAGACTCTCACCCCCCCAGGCAGCGGCTGCCTCTGGTCCTGTCCCCACACCGGGGCCTCGGTACCCATCAGGTCCCACAGCCTCGTTCCTCTGTCCCCCGACGAGGGGGGACATGAGGGCCTCTGTTGGGCAGGCTAAGGGAGGGCGATGATAGGGTAGAGCTGCCAGGACAAGGAGAAGTTTATGGCCATGGTGGACGCCCACCTGTTCGGGAAAGGCCTGTTGGCCGCCCACCCCACGGTCATTGCCCCTTCACATCTTTGTTAACAGAACCATGACTTTGTTAGGTATCGGACACTCATGATCTTCCAGGCCTCCTGGCCAGCTGTGGCTGAGGCTCAGGGATCCAAGGCTCGTCCACAGGGCAGGTCTCTGGGACAGAGAGGATCTGAGAGCTCCTGCCACAGACATTGTCACGTGACATTTTATGTTTGGACCTGTGGCCGCCATCTGATGATCAGAATCCTGCCATCATGGACAGCGACCCAGAGCTCCGACACTGCCGGGTCCCTGACTGACCGGCACGGACAGCGACCCAGAGCTCCGACACCGCTGGGTCCCCGACTGACCGGCACGGACAGCGACCCAGAGCTCCGACACCGCCGGGTCCCCGACTGACTGACCAGCACTGACACACTGGCCTGCTCTCGCCGGGGTGTTCTCAGTGTTTTGGCCACTGGGACTTGGATGTTCTGTGGCTTGAAGTTAAAGCATTTTCATCGATGTTGAGATCTGGGATTAGCAGTGGCCCTGAATGGTGGGACTGGTGTGCATGCAGCGGGCAGGGCTCGCCCAGCAAGGACGGGAGCGCAAGGCCAGCCTGCAGTTCCGGGACCAAGGATTCACAGCGCAGAGGCGGTCAGGCCTCCAGTTTAGGTGGACTCCTGAACATATGCATATAGAAAAGGAGCAGACGAGCGATCTGACCTGGCCTAGAGGTCTGGGCCAAGCCAGAGGTGCCCCCAGCCCCGCACTCTGGCCCCCCAGCCTGGACAGGGGCAGTCAGCACCTACCACGCTGATGAGCTGGGCCAGGGACAGCTGCAGCTGGATGGAGATGAGCTGGGCCGAGCTGGTGGCCGGGCGGATCAGGTTGTTGTAGCGGGTTCTGTTCAGAAGGTCATCTACAAGTCTCTCCTCTGCATTGGCCACACGGCAGTCCCCTGGGGAGACACACGGTCAGACCTGCTGGGCCCTCCCTGCTGGCCGCTAAGGGGAGAGTGGGGCTGGTGCTCCTTCCTCCCCTTCCCACTAGGATGAAGGGCAGCCCACACCCGGACGCTGCGTCCAGAAACGGGGTGCTGCCCGCAAGTCTCTCTGCACCCCAAGTCTATCCGTCCATCCTCCTGCTCCCCGCCCCCAGCCCCGGTCGTGGAGCACGGCCCGGGCTCTTCCCGTAGCCCGTTGTGGGTGTCCCTGCCCGACTCTGCCCCTGCGGCCACGCACCACGCGGCACGACAGTCAGTGGCTGTGGCCTCACCAGGGCCTTCCCCGCCCGAGCCTCTCAGGCCTCCCAGACTGAGCCCTTTGGCCCTGGTACCAGCCTGCCCTCCTCAACCTGATCTTTTCTCACGGGCCCACCCAGACGCTCGGTGCTCCGCCATCCCTCCTGCTTTCCTCTCCCCACCCTGTCTTCACGGTCGTACTTCTGAGCCCTTGGGCGCACTCTCTCTGCCAGAGTTGCCCCCAGGCCAACCATCAAACGTCTGTCTGCCTTGTGCCAGACACCGTGCCATGTGCTGGGGATGACAGCAAGCAAACACCAGAAGTGACTCCTGCCTTGGTTTCCTGTGTAGTGGAGGAGGGATCCTACCATGGGTTTTGTGTGCAGAGCGGGGAGGAGGGTGGTACGTTCTCGGGGAGAGAACAGACTGACCACGGGTAATTTCCCGAGTTAAGACCCTCAGACTGCAAAGTGTTGTGGTCCAGCTGACAGGTGGCTCCTGGTCCGGAGCTTAAAGGAGAGGGGTGGGCTCAGGGCCGTAACCAGTGCAGCTCCCACAAGAAGCCTGGCCTGCCCCTGGGCCCCCTGAGCTTCCCACAGGCCTGGATCTCTTGCCCAGTGGGGTGTGGGTCTTGGTCCCAGATCCTTCACACGTCTGGGAGTGAAGATGAGGTTCAGTGACCTGGTCTTGTTTACCCTGGTGTCTTCTGGGAGGATGTGTCAGCTGAGGGCAGAGGTGGGGGTGGTGCCGTGGGAAGAGACTCTGGGGAAGGTCAAGGACACTTGAGCAGGAGAGCCCAGCAGCAGGGAGGGGAGATGGGCAGAGCAGGTGGTGGTGGGCAGGAAAGCAGGTAGGAGAAGATCAGGGAACGGGGGCTGAGGAGGTGGGGGTGGGGCTGCCGGGGAGGGGCTGGGTCACTGGGCGTGGGGTTCAGGTGGCATCCTTCCCTGAAGGGCCAGTGCCGGCTTTTTGCCAAATCCCTCCCTCTGGGTGGGGCCCGAGGGCCCAGAGCCTGAACGGCCTGTGAAGCGGGTCCAAGGTGGCCTCCTGTGTGGGTGCTGGGCTGCACACAGGGCCACGGGAGCTGGCGCCACGCCAGCCTGCTCCGTGCACTTTCCGACTCGCTGCCTGTGTGGAGCAGATGCAATACTTAGTGCCTTGTGAATGATGCTCCCGGGTGCACCTGCTGCCCGCTGCCCCTCCCCCAGACTGCCTGGGGCTGTCCGGAGGGGGTCCTCTGGATGGTGGCCTAGATTCTGAGCTCTGCCTCTTACACCCTGGACCCCTCCCAGAGGCAAGCTGTTTGAATACCCTAGAAGCCAGCCTGTAGCCCCAGGCTAAAGCTGGGTCCCTCCCACGGCGCCTCTCTAGTGCGTATATTTGGGCTGACCCGTCATTTCAGAAAGTGGGCTGTATCACTTGCCCAAGCCTCTCTGGCATTTCTGAGGCCGGTCTGGGGTCAGAATCTGCAGCTCCTGGTCCTACAGGACAGGGAGAGACTGGAGCCCACATCTCTGCAGCCCCAGAGGTTGGTCCACCAGGTTCCTGAGAGGTCAAGACTGCTCTGCAGGCTGGGGCGCTTGGGCTGCTCACCTTTGGGGCTGTCCTGACTCCTGGGCCTTCACCTGGCCTGAGGGACCCTCCCCATCCTGAGGACAGGCTGTGGGCTCCAGAGTTGGGGGTTCTGAAAACCTCAGGCCATTTTGTGCGTTCCCTGTTTCTCATCCGGGGAAACTAAGACCCAAGAGGGAAGGAACTTACTTGAGGAGCCCCAGCAGGTCAGAGCAGAGCCAGGTCTCAGAGCCTCCTTCAGAGAGGGGCCCTCCCGGGCCCCAGTGCCTTCTGCCCTGCCCTTGCTAACGTCCCCAAAAGGAGACTGCTCTGCAGAGGCCATCATGGTAACCATAGCTGAGTGTGTGTTCCCGCTGTCACCTGTGTTTGCGTTCGTATGTGTGTGCGTGTAAGGGGGTGGGGCTGGGAAAGACCAGCAGGGCTGCTGTGGGCGGAATGGTCTCCCACCACCACCAAAGGCAGCGGGAACCCAGAACAACACATATTTGTTGCTTCCTGCCTGTGAGGCCTGCTGGGTTCAAAAGACAAGGGCCTGTCCCCGCTCCATGACAGGGTGGCCCAGAATGGGGGGAGCCTCCTGGGCGCCTCTGGGGGTCACGTTACAGCCCTGGGGTCAACACAGTTCAACAGGGAGGCCACCACTAGGGGTCAGTCATGACGCAGTGACTCTGAGGAGTCCTGGGCCAGCGCTGACTGTGTCTAGGGCCTGGCCTTGCTAGGCCTTCTCTGGAAAACCAGCTCGGGAGCAGGAAGGGGTTAACGTCTGGGGGAAGCCGCAGCTCAAACCCTCTACTGTGCTGACTGTGTGTACAGTTGGACAAAGCATAATCTTAAAATCTAATATTGGGAAAACCAAGAGATAATAGCTATTGTTTTGGAACACAAACCATGGAAGGTAAAGACCGACAGAATCTCCTGGCAAGGCAGCATCCAGAAGGCAAAGTGATTTTCAGTTTGGGGTGAGTGTCCTTCACTGAGGAAAGGAACAGGAGATTTGTATTTATTAAAAGGCAGCTCTGGATTTTTTTTTTTTTTAAAGGTCGAGATTTTTACCTTTTACGAAAAGCTCACCACATATTATCTGTCATGTGTAAGAATCACCTGGGTGCTTGTATAAACCCAGGTTCCCAGGCTCTATTTCCAGAGATTTAGATCTCTGAGGCTAGGGTGGGGCCCAGGAATTTGTATGGGGTAATCCTGATGCAGGTGGCCCCAGGACCGCGCTTTAGAAACACGGCAGCTGACTCATATCTGAGTCCCCAAGGATGTAGGCAGGGCATATCATTCCTATAGAACAGATGGGGAAACTGAGGCCTGGAGAGAGGAAAGGAATGGCATGGGGTCACCCCGCAAGTGGTGACAGAGCCAGGACACACGCAGAGTGGGGACACCATCTTTGGTGAGAGCTGCACTTCCCTATAGGAACTTGTATGTCCTCGCAGTCCTGCCTCCAACACCCCCAGTGCTGTGTCCTGTCCAAGGAAGATGTAGTCCCGCCTGGTCTCCTGGGCTAAGCACGACTCAGAGGACAAGCCTGGGCCAGACAGTAGGAGCTAAGGGTCCCTGGAACTCGGGGGGAGGGTGGGGGGGCGGGTGACTGAGGCCCAGAGAAGGCAGTCCTCATCACATCTGGACTCTGCCTGGGAAGGGCGGATGGGGTCTCCCTTTCAGGTGTCAGAGACTGCGGCTCTCCACTTCGCCAGCCTGACGCCGCGTCACGCTGTCTGTCCAAGCCAGCCCAGCCCCAAGGGTGGGTGACCAGAGACAGTGGTGTCTTAAAAGTGTGTTTCTTAGGAGACACGCCCCACACTGCAAACCATTCCGGGTCTGGCGATTTGGGCAAGCCCTTCCCGGGCCGGGCTGAGTTTCCCCATCTCTACCCTAGCGGCGCGGAGCCCTCCCTCCCAGGCCGAGCCGCGGGGGTGCTCCCTGCGTCTACACCTGGCCGGTGAGGAGCCTACTGGCACCTGACGCTGGTGTCCCGCAGACTCCCTTCGCGCCAGTGCAGAGCCAGCCCCGGCTCAGCCCGGAGGTTCTCGCCGCGGAGGCTGCCCGGCAGGTGCCCAGGGAGGAGAGGCAGTCCCCACTCCAAACCTCGGGGACCCATCGCCCTGGCCCGTCCCAGGGGCCTCGGCCAGTGGGCTCAGCCCGCCCACGCCCCCGTCCGGCCGGGACGACCTCGGGCCGCTCCCCCACCTGTGGCCAGTGCAGCCGGGCGGCGCGACCGGCGCCCCACCCCCCTTTCCCGAAAAGAACTCACCGCGCGGGCAAAGGGCAACCAGGGAGAAAAGGACCAGGGGCTGCGCACTCCTCATGGCGGGCGGGCGCCGGAGAGGCAGCCGCGGCGAGCCCAGCTGTCGGAGCACCCCGGCGCCGGCGAGCCGCGAGCAGGCAGGGAGCGCGGGGGCCGGCCTCGGAGTCTGGCGGCTCCGCCGGCGGGCACTAGGACCCGGCAGAGGGCCCGGCGGGGCCCCGCCCACTCGGGGAAGGGCGGGGCCGGCTGGGGCTCCGGCACCTGCGGCCGCGGTTTCTCGCCCGCGCCTGACTCCCACCTGCTCCGGCTGCGCCCGTCCCGCGCGTCCGTGGGGAGACCCGGGGACGCCGGCGCAGGGTCCCCGCACTGTTCGGGCACGTGGTTGTGCCCCAGGGAGGGTCCGTACCCGGGGGTTTGCCGAAGGAAAGGGGCGTCGCAGGGAGTAGGGAGCGAGCCAGCTGGAGTGGGGCTCGGCTCTCTGCAGACAAGGGGGGCGCTTAGGAAAAGTGAGTGCATTGGGGAGGGTGACTAGCTCAGGGTCCCCTGGCCTAGCTTGGGGAACTGGGGAATCGAGCAGAGTTGAAGGGACTGGATGGGGCCCGGAGTGAGCCGCCTGCGTCCCTCGTCCCCCCTTCTCCCCTTGGCCTTCTACCTGGGCTGACCCGAGGCAGCTCAGGTGACTCAAGGGAGCACGCAGCCCCTCCTCCAGCCCGGTGGTCCTCACCGGCTGTTGGGATCAGTACTATTCCCGTCGGGGCCGGGGGCTTCACGGGACAGGCATCAGCACCGGGGGAGCCCTACTTCGGGACTTGGCCAGAGCCTCAGTCCGGGACCTAAAAGGGCCTCCGGTGATTTCCGTAGCGCGCGGCCCCACACCTCCTCCCCTGTCTGGGTCCCAGCAGGCAAACGGAACAACTGGACGAACCAAGCGGGAGGGCAGGATCTGGGAGAGTGCCACCTTCTTCCCCCAGGATTCGCAGTCTTACTTTCATATCGCTTCCCCCGTCGTCCTCTTGCTACAATCGGAGACGACCACATATGATCTTTTAAAAAGAACGCTCTTGAAATGTAGTTGACTTTCCCTTTGGGATGGTTTGGAGAATCTAGGTTCAAGTGCGTCCTCTCTTCTCCAAACTGCAACAATAAATAGGTGAAATATATACAGTAAATTAAAAAGTCACAGCCAGGCTGAAAAACAAGATCGCCATCAATCAAAATCAGAAAAGAAATGCAGAGTGGTAGGGGGTGGCTGAAGCCTGGAGCCTGCTGGGCTCTGGAAGCCAAAGGCAGTGGCAGGTCCTTTGGGATTAAGGGGGACTAAAAGACTGGACTAGAAGCTGGGGGTTTGCATGTACCTCAAAGGAAGGAAGCTGGGAGGGGAAGCCAGCTGCTGATCTGTTGTCTGAAGTCCTAGCTTTGTGGGGTGCACGTTTTCCCTGATATACCATAGGATGGGAGCTTAAAAATGCCCACCTAGAAGCAGCTGCCAAACTGTAAGTTAGGTGAGCAAAGGTGCGAGGGTAGGAAGACAGAGAGGGAGAGAATATAACGTCCATTGGAAAAAGCCTACAACTGTGCCAGAAAGTAAGAGAAGGGCTGGGAGAATGATGGGGACATGTTAGAGGGGCACGTGAGCCATCCTGGAGGGGCTCCACCAACCAAGTCTGGGACAATTTGAGCATTAAAATAAGAAATAATGCTGATGAATACTCATTGAATAAAATAAGAAACTAAGCATATATCAAAGTAAATAAATGATTGAAAGTTTGATAAGAAGTGGGATACCTACATAGTTTCAAAGTAGCTCCTCATAAAATAGTTATTAATTATAGGGGGGAAAAGAGTTAACTCTCCAGGGGAGAAGCCTGGCAGATACCACCCGTGGTAGGCTGAAGAATGACTCCCAAAGACGTCCACGTCCTAATCTCAGAACCTCTGAATGTTACCCTATATAGTGAAAGGGACTTTGCAGCAGTGATTAATGAAGGATGTTGGTTGGGATGGGTAGATTCTCCTGGTGGGCATGATGGAGTCACAGGGACCCTTACAAAAGGGAGGCAGGGGTCCGGGTGGGGCAATGTGATATGAAGAGGGAAGCAGGAGCTGGAAGAGGCAGGGAATGGATTCTCTTTCGGAGCCTTCAGAAGGAACCAGCCCTGCCGATACCTTGATTTCATCCCTGTCAGACTGATGTTAGACTTCTGATCCCTAGACCTGTAAGAGAAAAAAAACTGATGTTCCAAGCCACTCCGTTTTTAGTTATTTGTTACAGGATCAGTAGGAAGCTAGTAGACCGCCTGAACCACGGGATCAACATTAACACCATTGGTAAGGGGGCAAATCCAAATGGTGTAGCACCCGGTGGGACGCGGCAGGAGGAATGCAGAATCCTTCTGTGATATTCCTGCCAAAGATGTATGACTCGAATCTAGCCGTGATGCTACATCAGAGAAACTGAAATTAAGGGACATTCCACAAAATAACTGGTCTGTTGTCTTCAAAAATGTCAAGGTTATGAAAGTCAAGAAAAGACTGAAGAGACATCCCAACTAAATGCAAGACGTGGTTCTAAAATGGGTCCTTTTGCTGTCTGGGACATCGTCAGGACAACTGGCCAAACTTGAATGGGGTCTGAGGGATGGATGGTAGTAATACATCGAAGTTAATTTCTTGCTTTGAAGGCTGTATTTTGGCTGTATCGGAGACTATCTTGTAGGTAACGCACAAGGAAGTATTCAGAGATGATTGGGTGCCGTGTGTTGTAAACATAATCCAAATGATGCAGCGATAAAGAGCGCTTTGTATGGTACTTGCAACTTTTCTGTAAATTTGAGCTTTAAAAAAAAAGCAAAATGAGCATATAAACCAAGATTTGACGTATGATTAAGAAACGATAGCCAACAAAATGAAGAAATGAGCAAATTCACTGCAGGCGAAAACAATTTTTATAGAAGTCTGATAAAATATTTTTTAAAAAGAAAAGAAAAAAACGCCATGGAACCTGTTTGTTGAGGAAACTGTAATTGGGAAGTAGGACACACAGGAAAAGAGAAGACTCTGAATTACGGGTCTTTGCCCCAGGGAGGGGGTGTGGAGTGGTGGTTAGTGCAGGGCTTCTGAGTCAGGCGGTCTGGCCGGTGTCACTACTGACATTCTCTGTGACCTTGGGAAGTGACTTCACTTCTCTGAGCCCCAGTCCTTTCATATTTCAAAGGAGGAAATACCCTTCATGCTAAACTTTCTAGATTGAAATGAAATAATTAATGGAAAATGCCTTAATGATGCCTAGAACATAAAAAGCACCTAATAAATGTGAGCTGCTATTAGCTATTATGAATTCAGAAATTCTAATAAAATAATACCAAGTCGAATACAGCAGTGTACACAAAAAAATATTGCATCATGTTAAAGTAGGGTTTATTCCAAGAATACAAGAGTGAGTCAACATCAGATACTCACTAATGTGATATGCTACCCTAACAGATTACTCATTTAGTGCAAACTATTAGCAAGCTAGTTCCTTAACCTAATAAACATGTAGCAATGATCATACTTAATGGTAAAACTTTAGAAGCAATTTTCATCGAAGTCAGGACTTCGGCAAAGGTGCTTTCTATCATGGTTTTTATTTAGAATTGCACCGGAGGTCCTAGGGAATGTGGTAGGTTAAATTATATGAAATTGATGTTGTTTTAGGTCACAGACTGCCCCACATCAGCAATTTATAGATTCAATCTGTAATAGAAAGAAATAAAATAAGTAAAATTTAAGAATTAGGAAGGAATATTACCCCTATTTGCAGATGATATGATTGTGTAGAAAATCCAAGAGAATATACAGATAAATTGTTAGGATTAGTAGGAGAGTAGGGTTGCTGAATTCAAGGTCAACTGTAAAAAAAATTACTAGCATTCATATACATGAGTAATACCAAATTAAAAAATGTAATAGAAAGAAAGATAGATTCTGTTCAAAATAGCAAAAAAAACCTGAGAGTACATCTAAGAAAAGATAAACAAGAGTGTTCATGAAGAATATGATAAAAAAAAAATTCACTCAAGGACTCACAGGAAGAACTAACTGGAAATATACATATTTATGAATGGGAGGACTCAAATTACAAATAAATCACTCCTCACCAAATTTATACATTTGATGCAATTCCCATACAAATCCCAATAGAATTCTTCATGGAACATAGTTAGGCTCATTGCAAAATCTGTGCAGAAATCGAGGGACCAGGAATAATGTAGCAGACATCGTTGATGACCTGTCCATACCCGTCAGCATCAGCAGCCCCACACATGCCTGGGTGGTGGGGCTCAGTGTGTTATCTTCTGCATTTTCTAATGTTGGGACATCTGGGGCCTTGCTGATCCTGGAGACCCTGCCCCTCCCGCAGTGGGCCAGTTCCTAGAGATAGTACAGGACTCATCCACAAGGGCAGCTTTCGTGTGCAAACCAACCAGTCCAAAGTCCAAACCCCTCAACCACCTCCTTATCAGGCTCTTATATTCCAGGCGACCATTCTTCTGCCCTAATCGCCCCACGGCCAGGTGCTAGACAACTGTGCCCACTGAAATGATGCAAACCAGCCAATCCCGAGCTTGCTTGCCTTGCCTTGTCTTTCCTTTCCTGCAGAAACCACAATAAGGGCTCCTAACGCTGTCTTGCCCTCACTCCATCTGCCTCCTGACTGATCCTGGTTCTTCCCTGTGTGACGCTGCATGGCATGCCACACCCTCTGTTTCAGGGATCCATGAGTATAAAAGCTCCTTCCTCCACGACAGTCATTTTTGTGTCTTTGTGTCCTACCATATCTGATGAAAACAGGACCTTGCTACAGTTTTGAATAGCCAATAAGGAATGGGAGTTAGTAGATGGATACTCCTACTTCTCTGCCACTCGGTTGTAATAACTTCGAATTGCCCAATGAGACTGAGCTCTGGTCACCTCCGTTTTGCTCATCAGTGCACCCTCTGTTGGCTTTATTCCCTGCCCTGTCTCGCTTCCCCACCTTCTTATGTGGCCTTCCTGGGATCACATTCCACGGATAATCCTTGCAGCCAAATCCTTGTCTCAGGCTCTGCATCTAGGGGAACACAAATGAGTCCATTTTTAAAGAATAAGAGTGACATAGGGCGTGGTGGGTAATGGAACTCATTAAGACGTATTTATTATTTAGACACAATGCCGTAGAAGTTAAGACAGTGGAGTGTTGTCAAGGGGATGAACAAATACACCCACGACACATGGAAACTTGAAACGAGACAGAAGTAGACTTGTAGATCAGTGGGGAAAGGGTGGACTGTTCTGTGTGGGGCGTTGGGACGGGGGATTCTCCATATGGGAATTAAAAACACTTAGATCCCCAGCTCACATTGTATCAGAGATAAACTCCAGATTGAAGATCTAGTTGTAAAATGGAAAACTTGAAAACCTTTCAGAAGGAAATGGAGGAGGGCATCAGTGTGACTGAGGTGGGGTCTCAGTCTTGGCACTGTAAAAGGACTGAATGGCTTCAGTAAACATTGTTTACTCGAGGTCACAGAGGCTGCACGTCTGAGATCAGGGCGCCATCCTGGTGGGTTCTTGGCAAGAGCCCTTTCTACAGAAGTCCCTTTCTTTTTGTGTCCTCACGTGTTGGAGAGCAGAGAATGAGAAGGAGCGAGCACTCGCCTGTCCCTTCTCATAAGGACACTGGTCCCAGTCATGACGGCCCTGCCCTCATCACCTCGTCACCTCCCGGAGACCCCTCCTAACACCATCACATTGGTGGTTAGAGCTTCACAGAGGAGGACACAAACATTCAGTCCATAACAGACAGAAAGCAATATCTTAAACAAAATACTAAAAACCGAAGCCCCAGAGAAAAATGAGATTTGGCTTCACTAAACTACTTAAACTTCTGTCCAACCAACATCCTACAAGTTCAGTTTAGAGAAAAGCCACAGACTGGGAGAAGATCTTCGCAAATCATATAATCAGCAGAAGATACGCTGCAGAATATTTAAGGAATTCCTATACGCATTAATATTTTTAAATTTTTATTTATTTATTTGAGAGAGAGCAAGCACCAGCAAGTCACCGGGGTGAGGGAGGGAGCAGAGGGAGAGAAGCAGACTCCCCACAGAGCAAGGAGCCCAATGCAAGATCATGACCTGAGCCAAAATCAAGAGTCAGATGCCCAACTGACTGAGCCACCCAGGCGCCCCTGCACATTAATATTTTAAAAACTCAACCAACCAAAAAGAAAAATGGGCAAGTGCCATGCACAGGTAATTCACAGAAAAGGAGATTTGTATGGCCTGCAGGCATAAGAAGAGATGTTTAACTCAATAGGAACAGGGGAATGGAATAGAAACAATAATGAGACATTGTGGCGTATTATTTTGAAAGCCTGTCACAGCAACTACCCACAAGGATGTGGGAATGCCCGTAACCTGCTGTTGGCGGTGTAAACGGGTGCTGCCCGTCTGTGGGGAAATTGGTGCCATCTCGTGACTTCAAAGATGCTTGTGTTCAGTGCCAGTCCTTCCATCTCTGGATGTATGTTCACGCACTTACACAATGATGTGCGTAGTCCTGTGTGTGATGCCATTCGGACCAGCTGGAATGTCCATCCGTAGGAGCCTGGAGGAAAGAACTCTGAGAGATTCATGCAGCAGAATAGGACCTGGAGCCCAGTCTGGCCACGCCTGCGTTCGTGCAGGCTGGAGCTAGGAAGATGGTTTTTGCATTAGGAAGTGACTGTAAAATCAAAACAGCAACAAGACAAGGAACAAAGGACACACGACAGAGACCGAATGTGGCCTGCAAAGCCTGAAATATTTACTAGCTGCCTTTTTACAAAGGTTTGCTGATCCCTGATGTAGAGTTATGTTAATAACACAAGTAATTCTTTCTACCAAATAGTGTTAAACAAAAGAGTGAGTTTTGAATAATCTGTACAAGTCACATACATGATATGTGGGCATATACTCAGGAACTAATATTTAAAACCATGTTTCAAGAGGCGCCTTGTCGTTGAGCATCTGCCTTCAGCTCAGGTCATGATCCCGGGGTCCTGGAATTGAGCCCCACATCGGGCTCCCTGCTTGGCAGGAAGCCTGCTTCTCCCTCTCCCTCTGCCCCTTCCCCCTCACCCACTTGTACTTTCTCCCTCTCTCTCAAATAAATAAATAAAATCTTTTAAAAATAACATGTTTCAAGATATCCACTCAAGTTGCAGAGGAATAAAGATTGCAGAGGAGCGATAAAGTCTAAATTCACAGTAGTTACCTCTGGCGGTGGGAAGAGGAATGAGTTTGGGGAGAGGTTCTGGGGACTTTTCTTTTATCTAAAGTATTTGGGGGAGGTGGGGGTGGGGGAAACAGGTGATAGGGATGAAGAACGCATGTGTCGTGATGAGAATACCATCACTGTATTGTGAGCGTGAAACTCATAGAACAGTGTATGCTAACTCTATTGCAACTAAATTTTTTAAAAATATAAAAAAGGAAAAAAAAGAAAATGCTTTATCTTTTTAAACAAGAAAAGAAGATCTAAGGCAAATACAGCTAAATGTGACCAAGTTCTGATGAAGCTGAATAGTGGTACGCAGGTGTTTATACAATTTCCTGCAGATTTCTGTCGGTTTGAGAAGATCTTTATGAAAGGCGTGCCATTTGGTGAGTGGGCCCAGGAGAGCAAGGGCTGTGGAGATGGGCTGAGCCCTCCCTGCTGTGTGCCGGGTCCCTCGGATGGCCTGGCCCAGCTGCAAGCTGAGTGCTTGTCCACGGGCCAGACAGACAGGCCACATGCTCATGCAGTTGCCTTGGCCGGGGGTGAGGTTGGGTGGCTCGCAGCTGAGGCCCACCGCAAAACTTCTGGCCCCACAGACAGTGGAGCAGTCTGGGATCGGCCCCAGATCTACAGCAAGACTCAGGACTGGTTTCTCCATCTGTGGTGAGATGGTGGATTTTGTGGTCTGCATGGATTCCTCTCGCTGAGTCTTCCTGGGTCTGGGGATTGGTCCTGAGGCCTGTGGTTGCTACCGTGGGCTCCAGCCTGTCTACCCCGGGTAATAGTGGTGAGCTGGTTGGGCTCCCAATTCCTGGCTTTTAACACCTGTCCTGCACTGCCTTTCCCATCAGTGCTGGCCCCCGTGTGGAGCACACATACTACACCTGCACACGCCTGCCCCCACACGCACATGCACACACATGCACATGAACACATGCACGCACACACATGCATGCTCACATTGGCACACACGGATGCACGCACATGCACACACATACATGCATATACATACACGCACATACATGCACATTGACGCACGCGCGCACATGGATGCACACGCATGCATGTGCACATGTACACACATGGACACATGCACACCCATGTACACGCACACACACGTGCATATGCACACGGATGCGCACACGTGCACATGGACACACACATGCACACGCACATGTGCACACACATCCTTGGGCATCATCCAGCCACAAGAGCCCTGACTCGACTGTCCCCACTCCAAGGAGAGCTCATCTGTGGAGCCTGGGGCTCAGGCTGGGACAGAGGCGTGCTGACAGCTAGATGGACAGATTGATGGGCAAGGAAATAAGTTCAGTGAGGGGCTCACTGTGGAATCTAGGTGATGGGTGGTTTGGAGCTCACTGTGAAGTGGTTCTGACTTTTTCTTTGTTTCACTCATGGTTGAACCGTTTGTTGGCACATGTTTGTGGGGCTTTGGATCCTGGTGCAAGAGATGCAGAGTCCCTGTGGGCATGGCGCCCTTCTCTCATTCACGTCAAATTCTTCCTGGTTCTTGGTATGACGAGGGCCTTTAGATCTGTTCTGGACATGTGCATGTGTGGTTCTGAGAGTCTGGATTTTATTTCAGTGTGTGTTTTGGTGCTAAGTGGGGCGGACGCCCAGGTGCCTGCTTATGTGGTTGACCCCAGTCTGGCTGGGAAGGTGGGAGGAGAGGGATGGCTTGATCCTCCTCCTCGGTGACCCCGGCTGACACCCTGGTTGAGGGGGGTGTGCGCAAGGATGGAGGCCTTTGCTGAGGGTGGGGCTGAGCCATGGCATTTTGGTGGAGAACTAATATTGTTTATCTTGCTGTCTTGCTGGACTGTGTGTTTCCCTGGTGTGGGGTCAGAGAGAGCAGCCTTCCATGGGGGCTTCTGTCTGTGTTTCCAGGTTGCTGGCCTCCTGGGCTCCAAGTTGGGCGTCTATCAGGCAGAGAGAAAACCCAGGGTCCTAGTCAGTCTGACATCTCTCCACCTTTCAGGGTCCTCTCTTCTTTCTTCAGGGTTTCAGTTGCATTTGCAGGATATGGATAAGTGCTGTCTTCGTTTGAAACTTTTCTTTTGTTGGAAATTGTGCAGGATAACATGGGGAAAAGGGTTATAAGCACCGAGGACAAGTTAAAGAAAGGAAAAACTGACTAACACCACCACCCCCAAATGAGCCCACAACAACCCTGCTGGGAGAGCGTAATGGGAAGCAGGGTAAGGTCAGAGCCCTGGAGCCTTACAACGCTCTCTCGTTTGTGACCTCTCTGCGGTTCCCCAGGCTGGGGGCAGGGGAAGGACGGGAGCTGGTGCTGGGCCAGTCTGGGCACAGGAGGAGGGGTGCTGCCCATGGCACAGAAACAGCCTCTGAAGGCTCCCTTGGTACCTAGTGCCCCCCACAAACAGTAATAGTGTCCTTTCTGGATCGCCAGCGCTCCTCCAAACAACCCCCATGGAAGGTTGTCAAATTTGGCAAAAGTATGACCCAGATATTGCACGGGACATACTTATACTGAATAGTACTCGCTGTTCATTTGAACTGCAGATTTGACAGGTGTTGACAACCTGTCTCGGGGCCGATCACACCGAGGCTTCCCTTCCTGTTTTGTAAGAAGTCCGGTGAACGGAACTTCGCTCCCTCCTTATCCCCCTCTTCCTGAATTCAAGGGGGAAAGACATGGGGCCGAAATTTTAAATTCATCCTTTGAAGAATGCCATTTTGAACCTCCTCCTTTGGAATGTAAAGGAGCAGGTGTTTAGAGTAATAGCCCGTTTAAAAAAATAAGAATATCAAACACATTGACCACCACCTGTATTTTATCTTTCCTTGAAACGGTCTAATGGGGACTCCCTGCTTAATGAGCGTGCAGGCTTCTTCCAGGGCGATGAGATGGTCTGCGATCAGGTGGAGGTGCTGGTTACACAGCTGTGAATGCACTAAATACCATGAATGCTAGACTTCAAAATGCCTGGTTATGTGAACTCACCTTCGTGTGGTGTATCCTGTACCAGCTTGCGTAAGCTGGAACTCTGTTTTCCAGAATCCCCTTCTCCTTTCGCTTCTGGGGTAAAGTGGGCCGAAAGAGGAATTTGCAGGAGATTTGGAAGGTAGAGGAGGCTGTGGTTTTATGTTCAGTGATGGATGGAGTGGTGCCCTTGGGGTCGGCTCTTCATCCCGCCTGCTGACCCTGCTGACCAGCACTGGCCCCAGGCCCAGCGCCCCATGCTCAGGAGCAGACCTGCAGATGTGGAGGCTCCAGGGAGTCCCAGCTGCCCACAGAGCCCACTTGGTGGTCCGCTTCACTTGGTGGTCCCACGTGGAAGGCTGGACATGGCTTTGCAGACTGACCTCTTGGTGGCCTCTTCCCCAATTGTCCAGCCCTAACCCAGCCGCGTGCCATGAACTTCCTAGAATAAATCTAGAGGGTCTGTTTCTTGCCTGATTGAACCCTGATCTTCCCTCCAGGCGGGCTTTTGTGCGTGGCAGGCACTGAACTCCCCCCTCCTCCTCTCTGCCCCTCAGCAGCTCTGAGTCTGCCCCCTGCCCATCTGAAAGGGCCCCGGGGACAGGGTGGGGTCTGGGACCCTCCTTTCTTAGGGCAGGTGGGGAGGAAGACACAATGAGCCAGGCTCTACTAGGCTCTCGATACTGTGTGATTCATTCTCCTGTTTTGTCCTCACAAGACTTTGTTGCCTCATTTTACAGCAAACTAAGGGGTAGGAGTCCGTGGAGCTGGTGTTTGGCCCCAGGACGACCAGGCACCGAAGCCCACGGCCCCTCCACTCACCCGCCCCTGGGGCTCGAGGTGGAATCATGATTTCCATCCCGGTCTGGCCTCAGTCAGATCCCAAGGCCCTCGCTCCGCCCCCGCCCCCTCTGCGACCTGCGACCTGCACCTGCGACCTCTCTCCTGCGGGCACAGTTCGGCTCCCCGCCCTAAGCCGCTCAGCCGCGTGTGGGTGGGCACTGCTGAGGCTCTGAGACCTTGTGTGTGCAGCCACCCACCCGACGGGTGTCCCTGGGCACCCAGGCCGAGGTGGGCTGTTCTGGCTCAGATGCCGAGCTGGGGGCCTAATCAGATCCTGTTTCTCCAGCAGCGCCGTGAGCAGGGCAGGCGGGTGCAAGACTGTTTCCTCCCGTGTGGGGTGGCCGTCACGATGCTCAGATCTCTGAGCTACAGGGATGCCGTTAGCTGGCTTGCGTCTTCAGGTGTCACCTCAACCTCCTGGGGAGCCTTTGCCAGGGACTGAGCACAGTGAGGAGCCCGAGACCCCCAAGACCCCCGAGTTCCCGGACCGCTCCTCTGGCTGCAGGCAGGTGTGCCCACAGGGCCCTGAAGCATCTGCAGAACCGAACTCCCAGCCTCCCTCCAACACTGTTTCTTAGCCTGGGTTTCCTTTTTGGCTTCCAAGAGGAGTAGCAGGAGATTCCCAACATGCACTTGTTGTACGGATGCGTGGATGAAGATTCATGGTCTGGAAAGTGGTCTTACCCTACACACGCCTCGAGGGAAGCTGCCTCATCTGAGCTGGTGTGGAAAGTCCCAGGCCCGTTCCCATAAAACCAGCTAATGGTTCTTAAGTGCTTCCTGCATGCCAGGAGCTGATAACCGGATGCATCAGGACTGGATGAGGCTATTAATGTCCTCCTGAGAGCTCATATGGTTAACCAGGACTGGGGGGTGCTTTCTTCTGGGACCCTGACCTGAGCCAAGTCTTGGTCATCTAAGTCAGTGGCCCTCCTCTGGAAATTCAGGTCCATTCATCTGCAGCTCATGTCCAAGAAGCTGTGCTTGAACCGCTGCTTTGGGCTGCAGTAAACAGCCCATCTCGGGAACAGTCCAGTGGGACTTCTGGGCGGACGGCTCACGGGGGCCGAGAGCAAGCCTGTCTTTCCTCTCTTTGTCTGCAAGCATTCACTGAGCACATACTATGTCTCAGTTACTATTCCAGGTCTTGGGGATGTAGGAAGGAACATGATGAGGTTTTGTTCTTGTGCATTCTTGGGGACAGTGAACAAGGAAAGGAGTAATTGAAGAGGACGGTCTCTGATTGTGGCGGCGGGTGGTGTGAGAGGTCGGACAGAGGGGCGGGAGCAACAGGGAGAGGGCTACTGCATGCTCTGCGTGATGGTGTTTACATCGAGACCCAGTGGCCCGCAGGGGCCGCGTCTGTGGAGCTGGGGGGAGAGTATTCCAGGCAGCGGGGGCAGGAGACGGCCCCTCCGGATCGAGCATATTGAGTGGCAGACTTGGTTTGTGTGTTGAGCACGGCGTGAACACAGGGGGAGCAGTCCACAGTGTGGTGAGATGGACCAGCGGGTGCGACGCGTCTCACTGAAGGCCTCGCAATCAAGCGGGAGGGATAGATTTTCTTCTGGACAGTTGGACGAGGGGAGTGACATGATGTAATTGTTTTCGTTGGCGTGTTCTGGCTGCTGGATAAAGGCGAGCGTCTAGGGATCCAAAGTGGTGGCAGGGGACAGTTAGGAGGCTCATGAGAACCCGAGCTAGAGCCGCTGGTGGCTCAGGCCTGGATAGGAAAGGCGGAGGCAGGGAGAAACAGGCCAGGGGTGGAGCTGCCAGGAGGCTTTGCTGGAGGCTGGAGGCTGGATGTGTGGAGGCTGGAGGCTGGATGTGCGGAGGCTGGAGGCTGGATGTGTGGAGGCTGGGTGTGTGGAGGCTGGAGGCTGGGTGTGTGGAGGCTGGAGGCTGGATGTGTGGAGGCTGGAGGCTGGGTGTGTGGGGCTGGAGGTTGGATGTGTGGAGGCTGGAGGTTGGATGTGTGGAGGCTGGAGGCTGGATGTGTGGAGGCTGGAGGCTGGGTGTGTGGGGGCTAGAGGCTGGATGTGTGGAGGCTGGAGGCTGGAGGCTAGATGTGTGGAGGCTGGAGGTTGGATGTGTGGAGGCTGGAGGCTAGATGTGTGGAGGCTGGAGGCTGGATGTGTGGAGGCTAGAGGCTGGATGTGTGGAGGCTGGAGGCTGAAGGCTGGATGTATGGAGGCTGGAGGCTGGATGTGTGGGAGGGTGGGGAGGCAGGGATGGTCAAGGATGGCTCCTGGGCGTGGACTTGGGTGACTGTGAATGATGAGTCACCTAGTGTGATGGGAGAGCCTGGTGGGGGCGGCACTGGATCGGATGCTGTCTCCCCCAAATTTATGTTCACTGACAGACTCCTCTTTTCAGCTGGGCCTCCACTTTGGCCTATAGAACCTGCAAAGTCTCAGCACAGAGGATTTTGCCCACCCCCTACCCCCACAGGAAAAGACTTGAACAAACACAGAGTGTCTAGCCATGAAGTCCACATCTCCCGGATGACCCCGGCCGCTGGTAAAGTATGGGCCAGAGAAAGCGCAAGGCTGCCAGGAGAATTCCTGTGTGTTCCAGCCTGAACCTCGTGCTAGATAGACCCCCCGAGCCTCCCCTGCCCCCAGGCAGTTACTTCAGAAAGCTTACAGTTATAAATCTTCTCTCCCCCTTCGATGCATCTTCACTTCCCAGAACCCCCTCTCCAGGCCTAAGAGCTGCACCTCAGGATTGCAGACATTCAGGGCAATGACCCCGTTCTCCCTCCAGCCCCGTGGGTACCGGCTCCTGCATTACTACCTTCTATCACACGGAGGCTTGCTTCTCCTGCAGGTGAGCACCGGTGAGCGAACCTGGTCTCTGCCAGAGCCCGGCTCCCCCCGGAAATGCCTGGTCACCCCTGCAGATTGGCATTGAACTGGGGACCCTGTCCCCATCGCCGTGGTTATTACCGAAGAGTCGGTTCTTACCACTTTAACTAGCGTCTGACTTATGATTGACTCCACCTGGAACTGTGTGTGACGGTTTTTCAGAAATGGGATCTTTGTAGAGGTGATGCCCTTGAGATGAGTCTGCTCCCAGCATCTCACTGCCCTCGCTCCTACAGAGCGCTCGCTCACCTGCGGATTCTGTTAAATGCAGACTCTGATGCAGCATGACCCAGCAGGGGTCCAGCTTTCTAACAAGTTCCTGGGAAATGTGGATGCTGCTGATCCACCTGCCACGCTTTCAAGAGAGCCTTGGCCGTGGGAGCGGAGTGGAGTGGGGTGGACATAGAGGAGAGAAATGGAGGGTTGAGGTCTGGGTAGCTGGGGTGTGGCGTCTTCAGAGGAAAGACTGTCTCATTCAGGTTCTGCTTGTCTTTCTCTTCTATCTTGTCTTTAGAAACCCTTCTTAATCTCTCTCTCTGACCTGCCAATAATAGACATCTGTGTTGTTGTCCTGTCCAGGGAAGCCCACCCCCTCAATCAGAACCCCAGGGTGCTGGCAGGCACGCTCCCTCCCTCTCCCTGCAGCCCTACCTGCCAGGGCGGGGGCCAGGTGTGCACCTGCCCATTGTTTGGGGGCGGGGAGGCTGGGGGAGCAGGTGGCATGGTGCGGGGAGCTGAGGAGAGGCCCTTCCTACTTTCTAGAGCTCTGACCTGGCCCACAGGGCATAGGAGGTAATGAACACGGAGATAGATAGACCCCTGAGCTTCCTCCTTACACGCCTTTCAAGGCCGGGGCGGGGTGAGGGAGACGCTGGGCTCCCAGCACAGCCAGGAGCCCACTGGACGCACCCCCTTTGACCTTGGCTCTTTTAATATGCTCTCATGTGGGGTAACAGAGCCAGAGAGAGAGCAATGCCTGTGAATGGGAAGTTATCTTCAAGTTAGTTCACAAGTTCCAGTCAGTATCTGAATGAATTGTTTGTGGGGAGCCGAGTGGTAGTGAACTTGATCAATTCATTTCAAACCTTACTAGTAACCGGAAGAAAATAGTCAAATAAATATTGGAAGAAAGAAAAAGAATACAGTAGGAGGCTGTGATACTTATAAAAGATACGCCCAGAGGTCCCAAATATACTTCCTTTAGAATATGACATGTGGAGTAGTTCAGAAGGAATAAGAAATGAATAAATATGGCTGAGAAAATTAAGGATTTCATTTTCCCCAAACCACATACTAACACAAATTCCAAATGGGAGAAAGCGTTAAATGTAATAGGTGATACCAAAAAGATGATAAAGTAGGGGAAAATATTTATATAATTCTAAGTTTCTAAGTTTAACACTGAAAGCAGAAGCCAGCAAAATGTGACAGCAAAACGTTTTGTGCATTAAAAAATATCATGAAGTTAATAAGCAAAGGATAAATGGGGAGAAGTCAATATGTATCCGACAAAGGGTTAATCTTGTTACAAATCAGTAGGAAACAGACATCACCCGGGGGCATGGGCACTGTGCATAATGGAGGTGGAATTTAAAAGTACAATAACCTGTATGGTGATTAACATAACAATAAAAAATTTTAAAAAAATAAAAGGACAATGACCATTTGTAACAGTGATAGTTAAAAAGAAATGCAGCCAGAAGCACCAGGGGCCTCTTTTTGCTGAACTAGCACCTGTCAGAAAGATATTTTTCTAAGTAACAGCCAGACAGAGAGAGTGGGTACACAGTCCATGCTGACAAACTGCTTCTGGGGTTATAAATTGGTACAACTGTTGTGTTGGGCGAGAGTCCTAACAACTTTCCATCTCTTTGCCCCAGAAATCCCAGTTCTAGAAACTGATCCTAAAGAAATGGTTGGATGTGCAAAACGAATGCGTGGATACGTTATATTTCAGCGGCACTTATACGTGGGGAATGCTCCACACGCGTGCACAGACCCCTCCAGCTCCCCGATCGGTCCCCAAGACCTGCATCCCGGCTCTTAGGGCTCGGGCTGTGCTTCCCGGGGTGGGGGGCAGCTCCCAGCACCGTGGACCAAATTAGCTCTTTCCCTTAGAGCTGGGTGTCCCCACCAGGACCAGAGCAGGCGGGCAGGTGCTTTCTCTCATGGTCCTGGTGTCCAGAAGGAACAGAAAGCATTTCCTGTCTCCCTAGGGACTTGCTTTATTTATTTTTTGTTTTTTTTAAAGATTTTATTTATTTATTTGACAGAGACGTAGAGAGAGAGCACAGATAGGCAGAGTGGCAGGGAGAGGGAGAAGCAGGCTCCCCGCCGAGCAGCGAGCCCGACGCGGGGCTCGATCCTAGGACCTTGGGATCACGACCCCAGCTGAAGGCTCAACGACAGAGCCACCCAGGCACCCTGGGACTTGCTTTGTTTCTAAGACCTGGCCTCTCTCGCTGCTCTTGGGCCCTCAGAGCCCCGCATGGTCTGCTCAGCCCTCACCCCCCACACCCCTTTGAGGCTGGTGGGTAATTCCAGCCACACTGGCCAGCCTTCCTTCCCCACTTCCTGCCTTCCTTCCTTCCCTCCTTCCTGCCTTCCTTCATGTATTATACGTATGTATTTTTCAAGCAACATCTTCTTTTATTAAGATATAAGTGGTTATAAACTTAAGTGTAGAAGCATATGGGAATATCACTATACTTAACTCACTGAAACTATTTATAATCCTTTCTTTTTGTTGTTGTTTCTATTTAAATTCCAATATAGTTGGCATACCGTGTAATGTTAGTTTCAGCGTAGAACTTAGTGATTCAACACTTCCATGCAACACCCGGTGCTCATCACGAGTGCTGTCCTTCATCCCCATCACCTGTTTCCCCCCTCCCCCACCCCTCTGATAACCATCAGTGTGTTCTCTAGAGTTAAGAGTCTGTTTCTTCGTTTGCCTCTCTTCTCCCCACCCCATGTTCGTTTATTTCTTAAATTCCACAGATGAGGGAAATCATATGGTATTCGTCTCTTTTGGACTAATTTCACTTAGCATTATAATCTCTAGCTCTATCCTTATCTTTGCAAATGGCAAGATTTCACTCTTTTTGATGGCTGAGGAATATTCCATTGTGTATATACCACATCTTCTTCATCCATTCATCAGTCCCTGGACATCTGGGCTGCTTCATAATTTGGCTATTGTTGATAATGCTGCTATAAACATCGGGGTGCAGGTGCCCCTTCGAATCTGTATTTTTGTATCCTTTGGGTAAATACCCAGTAGTGCAATTGCTGGATCATAGGGTAGATCTATTTTTAACTTTTTGAGGACCATCCATACTGTTTTCCAGAGCGGCTGCACCAGCTTGCATTCCCACCAACAGTGTAAGAGGGTTCCCCTTTCTCAAATCCTCACCAACACCTGTTGTTTCCTGACTTGTTAATTTTAGCCATTCTGACTGGTGTGAGGTGGTATCTCATTGTGGTTTTGATTTGCATTTCCCTGATGATGTGTCTGTTAGCTATCTGGATGTCTTCTTTGGAAAAATGTCTGTTTATGTCTTCTGCCCATTTCTTTACTGGATTACTTGTTTTTTGGGTGTTGAGTTTGATAAGTTCTTTACATATTTTGGATAATAACCCTTTTTTATATATGTCATTTGCAAAAATATCTTCTCCTATCCATAGATTGTCTTTTAGTTTTGTTGATTGTTTCCTTTGCTGTGCAGAAGGCTTTTATTTTGATGAAGTCCTGATAGAGTTGTTTTTTTTTTTTTTTTGCTTTTGTTGCCGTTGCCTCAGGAGACATATCTAAAAGGAAGTTGCTATGGTTGATGCCAAAGAGGTGAATAATTATTTTAATGTACTGTTGGATTCGATTTGCTGGTATCTTATTGAGAATTTTTGCTTCCACGTTCATCAGAGATACTGGACTGTAATTCTCTTTTTTTAGTGGAGTCTTTGGCTTTGGTCTCAGGGAAATGCTGGTCTCACAAAATGAATTTGAGAGTTTTCCTTCTATTTCTATTCTTTGGTATAGTTTGAAAAGATTAGATATTAACTCTTCTTTAAGTGTCTGGTAGAATTCCCCTGGGGAGCCATCTGGCCTGGACTTTGTTTGTTGGGAGATTTTTGATTACTGATTCAATTTCTTTGCTGGTTATGGGTCTGCTCAGGTTTTCTATTTCTTCCTGTTTCAATTTTTTATGTTTCTAGGAATTTGTCCATTTCTTCCAGGTTGCCCAGTTTGTTGGCATATAATTTTTTATAATATTCTCTTACAGTTGTTTGCATTTCTGTGGTGTTGGTTGTGATCTGTCCTCTCTCATTTGTGACTTTATTTATTTGGGTCCTTTCTCTTTCCTTTTTGATAAGTCTGGCTAGGGTTTTATCAATTTTATTAATTTTTTTCAAAGAGCCAGCTCCTGGTTTCCTTAATCTGTTCTACTGGGTTTTTTTGTTCATTTCTATATCATTGATTTCTGCTCTAATCTTTATTATTTCCCTTCTTCTGCTAGCTTTAGGCTTTATTTACTGTTCCTTTTCCAGCTCCTTTAGGTGTAGGGTTAGGTTGTGTATTTGAGACCTTTCTTGTTTCTTGAACAAGGCTTGTATTGTTATATACTTCTCTCTTAGGACTGCCTTTGCTGCATTCCAAAGGTTTTGGACTGCTGTACTTTCATTTTAATTTTCATTTGCTTCCATGTATTTTTTAAATTTCTTCTTTAATTTCCTGGTTGACCCATTCATTCTTTAGTAGTATGTTCTTTAACCTCCATGTATTTGGGGTCTTCCCAAACTTTTTCTTGTGGTTGACTTCAAGTTTCATAGGGTTGTGGTCTGAGAATATGCAGGGAATGATCTTAATCTTTTTGTACTTACGGAAGCCTGATTTATGACCCACTATGTGATCTATTCTGGAGAACGTTCCATGTGCACTTGAGAAGAATGCGTATTCTGTTGTGTTAGGATGAAATGCTCTGACTATATCTGTGAAATCCATCTGGTTCAATGTGTCATTCAAAGCCCTTGTTTCCTTGTTGATCTTCTGTTTAGACGATCTGGTCATTGCTCTAAGTTGGGTGTTAAAGTCCCCTATTATTGTTGTATCATTCTCCATGAGTTTCTGTAAGTTTGTTATTAATTGATTTCTATATTTTGGTGCTGTCAAGTTAGGGGCATAAATATTTACAATTGTTAGATCTTCTTGTTAGATAGACCCCTTTATTATGATATAAAACCCTCCTTCATCTCTTGTTACAGTCTTCGGTTTAAAATCTAGTTTGTCTGATGTAAGTATAGCTACTCTGGCTTTCTTTTGATGTCCAATGTTTCTCCATCTCCCTGACTTTCAATCTGCAGGTGTCTTTAGGTCTAAAATTAGTCTCTTGTAGGCAGCATATGGATGGGTCTTGGGTTTGTTTTTTTTTTTTTTTTAAGATTTTATTTATTTATTTGACAGAGAGAGACAGCGAGAGATGGAACACAAGTAGGGGGAGTGGGAGAGGGAGAATCAGGCTTCCCGCCGAGCAGGGAGCCCAATGCGGGGCTCGATCCCAGGACCCTGGGATTATGACCTGAGCTGAAGGCAGACGCTTAACGACTGAGCCACCCAGGCACCCCAAGGGTCTTGTGTTTTTTTAATCCATTCTGACACCCTATGTCTTTTGATTGGAGCATTTAACCCATTTATATACAGAGTGATTATCGAAAGATACAAATTTAGTGCCATTTTATTACTTGTTTTGTTATGGTTTCTGGAGATTTTCTCTGTTTCTTTCTAGTCTTTGTCAGTTTTGGTCTTTTTAACCACTCAAAGAGTCCTCTTTAATGTTTCATGCATGGTTGGTTTAGTGTTCACGAACTCCTTTAGTTTTTATATGTCTGGGAAACTCCCAGGACGCACTCGCATTCCTTCTATTCTGAATGATAGCCTTGCTGGGTAGAGTCTTCTTGGCTGCAGATTTTTCCCATTCAGCACACTGAATATATCATGCCACTCGCTTCTGGCTTGCTAAGTTTCTGTGGAGAGATCTGCTGCTGGCCTTATGGGTCTTCCCTTGTAAGTTAGGGACTTCTGTTGTCTTGCTGCTTTTAGGACTTTTTCTTTATCGATATATTTTGCAAATTTAGTTACAATATGTCTTGGGGTTGGCCGGCTTTCGTTGATTTTGGTGGGAGTTCTCTGTGTCTCCTGGATCTGGGTATGTGTTCCCTTCCCCAGATTAGGGAAGTTTTCAGCTATAATTTCCTCAAATTTCCTGCCCCCTTTTCTCTTCTTCTTCTTCTGGGACCCCTATGATACAAATGTTATTATGTTTGATGGAGTCACAGAGTTCCCTAAGTCTGCTGTCGTGATCCATAATTCTTCTTTCTCTCTTTTGCTCAGCCTCATTATTTTCCATTATTTTCCATTCAGTGTCTTCCATATCACTGATTTGTTCCTCCGGTTCTTCCGTCTTTGTGTTCATTGCATCCAGTCTGTTTCAAATCTCAGTTACTGCATTTTTTGTTACTGAGTGATTGTTTCTTAACTCCTTTATCTCTGCAGTAAGGGTCTCACCAATGTCTTCTATTCCTTTCTCGAGCCCAGCGAGTATCCTTGTGATTGCTGCTTTAACTTCTCCATCAGGCATATTACTTATGTCTGTTTCTCTTAGATCTCTGGCCATGACTTGATCTTGTTCTTTTGTTTGGGATGAAATCCTCTGTATTGGCGTTTTGTCTAAGTCTCTGTATTCTCTGTGTTAGAGAAGCCAGTTATGTGTCCTGCTCCTGAGAGTAATGGCTTTATGAAGAAGAGGTCCAGTAGTGTCCAGGGACTGAATGCTGCCTTCTTTTAGATCCTCAGACTCCTTGCGCTCCCTCTGGCTTTGCTGCTGATGGCCCTCCATCCCCCCTGCCTGCTTACTTCTGAGCTCAGGTGTCCCAGTCTCAGAAGCCCTGCCCTGGCCTCAGTTTTCATGGCCTCCTTTGTGGTGTACATTCCAGGAGTTGCAACTGTACATTAATTTATGCAACTGTTTGGTTTTTCTCTCTCTCCCTCTCCCTCAGGTTTTTAAGGGCCATGAGGCAGGACTGCATCTGTTTTAGCACCAGTGTCCACATGGTGTGTGATGTACGTAGGGCCTCAACATGGCCAACCATGGCTCTGGGAACTTAGCTTTTATCAGTTCTTGGATAATTCCTTCTCCTTCATTTTTCTCTGCTCTGTTTCCAGGATGCCAACTGATCGGATGTTGAACCTCTTGAATTATTCCTCGCAGTACTCTCTCTCCTCTTGTATATTTGTCTTTTGGACATTTCGTTCCATATTCTGGAGATTTCACCAGCTTTATTTTCCAAATCATCCATTAAAAGTTATATTGTGGCAAGTACATTTATTACTTTCAAAAAATATTTCTTTTGTATTTGTACACCCGTGTTCATAACAGCATTATTCACATTAGCCAAAAGGTAGAAATAACCCAAGTGTCCATCAACGGGTATGGCACATACATTCAATGGAATATTTTTCAGCCTTAAAGAAGAAGGACATTCTGACACCTGCTCCAACATGGACGAGCCTGGAGGACATCATGATAGAGAAATAAGCCAGTCACAAAAGGACAAATGCTGTACGATACCACTTGTGTGAGGTCCCTGGAGTCATCAAGTTCATACAGACAGAAGGCAGTGGGTGGTGCCAGGGGCTGGGGGAGGGGCCGGGGGCTAGTGTCTGACGGGCGCAGAATTGCATTTTGCAAGATGAAATGAGTTTTGGTGATGGCTGGTGGTGATGGTTGTATAGCAAGACGGAAGTATTTAAACCCACTGGACTGTGAACTTAGAAATGGTTAAAATGGTAAATTTTGCATTATGTATATTTTATCACAGTTTTTTTTTTTTTTTAAAGATTTTCTCTTCATTTATTTGAGAGAGAGAGAAAGCATGAGGTGGGGAGGGTCAGAGGGAGAAGCAGACTCCTCGCTGAGCAGGGAGCCCGATGCGGGACTCGATCCCAGGACTCCAGGATCATGACCTGAGCCGAAGGCAGTCGCTTAACCAACTGAGCCACCCAGGCGCCCTATCACAGTTTTTAAAAAGTTATTTCTTTCTCTAACTGTTCCCTTTTTTCTTAACCTCCTGTTCTTTCTAAGATGCAGTATTTTCTTGAGCTTTCCTGAGGATACTAATTTCTTTTTTTTTTTTTAATTGGGATATTTGCTTTATTGCAGTGGTCTGGAACTGAACCTGCAATATCTCCAAGATGCACCTGCATTCCTTTCTTTCTTTTAAAGTTATCTTTTATTCTCTGCACTTTCTCTGAGGACTTCTTTTACTTTCTCCTGTGTGTTGGAAGCTGTTGTCAAATGTGTGAGGCTGCCACGCATCTTTTCGTATCTGCACAGGCAGGCAGACCTGGGGTGTAGTGTGTGCGGGTGGGGTGGAGAGTGGACAGATGGGAGCCCCTACGTGCTAGAATGCGGGGGACTTAGTCAGGAGTGCTGATACCCTCTCCCACCGGGCGGTTGATTCAATTATCTGTAGAGAGGAAGCTCTGGATTTCTTCCTTGGCGTAACTGCCTGGCTGCGTTCAGAAATTGGGGGAAGCACCATTAGCTCCACACTTGGAGCTTGGTGGGCTCTGCCGGATCCAGCCTGGCTTCTCACTTTGCCCTCCGTGATGCTGGTCTCCAAGGTTCCACTTCTGGACTTCTGCTGCCTATAATCTGTCCCCAAGGCCCCCACCTCCCTTCCATCTTCCAGAAGCGTGCTGAGATCACTTGTCTGCTTCAGGCCCCCTCCTGGCCTCTTTGCTGCATCACTTGATGGTGATGCATCACTTGAATGAGGGAGAGAATATAAAGCTGACTTCCTGTCTTGAATGGGACCCCGCTTGTCCTGGGACCTTACCCACCACCTGTCCGGTTGTCATGGGGTGGGATCCACACCGGTCACAGCTTGGAACCCCTGAGTACCCAGTCATCAGCCACTCTGTGAGGACACTGTCTGCACACCTGTGGGGCTCTCAAGCCTGCCTGCCCCCCGCCGTCCATCCCCACAGCTGCTGCCCTAACTCAGCCTTGCTGCTCTGCCCCCCCATCCCGTCCCCCAGGACACACTGCCACAACCAGAGTGACCTTACGAAAGGGATCTGAGCAGGGTGCTTTCCTGCTTGAACTCCTCAGCTGACCTTTAGAGCCAGCAGGATCCAATCCGTGCTCCTTAGCATGACATTCAAGGCTTTCTGTGAGCTGGACTCCACCTGTGTCTCCAGCCTCATCTTTTTGTAGCTTCTCGGTGGGGGGGGCACCTGGTGCCTCTGCCTTCCGGGCCTTTTATCCCCAGATGTTTAAATTCATCCATGGGGGAGGGACACTCATGCCCCCTCTTGGTGCTTCCTTCCGTGTGGAGGGACTCTCACCTCCTCCTGACCCACTTCCCCTTGGGTCACCTCTTCCGGAAAGCCTGCGGCGCCTGCCAGGCTAGGTTAAGTCCCTCCTCTGTACACTTAGCACAGCGTGCACGGTCTTCTTATTTTGTAATGGCCATATGAACCACTGAGCCGTGATGGTGTCACACTTTCCTGGCCCCCCCAGCCGCCTCCCCCAGACAGGCCCTGCAGACAGACAGGGCAGAGCGTGCTCAGGCTGGATGTGCTCCTTTCTGCACGGCCCACACTCACCCCTTCCAGGCAGGCCAGGCGTCTGGACCCTCATCCCGTGCCCATCCCCGGCAGCTGGCAAGCCCTACATCCTCTTGGCTTCCCCCTCCTTCCCCACCCACTCTGGGCCAAGGAAGGCTGGCTAGCAGGCGGCCCTCGTACCACCCTCCCCTCTCGGGAGGGCCTTCGTCCCCAAGACTCCAGAAGCTTGTAGTCCTATCACCAGAGGAGGGGGCTCCGTGATCCCCTGTAACTGACCCTGTCCTCCTCTGTGATCCCCAGAATTACACAATGCCTTGTAGAGAGGCACCGAGAACTTGTTTGTGTGGACGTGTTAAAAAGAAAACACCGTAAACATACAGCAGGGCATGTATGGAACAGCGTGTCCCCGCGTGGGGGCCATGTGTGACATGGGTCTGCCATGGGCCGGGCAAACCAACCTGTCTCCGTGTGCTGTGGCCTCCGCTGTTTTCAAGAAAACAATGGACAGTCCTGTTGGCAACCATAAAATTTGAACTTTCAAGCAAAGATGAGAATTTGGGAAAACTTGTATCCACCACCACAAGCTAAAATCTTTTAAAAACTTAAAGACTGTCTGATGGACTCTGTGATAATATTAATAAAGTGATTTTTTTCGAATAGTATAATAAAATGTGTCAACATTTGAAAGATCTGCATAACTCAGGAAACTGATATTTTCCAAAGGACCAATGTGTGATGTCACAAACGATACATGAATTAAGGATTCATCCAAAGTCAAGATAGATTGATAGATTTTAACATTAGAGTACCAGATTTTCATCAATGTGGTTTCAGATTCCACGTTGCAACTAACCTTTAAAAAGCTACTGCTTTTTTATTTTTAGTATAGTATTTCAGAAGAATACCCACAATTATCTGAAAAGATTATTAAAATCTCCCTCCCATTTCTTACTAAAATCCCTGAGATCGTCTTTTCTTCATACACTTCAGCCAAAACACCACATTAGGACAGATTGAATGCAGAACTAGGGACGAGAACCTGGGCATCATCAGTTAAAGCCAGACGTTAGGAGAGATTTGCAAAGTGTGAAACAACGCCATTCTTCTCACTACGCTTTTTTTACTTTGGAATATATGCTTACATAAAAATATGTTGTATGTTAGCATATGGTGGTTTGTTTTTATCTTTAAATATTTTAAAATACTGTTTTAATATCTAAAATGGTAAATATCAATAGATATAACTCTTAGAAACACAACCTCTTTGGAATTGATCATTTTTCCCAGGGTTATTGCGATATAACTCATGTATAACATTGTATAAGTTTAAAGTGTACAGTGTGCTGATTTGATACATTTATATATTACAAAAGGATTATCCCTATAGCATTGGCCCGATGTCTCCATCCTGTCACATAGTTACCACATCTTTCTTGTGGGGAGAACATTTAGGATCTACTCTCTTAGCAACATTTAGTACATGATACAGTAGGATTAACTGCAGTCACTGTGCTGTAAGTTAGATGCACAGAATGTTTTTTGTTTTATTTATTTATTTATTTATTTATTTATTTATTTGAGAGAGAGAGAATGATAGAGAGTGAGCACATGAGAGGGGGAGGGTCAAGGGAGAAGCAGGCTCCCCGCCGAGCAGGGAGCCCGACGCGGGACTCGATCCCGGGACTCCAGGATCATGACCTGAGCCGAAGGCAGTCGCTTAACCAACTGAGCCACGCAGGCGCCCCATGATTTTATTTATTTAAGAGAGAGAGAGCATGAGAAGGGGGAGGGTCAGAGGGAGAAGCAGGCTCCCCGCCGAGCAGGGAGCCCGATGCGGGACTCGATCCCGGGACTCCAGGATCCTGACCTGAGCCGAAGGCAGTCGCCTAACTGACTGAGCCACCCAGGCGCCCGATGCACAGAATGTTTTAATCTTGTGCCAGGAGGTCTGTACCCTTTGACCAACATCTCCCCATGCCCCCTCCCCTTCCACTCCACTGTCTGTTTCTCCAAGTTGGGCTTCTTTAGAGTCCACAGGTGAGATCCTTGCTGGTTCTTTATTGCCTCACTGCAGCCTGGGGCCGCCTGCCTTCGCGGGAGGGACCCCTGCCCTGGGGTCTCCCCAAGGCAGCAGCCAGGAGGCCAGCTGTGCTCGAAGATCCGCTCTGAGGCTCGGGTCCACTGTTAGACCAGGGGCAGCCTGAAGCAGCTGGGCCCTGGGCCAGTCCTGGCAAGTTCAAATACAGGACAGATTTCATGACCTTCCTCAGCCTTCTGCCGGCACTCACGATGGGAAGGAGTCAGGTGGCCTGATGTCATTCTCAGGTTCTACCTCCTTTTCCCGGGCTTGGACCGGATGCTGAGAGAGCCCTGTTTCCCTCAGACGGTCTCCCCGCCCCCAGGACGTAGGGCCCACCCTCAGCAGGGCCGTTGCGGGGCTGGAAAGCGTGGGGAGCTCTGGGGACCCAGCCACAGGGGACTTGGGCCTCGTGCTGCAGTCCTGTGGGTGGCTCCCTCTCCTCCTTGGCTTGGGCTTGGGCCGCACTTTGGGAACTCTCCCGGACTCCTGACTTGGGAGGCTCCTGGTGTTTGCTGTTGTGCTAAGAGCCGGAGGGCTGCCCTGGTGGATGGTGAGCACCTGTGTAGATGCTGAGGCTCCCCAGCTGCACGTGCAGGCTCCTGTTAGCTCAGGAATCCAGCCACGTGCCAGGATACATGCACCTGGCCTGACACAGCTTGCCCCTCATTGGACCCCACCCCTCCCAGGGATGGGCGAGGGAGCATGCTCAGTGGGCGGGAGCCCACCCAGGAGTATCTGCTTCCCCAGGCAGAGGAAAGGTGACTGCCTTCTGCTAAGCTAGTCCCTCCCCAAGAGACCCCGGCAAAGGCGGCCGCTCCAGCTGAGCTCCCAGGAGGACGGCGGTGGAGTAGGAGGAAATGGCGTGATTCTCATCAGAGTCATAAAATCTTATTGGAGCCCTGTCTCTGGTTCCACCAGCAGCTGAACAGGTCTAGGGCAGGGTGGGCATGGGCGGTATCTCTGAGCTCACTCTCTGGGCTCTGTCAGTAGGACTAAGCATGAGGACCAACACACGGGGGGCGCAGTCTGCTCTCTAACAGAGGGAGCAGGTAAAGGCAGGGTGTCTGGGGCACCCCGAGCTCTCAGAATACTTAATACTTACCAGTGTCCACTGCAGCTGACACAAAGATGCACTTAGCGAGGGGTGTGTGCTGCTCTAGGGAGAAATTGAGGGTAATTGAAATTAACTTGGCTCCTGTCATTTTCCCCTCCTTCTAATCACCGGGAAATCTGCTGCTGGCTGGGCGGGAGGGCTCGAGGGCCATGCCCCGGGAGTCCAGGGCTCAATTAAGCTGTGGCAAATTGGATTTCTGGCCGTGAGGCCACAGGGCTGGGGTTGGCGTTGAGGCATGAGCTGCCAGATGGTATTAGGCCAAGGGCTGGCCAGATGGGTCCAGCAGCTAATTCAATCTGGCTTCCCAGAAACAAGACTTGGAAGGGCTGAGCCGTGGGCCTGGAAGCCTGACTCTGGGTGGGAGGGCAGGGCGCGGTGTGGGGCTTGAGGACCCTGACAGCCAGGGATGGGGTCAGAGAGGGAGGCTGAGACCCACTTAGAGATGGAAACAGGAAGAAAGACAGGAGAGAGATGGAGCCATGGAAGCCACAATTTCACTGCAAAGTGATGTCTGCACGATGAGCGTTTTGAGGGGTAGAAGGGAGGGGAGGTTCAGCCTGGCGGGCGGAGGGATGATACAGACAGAGCCAGTGAGAAGCAGACAGGCCCTCAGACAGGTGGGGGCAGTCGTGCATGAAGAGGATGCCCTGGGGAAGTGGCACTGGGGTCCCCGTGGCTGGGGTGTGGAGAGGTCAAGGGTGCGGGATTGGGGTGCACGTGACTGGGGTACAGAGAGGCCAAGTATGCGGGATTGGGGTGCACATGGCTGGGGCGTGGAGAGGCCAGGCGTGCAGGATTGGGGTCCATGTGGCTGGGGCGTGGAGAGGCCAAGTGTGGTCTTGAGGGGCAGCTTGGGGGAAGGCTCTCGGGTGGAAGACAGGGTGCCCTGCCTGGAATGTGGAATTGTGTTACCTTTAGTAACTGACAACGTCAGAGCCTTTCTTGTATTTTAATTGAGAGTCCCTTACCTGGACGTAAACCCAGCTCCCAGAGGGTCCTCCACGAAAAGAGTGGACCGGTGGCTTTTCTCCAACGCCAGGCACAGAATTCCGGTTCTGGCCAGAGCCTACTGGGCCTGGAGCTGCAGCTCCTTCAGGGCGCAATCGGGGAGATGCTTCTTTCCGGAATTTTCAGGCAGAACACTTCGTTTCTGGTCAGCAGATGTCTCTGCGGCACCTGCTGGGTGTCCCGCCGGGTCGCTCACCTCTGACCCCCCCCACCACCACAAGACGGCGCCGCACCTGCAGGCCGGGGGCTGTGTCCTCCAGCCCGCGCCCGCGCCGGCTGCCCATCAGAGCAGCCTGGCCCCACGCCACCCACAACCTGTGTTGTGTTGGCTGAAGGTCGGGTGTTCCCCTGACCTCCTCGCCTCAGATCTGCCCGAGCAGCTCACAGAGCTCAGGGAAGTGCTTACTAGTACCAGTTTATTAAAGGACAGGACAAAGAATGCAGGTGAACAGCCACATGAAGAGGGACAGAGCCGGCTCTGGGAGGGTCCCCAGTGCAGGCAGGAGCTTCTGTCCCCATGGGCTTGGGGTGCGTCTCCCTCCTGGCACCTGTTCACCGACCCGGAAGCTCCCCAAACCTCATACACGTGGGATTTTGATGAAGGCTTCCCCACGTTGGCATAATCGACTAACTCCACTTCCAGCCTCTCTCCCTTCTCAAGAGGATGGGGAGGGGGCCGAAAATTCCGAACTTCTGATCATGGCTGCTGGCTTTCTCATGACAGGATCCCCTCCAGGAGCCCACCTGGGGTCACCTCATTGGAACGAAGGACGCGCCTGTCACCCAGGAGGTTACAACGGTTTCAGGGGCCCCGTGTCAGGAACCGGGGGGCAGAAGCCAACATATTTTTCTTGCTATCTTGCAGGAGGGGACATGGCTGTGCTAACACCTAGGTGTCAGGCTTCTGGCCTCAAGGACGGTGAGCACCTTTCTGTGGTTTTAAGCCATCGGGTCTGTGATGATTTGTGATAACAACCACGGGAACCTCGTAGTCTCCCCAGAGACTCAGCCATGGCAGCTGACCCACGAGGGTCACTGCGGGGAGGTGGGAGGTCAGCGGCTCAGCAAGCCCGGAATTGTGCTGCTTGTGGGGCTCAACCGCAAGGGCCTTGGGGGGCCGGACACCCCAGCGTGGGTGCCACGGCCTGGTCCATCCCCTCTCTGGGCCCTAGTGTGTCTCTGAGTCTCATGGAGAAAACACCCCTAGGAGGTCAATGCCTTTGAGGCCAGGATGTGGTGAAGCCAGAAGAGGCTGTTGGGGTGATGTGGACACCCCCTCCCCTGCCTGCCCTGCTCCCAGGGTCAGGGCCCAGATCTCCAGAGCTGACGGCCAGGGTGGAAGAAGTAAACCGTCACCCCGTGCCCCCCTTCCCCCCAACAGAGTCCTTTCTGTGGGGTATTTTCAGAGCTTCCCTGAGGTCCATGGGCTTGGAGTGACCGGAGGCCTCTGCCTGCCCGGAGCCCCCTGCCACCCCAGTGAGGACTGCCAGCCCCCAGATTAAAGCAGAAAAGCCCCCTTCCCACCCCCACACAAAGATTTAAATGAGTTGAGCCTATAAACCTGTGGGAAATGGCCGTGAAAACCTTTACTGAGAGTAAACATGTGCAAGGCTTCTTGACCTGGTATTTCTCCATGTGGGGCTGCTGAGGGAGGAGGGAGGAGGAAGCAGGGAGAAGGGGCAGTATGACTGGGATGTACAGAGGTGAGCAGGCGAGGGTCTGCATGTGGGGAGGCCTGCTCCCCGGTAGCTGTGAGGAAGGCTTTGTACGTGCTCACCTCTGAACTCCCCCCGCCAAGACGGGGGGGTCACGGAGCTGGTGGTCCCCACGTGGCCGTCCATGGAGACATGCTCGGTCTGTCTGTCTGCGGTAGCCGCTCCCCTCCACCGGCCTGGGAGCCTCCCCGTGCAGGGCCGGGGTGGGTGAAGGGAAGACGCTGAACAAACTCCAGCCTGTCCTCCATCCAGCTCTTATTTATTGGAGCCAAGCAGAATTCTCCTTAATAGTAGTAAATTACACGTAGCAGAAAATGGACTGTTTTAGCCGTTGTGAAGTGCATGGTTCAATGGCATTAAGTACCTCTGGAGTGTCCTGCAGCCACCCCCACCTGCCCCGAGACGCAGGCACCAACGAGCCGTCTCCACGGATTTGCCCCTAAATCAAGGATCTTGAAGTTCCACTTAAAATGCAAACAACCGATGACATTTTCAGTTTCATTCATTTCAACACACCCGCCCTCCATTCCTGTCCACAGCTTTGTGCTCTGGGGAAACCATGAGCCTGGCCGTCCTGAGACCTCATCCCAGGCCCTTCTGTCAGAAGCTCTGTGACTCTGAGAGTCACTGACGCTCTTTGGGCCTCAACATCTCCGTCTTGAAGCCCAGGAGTTGGACTCTGCTCACGGTCTGCAGGCTCCTGCTGCTCTGATCTTCTAGCACCTGAGCAGATGTCCGCCGACCTGGCCCTGTGCAGGTGGGACCTGGGGCCCAATGCCAGGAGGAAGTAGGAGTGGGGAGGGGACACTGCTGAGGGCTCCAGACCCGGACTGGCCTGCCCACCGCTCAGCCCTGAGCCAGCCCCTTCCACGTCAGCTTCCTGGCTGGTCCCAAACCCCGGCCGGCTCCTGTTGTAAGGCCTGCTCCGGGGTGAGCGTCCTGGGGGCCCCCAGTGGTGACCACCCAGGCAGGGGGAGGCCTGAGGGGCTACGAGGAGGCTCAGGGGCCAGGGCATGGGTGGGCTGCAGGGTGGGATGCAAAGGTCCTCATCAAAGGCTCCCTGGGCCTGCTCGCTTGTCCCCAAGCTCACCTCATGGGAGCCGGTCCTGGACCTCTGCAGGACCGGACAGGGCTCAGGGCCGCCTGTGGAAACAGTGTCACATCTGTAGTTCCCTTCCTCGAGCCCTTCTCTAAAGGGAGGGTCTCAGTGGGCTCTTGGCCGCCGGGAACAATTGTGTATTGAAGGGAGAAGGGTCGAGAGACAGAGCTGGAGAAGCTAAGTGACGCCAAATAGATCCGTTTGTGGAGAGATGGAGAAGCCGCTGGAGGGAGGAGGGGCGGGCTCTGGGAAATCAGGGGGAAGGGTGGGAAGGGGAGAGGAGTGTAGGGTACAGAAGGGTGGGAAG
>NC_058411.1:143808658-143834013 GCF_002201575.2 Neomonachus schauinslandi
GAAGGGTGGGAAGGGGAGAGGAGTGTAGGGTACAGAAGGGTGGGAAGGGGAGAGGAGTGTAGGGTACAGAAAGACAGGGTTTGGCTTCAGGGTGTGGCGGGAACAAGAGAAGACGTTACAGAGATTTGGGCAAGGACAGGAGGGATGCGCTGTGGGGACAAGTGTCTGGGGGAGGCTTGGGGACATTTGTCCTCTGCTGCGTAAGCCCCTCCTCCACAGCCTGGAGAAACCGCAGATGATGTATGTCCCGTTTTGGGGCTTTTGCAGTGAGATTTGCATCTGTTTTTAAGTCCTGTGTTGGGCTGGCTGCATCTGAGTTACTCAGGTTTTCTTCAGCGGGATTTGTCCCTGCTCCGTTCGCTGAATATAGGGGTTCCTGGTTTGCGGGTTGCTGTGAGCACGTTGTAAGTTCTTCTGCAGTGGGACGCTCTCGGATCACTTCTTCGGCCTGCGGCTCTGTCCCCTGAGCCCTGGGGTCTCCTGATTGGGTGGCCCTGCAGAGGTTGGTGTTTGAGATTGGGTCCTGACCCACCAGCCGAGGCAGATGGCCATGGACAGAGGCTCTCCCCTCACTCTGCCTCAGGCCCCCTGTGGACGGGCCCCTGCATCTCCTCCCAGTCTGCCTTGCAGCTGCCTTGCATCTGCCTTGCACCCACTGGAAAGCGGGCCTGATCATCCAAGCCAACGTGATGGTCGGAGGATTCCAGCCCAGTGGAGTAGAAGCCCCTGGCCCAAAAAGTTCCTCCCTAGGGAGGTTTCCAGCAATGCCGCAGCACCGAGAGGGGTGTCTGGGACCGTGTCCACTCGCCCAGCGCTGGCCCTTGGCCAGGGGTGTCTTCCTGGGGGCTGGTTGGTGCAGCCCTCAGAGGAGGGAGGGAGGTCCTCAGCATGGGTCCTTGGCTGGTCCCAGCCTCAACCTGCTGGTGGCTGCTTCTACTTCGTCCCCATCACCTCACTGTGGCCTCTGACTCGCCTGCCACATGGGGGCTGCTGTCACTGACTCTTAGCTCTAAGAGAATGGAGCAACGTGCTTAACACAAGGCCCGGTCCTGGGATGCACGCCAGCCCAGATCCCAGGTACACAACAGGGACCGCTGGCCTTTTTCATCTCACCTTCGACTTCCTCCTGCTCACCTGCACCTTTCCCGGGCGGTCGGCTGTGCCCCTGCTGCCTGGTCATGTGCAAGGTCAGGGGGCTTGGGGGTAGGGGACACCTTGTCCTTACCCTTCCAGCCGGGTCACCACCGAGACTCATCTCTGTCCATTGTTTCTGTCGGTGGCCCTGGACACAGCCCGGGGCCGTTCCCTCTGCTTCCTGGTGGCAGGAAGTGACGCGGAAGAGGGTTGGGGGCTCTCCACTCTGCCAGACCCTTTCTCCCACCCTGGGCGGCAGGCCCAAAGCTGGCGACCAGCCCGGTTGGGGGTAGTGAACATGAGTGAGCATCTCAGAACGTGCTCCCACCACAGTCATCCGCACGTCCTTCTGCCTCACCAAGGGCAGCCAAGGCCTCAGGAGGCAGGGCGCGTTCAGGGAGAGATGAGCTCCCGGTGGGGAAAGAGATGAGAGCATTTGCCTCGTGTGCCGCCCATTCCCCTGTGGGGACACAGGCCGTGGCCCCCTCCCTAATTACTTCGTTGCTTTGAAGCCAATTAACTGAAAGGGGTGATGGGATTTCACAGCGGGCTCCCTGGCCAGATGGCTCAGAGCCTCCCTGGGTGCACTTTAGGAAGCTCTGGGGGCGACAGATGTCTCTGGTGACATCAGGAAACCGTGCAGACCTGGGGCCTTGATTGGGAGGGTGGGGGGCTGGGAGGACGGACACACGGAAGTAGTGATCGCAGGCGTGTGCTGGGCCCACCGGCCCTTTCCGTACAAACAGGACAGATATTTTTCCAGCTGGGGAGGTGGGGGAGGAAATCGGGGTGTCCTGCCACCTGCTTGGGCAGGTTCTTGACTATGAAGTGGAAAGAGAGCCGGGTCTCCTCCCTATGTGGGCCGAGATCCTGCCGCCTGGCCAGGGCCTGGTGTGAGTGTAAATGTGTACTAGGTGTGGGTGGCCATGTCCCCCTCAAGGCCCAGGACAACGCAGACGCCCGCAAGTGTCCCCAGTGAAGCGGGAGCCGCTGTCCCCCCCCCCCCCTCCCCCCGTCAGTGAGCAGCCAGGACCAGAGTCGAGAGGAAGAGCTGGGGAAGGCGGGCCTGGGGCCTGGGGTCCAGAGCCCTCGGGCAGGGGTCCAGGGAATGGGCTTTGCGCCGTAGGTGAAGTAGAACAAGTCCTCGGAGCCGCAGAAGGACGCAGACTCTCTTCTGTAGGGCAGTGGGGAGCCGCGGAAGGCTTTCCAGGAGGTGAGAGCAGGAGGCACAGACGTGGTGACAGGTGGAGGATGGGAGAGGGGACAGGGTCAGGGGGTCGTCGGAGGCGGGACTGGGATGGGAAGTTGGTGGGGGGATGCTGGGGGGCTGTTGCGGATTGGAGGGGGGCGGCGGGAATGAGCAAGCTGAGGAGTTCGCGTGCGGACGCGGCGAGCTTGCGCAGGCGGTAGGCCAGCCAGGCAATCACCAGCAGCTCTGTGGGGCTGAATCCCAGGCATCCATGCTAGGTGGCGAGTTCGAGGCCCCGCCTCCCTCGGGCCCTGGTGCTGTTGACCGGTCTCGGCCGCGGAGGCACAGGGACACGGGGTCTGGGCGCCGGGCAGCCTGGCTGGACTCCTGCCCCTCACCCCGCGTGCTGGCTGCCAGGCGGGCTAGGCAGGAGGCACGGAGGGGTCTCTGAAAGGTGGGCCCTCAGTTCCGCCTGCTCCGTCACCCCCAGGGCCCCGCGCTGTGGCTCTGCGCCCCGAGGTCTCCGCGCCGGCTGCAGAGAGCGGGGTGGGGCAGGGCCCACACACGCTCATTAAAAAAATTCAAAAAAAAAAGAGCCCTGCCCTTTCAAGTCTCAATATCCTCCTCATTTCCGTTAAGCAAAACAAAACAAAAGACATGCAAAGGTAAATTTAATATTCTTTGTTGAAGCCAGTGGTTAAAAATGGAATTGGACTTTTGATTTTCATGCTCCCTGCTGAACTGAGCTGTGCGCAAGGAGCGTGGGGCTGGTTCCCGATTGCCCGGGATGCCCCCGGCGGCGCTCTGTAGGCTTTTGTGGGCTCTCCTGGAAGAAGCAGGCCGCTCTTTGGAAAGGTGCAGGCCAGCGTTTGTATTTGGGTTTTCACTGAAGTGAGCATCTGGGAAATTACCACTGACTAGACAATGGATTCACAGAACGATTACCCATTTTAACCACACACACTGTCTCCTTAGATTGTATCATCCTCACTTATCCGTCCTCCTTCACTGGACAAGCTCTTACTGAGAACGCCTGTGGCAAACATTGTTCCAGGCTCTGGGGACCTGGGTATGAAGGAGGCAGGATCCCACACGGATGAGCCTCGACCTCGGGGTCCTGATGGGAATCCCAGCCCTCTGCCACCTTGGCCTAAGCCAGTCATGGCGTAGCCCCCAGCCACAGTGATTGGAAGTGGATACTTGGTGGTCAGTGTTATAATCAGAGTAAAACACAGGAGCTTTCTTCTTCTGGATGTTGCAGAGGGTAGCTGTGAGATCTGGAACAACTGCAGTCATTTTATAACTATGAGGGAAGCTGGGCAGGAAAGGAAATTCCTCAGACAGGAGCAGAGCCCAGGGAATGCCAAGAGACAGAGCCAGCACCCTGATCAAACTCTGCTTGAAGCCGGACGGGTTGCCAGACTTTGCAGTTTTGCCAGCCTCCGCAATCCTTCTATTTAAACCTATTTATAGACAAAAAGATTTCCAACTGAAATGGGTAGGTGGCTTGTGCCTGCCATTTACGTGACTTAGTGCTCACACCGAACCCTTAATGTGCAGAATGGTGGCCCCCTTTTACAGATGAAATAATGAAGCCAGCGCTTAAGGGGTTTCCAGGGGTCACCCCCTTAGTAAGTGAGGGAGTTTGGGTTCCAGCCCAAGAAGTTCCACACCAAAACCTTTTTTTCTGCAAAACAAGGTTGACAGCTGTGCTGACAGGGAAAATGTCCTCAAATTCTTTTCTCTCTGGATCCTTCTGGGGCCTGTTTTTTTGTTTTGTTTTGTTTTTGTTTTTTGTTTTTGGCTTTTTTTCTGGAAGTAGAGGAGTCAGTCTCTTAGCTGAGTTGACCAAATCCAAAGAGGAAGCAGGCCTTAGGAGGAGAGGCCATGTGAGGTGACCCTCGGACCTGTGCAGACAGCGTGGGAAGGCGGTGGGAGGCGTGCCCTCGCGGGGCTGGAACCAGGCCTGGCACGGTCTCAACAGGCAGGGCCTCCACTGGGCTCTGAGCTTTGTAGATGAAACGTCTGCACCTCATCGTGGGGATGGGCCATGACGATCCTCCTCATTGTTGCTTACCGAGGGGGCTTGGCATTTATATAGATTAATTCCAGCTTGACATTTTGACCAGAGGAACTTAATTAACCCTGCCCCTCCCAGGGGAACTCAGCTTTGGAGCCTGACCGGCGGGTGACCCCATCAGGCCTTCCTCCTCTGACTCGACATCTGGCAGGTACGGATGGCTTCTCCACGACTTGGAGAGCACGGTCGGTGTCCTGGGCTCATTTTTCACGCCGGCTGCTTTTGCTGGAGTTGTGATCAAAGTTAAAAATCTCAATTTGCTGGGCTGCGGGTGGCAAGCCCGCACCTGGGCTGTCAGATAAGCACCCCCACAGCCTTTGGAAGCCCAATTCAGGGTTTAAAAGGGAAGAGCTGAATTTTGTTGATTGTTGCTTTATGATCCCCTTAGTAAAATGCTTTCCCTTTGCATGTTCCCTCGTTCATCTGGTCCTGTCTGCAGCCCCGCAAGGGGACAGACACACCAAGGACAGCAAAGCACAGAGAGGTGCAGTCAGTTGCTCTGGGGGGCACAGCTGGCCAGCGGTCAACTCAGTGCTTTTAGCCCCCGACAAGCACGTGCTCTTTCTACTACTCATCACTGCTTCCTGCAAATTTAGAGGGAAGCTTAAAGGATGCACCCGACTGAAGATGACCAGGGCTCACCCCCGTCCCTTCTGCCCCCGGAAGATCGGAAGGCATCCCGCCACCTGGCCACCTGCCCCTCTCCCTGCGCTGGTGCTGATCCCTCCATGCTGCTGGTGACGCCATCTCCCCACAGGACCTGGGAGGCGGGACGTGGTGCAGAGCTGCCCCCCTGCCCCCACAGGGAACTACTGGTATTGAGATTGAATCATTGGTTTTATTTTATCGGTTGCCCTGCCCTCCACTGCAGGACACTGAATCCCACTCGTGCCTGTCCGCTCCCTAACATCACCCCCCTGAACACCCCCATACCTGTCCACATCTCCCGGGTGTGTGCCTGGTTGAGAACACACTTTTGGAATAAGATGGCCAGGCCTTCAGACCGTGCCCGAGCTCTCCCTAGCACACAGAAGTCAGGCCTGGCTTCCTGATCTGGAAACCTTAGCCCAGAGAGTAACCATGACGATGAGATGAGCTAATGGGCCCAAGGCACAAAGCTCTGTGCCAACAGGAGATATTTCTCTTAAGTAACTAATAAAAGTAACAAAACGACGTCTTGCCCTTTTAAGACTCAGCCCTACAGTGTGTGCAGGAGGTGCCAAATTCACGCAACCTCATCCTGCGTGATCACCTCTCTCAACAACCACATCATCAACGAGAGCCAACGCTCGTCGTTATGTGTAACGATATGTAGGTATGATGAGGGAGCAGGAGGCTAGCTGAGGACAAAGCAGAGCTGACACCCCACAACCCTCCCCGCCCCCAGATGGGGTCTATGTGACATTCCTCAGGCACTCCTGATTGCCCTAAAGCTAAGGAGAGGAAAAACAAATAGTTAACTTACAGAGATCACAATCCTGCAAGACAGGAGTCTCCCTCAGTTAACAAATGTCTTAGCAATCTACAAGAACAAAGCATTTCTATCAATAACCTAGCTTCCAGAAGGAAATGCAGAGACATTTAAATGTCCTTATAACCTGCAGCCCAAGGACAGGTACTTGAAGCAGGCAGAGTGTGACGTTCCTCCAGGAAGCTCCCAACTATCTTCACGTTAATGCCTTGCTAGAGGGAAAAACAACCTTAACTTGATAATGGCCTCCCGCCGGGATCCTGTGAATCTTCTTTACCATATGAAAATTCTTTCAAAAACCTCCCTTTTCCTTGCCTCCCCCAACCCCATAGTATATAATCAGTCACCCTCATATCTCCTGGGACCGCAGCTCTTTCTGCCCGTGGGTTCTGTCCCTGTGCTTTAATGAACCACCATTTTGCACCAAAGACGTCTCAAGAATTCTCTCCTGGTCGTCGGCTCCGGACCTCACCCCACCGGACCTCTTCTATATTCCCAAACCCCATCAACTCCATGAGCCCTGGGACCACAGCTTTTGGAAGGGCTGGGGGGTGGGGATCAGGCTTGCGGGGGTTGGGAACCTCTCCTTTCCTGGGTGGGGAGACCCTCTGGGGTGGGGTCTGGTGGGATCAGGGAGCAGCCTCCTGCAGTCCCACCTCCCAGGGACTTTGGCCCCATTAGGAGGGCAGTGAACTTGGACTAGGCACTCATGTTTATTTTTGTCTCTCCGTGTCTTCCTTCAGGGCTAAATCATTTGGTAAAACCAAAGATGTTCCCAGTCCTTCCAAAAGGGGTTTTATGATGTAAATTGGGCACCTACAATTCAATCTTGGAATGACTCATTCAGTCCTGGGACTGCTCTGCCTTTAACCCTCTTCTCTCGCTCACTCGCCCCACACACCCCTCCCTGGCCTGGAGGCTATTGCCTCGCCTCACCCTCCCCTGTGCCCTCGCCCACAGGCCCCCCCGCCCCAGGCCCCTGCTGCCTGCCGAGCAGTGGGGAGGGTCTGGCCCAGAGTGGAGCCTTCTGGTGAGGAAGCAGGAGATGCTCCCCAAGGCCGTGTGCTAGGAAGGCCCCTCTGCATCCAGTTAGTGCATACTTAGTGCTCTTCATAGGCCAGGTGCCTCACTTCTCAGCAGAGCCTCCAAGTGGCTCTATGTGATCTAACAGTAGGTGCTATTATTAGTCCCCATTTGATGGATGAAGTCTGGGCTCCGCGGGATTAAGTAGCTGGGCCCAAGACCACATAGTTAGTGAGCAGCATTGCTGTCCTGAGGCCTCGGGTCAGAACCCAGCAAGTGGCCTCCCTGGCTGAGCTTACACCGTTGGGCCCGCTGGGATCTGCCCAGGACAGCTCCCCAGTGAACCCCGAGGGCTTCTTGGAGGTGGTGTGTGACTCAAGGCCAGGAGGGACCAAGCTGGAGAGGGCAGCTGGCCGCTCGTCTGTGTATTGGCTTCAGATCTTTAGCATCAACATGGCAGGAGGCTCTTCAGTGACCCCGGGCGGGCTCTGCTGGTAGGAATTCGGTTCCATCATTTGTTTTCATCTCTTCCCGAGTGCCAGGTACGGGCCTGCCCTGGGTGTCCCCCGTGGCCCCTGCTGCCACCAGCTCCAGTGGTCTGCGTCTCTGGGGCCCTTGGCTCGGGCTGATCTGGCTTGTGTAGCTTACGCCCTCCTCCGCCGGGATGCCCGTCGGACACGTCCGAGAGCCCCAGGGCTTGCCAGCTGCAAGACCGCAGTCGGGAAGGGTCTCCCCCTGCTCCCAGTCCCGGCCGGGGTGGCTTCTGCCCACCAGGGTCCCCCCTGCTCAGCTGAGAGCCAGGTTGGCGAGCCCTGAGTACTGCATCGAAGCCGTCCTGTGAGGCCTGCCGGGCCGTCAGCGCGGGGGCAGGGCGGTGCTGGGTAATGCCGGGGAGTCCGGAGTGTTCCAGGAAGAACATCCCACCCCCGCGTATGCAGGAGGCGTCTGGGGGGCTCGGGGCCTAAAGGTGCACCGGGCTGTGTGGCCCAGTAAATGGGTGAACCAAGGCAGGCTGAGACACAACGAGTACACCCTCCAAAAAAGGGCAGAGAGGCTTAGTTTTCACCCTTCCTTCAGATTTCCGTGATTGGAAAATTTAGAAGGAAGCCACTTTGTATCCAGCGTGTGTATAAATGTTGTGTTCTACGGTTTATAGTATGTTTTTTATTTTGAATTTCCCCCTGGGAAGGAGCACCATAATACCTTCAGTGCTTAGGCCACTGAAGGTGGAAATTCAGCACAGGGTTTGGAAGGACAGAACCAGGAGGATCCGCACAAGTGACCCCATCTCCCTGCCCCAGAGCCGTGCAGTCTGGACAATCCAGGCCGACTCATAGACCCCCTTCTGATTTTATGGGGCAAGTCTCGAGCCGGACTGAGCCTGAAGGGGGTGGGCGAGGCCCCCGGAACTTCCTGCCCCTCCTGGTGCCATGCCGCCTCCCCCTGGGCCTTCCTGGTCCTTGCCAGGCCCCCCATGGGACTCAGCCGCCTGCTCTCTGTTGGCTCCCTGCTTCTCGGCCTCTCCAGCCGCTCCTTCTCCCCCATGAGCCTTCCTGCCTGTTGTCTGCAGCCCACCATCCCTGGGCCGCTGGTTCTCCTGTTTCTCCCCACACCCCCTGGAATAAGCTTATTCCCTCCTTCAGTGCCTGTGGAATGGATCACAACTGGGGCAGGACCCCCAGAGACTCTGAGTAAGTGGTCTGGGGTTCAGCCTGAGCACTGGGCATTCTGCAAGCCCTCCAGGGCCTTCCGATACAGAGCTTAGCAGGCCTGGGGAGCTCACACCGTGCACATTCTAAAGAAAGGACTGGCCCTCGACCAGCTCCCGGGACGTGGCCTCTGAGCCCTTCAAAGATCCTGCCTGTTCAGAGTTTGTACGCTGAGGCCCTGGGCCTTGCTGGCTCCGTGTGACTTGTCTAGGGGATGCAGCTGGAGTAGCTAAAGTTGGTCACCAGGAGCTGCATGCTGACATGCCTGACCCCCAAGCCCTGGACACCAAGGCTCGAGTGAGCTTCGCTGTGGACAATACTTAGCATGTGTTGTTGTGCATTGCTGCTGGGAGGATGATTCTTGTCCTTGCAACTGCCTCGGGAGGAAGGGGACCCTGGTTTCTCCTGGAATTTGTTCCATGCTGCTTTTCCCTTCGCTGGTTTTAATCCGCATCCTTACACTGTAATAAACCATAACCATGGGTGTAATAGCTTTTCTGAGTCCTCTGAACCAAGGTGGGGCCAATCACTGACACCCCCCAAGGCTGGGAACGCTGGGGTGTGGTCCATTAATGAGAGCTGAAGGAATGGGTTCTGCCCTTCTCCCTTCCTTCTTTTCCCTCCTTCCTGTCCTTCCCTATCACCGAGAACCCTAGCTCCTGCACCTGCCCCGTGATTTTGCTTCCCGGGCCCCAGCTGCTCCCTGGCAGGCAGGGAGCGGAGAGGCCATACGTGGACAGTGACAAGGATTTACGTAGTTGAACTGTCATATGACCCTCTTCTCAGCCCAGACAGGACGGTGCTGCTCTCCCCAGTTTGCAGATGAGGAAACAGGTTCAGAGAGGTTGAGTGATTTGCCTATAATCACACAGCAGCTTGGTGGCAGTGCCAGCATGGGAACCCAGACCTCCATTCCTAAGTCTTTGCACTGTCTTCGTCAGCCAGACACCAGGGGCCCCAAAGGCCCCAAGAAGGGTCTCGGTCTTTGGGAGGGTCTTTGGGAGTAGTCACTGTGCCGGCTTTCCTTCCGAAAGTGCTGCCCCTGTCCATGTGGCTGATCACCGGGAAGGGAATGCAGTTTTAGCCACGGTGTAGGGGCAGAGACAACTCAGGACTGGGAGGAGGCCCGAGGGGAGGTGGCTCCTTTAGGCCACCTGGGTGTGGGAGCCTGACCGCCCCCCCACCTGCCACTGGCCACCAGCCAGCTCCCGCACCTGCACCTGGAGCCTCTCCAGCTCCTGCTTTCCGCTTATCTCCAAAGACCTTCCCTGCCTGAGGTCCAGCTCTGGGTAGGCATTTGAGGCCCTTCCCTGATGCCGCTGTGACCGTGGGTCAGATACACGCGGCATCTGCCGAATGTGGCTGAAACCCACATAGCGCCCCAGGTCGCCCCCAGGGAGAGCGGCCAGCCGGGCGTCTCAGGAGCTCTGACTCCGGTCCTGCTCCTTTTGCTGTGGCCGCCTTCCCTTGCCTCCATTCCTCCTCCTGCCAAACACGATGGCTTGCCCAGATAGTTTATTTTCCTAGTTTAATGCTAGTATAGTTCACATGCGGTGTTGCATTAGTTTCAGGTGCACGATTTGCTGATCCAGCACTTCCGTACGCCACCCTGTGCCCATCATGACAGGTGTGCTCCTTCATCCCATCACCTGGCCCCCCATTCCCCGCCCTCCCCTCGTAACCACCCATCTGTTCTCTAGAGTTAGGAGTCTGAGTCTTGGTTTGTCTCTCTCTTTTTCTGTCCTTTGCTCATTTGTTTTGTTTCCGAAATTCCACATATGAGGGAGAGCATATGGTATCCAGATAAGTAAGGGGATAAATGCCCCTCACTGAGCCCGTCTCCACTCACTGGAGAGAAGGAAAATGGGACTCGGCATATTAGGGTCCCGTCTGCGAAAGTCCCAAGATAAGCAAATAGTTACTGCTTAAAACCAGGGTCTTGGGGCGCCTGGGTGGCTCGGATGGTTGGGTGTCTGCCTTCGGCTCAGGTCGTGGTTCCAGGGTCCTGGGATCGAGCCCCGCGTCGGGCTTTCTGCTCAGCGGGGAGTCTGCTTCTCCCTCTCCCTCTGTCTCCCCACTCATGCTCTCTCTCTCTCCGTATCTCTGTCTCAAATGAATAAATAAAATCTTAAAACAACAACAACAACAACAAAAAAACAGGGTCTTATCATTTATTCACAAAAGCCACACATTCATATTAGCTCTCCCATTGCAATTTGGTTGTATTCTTTGAAACAAATTGATAAGATGTGAATTATTCAGAAAGTGCTACCAGGCTAATTAGAAGGAAATTCTCCAACTACAAGAAGTATTACGCTACACATGTGGTGTGGTGGGGAAGTGAGGGCCCTGAAACCAGGCCACCCGTGTTCAAGTCTGGCTCTACCACCTTAGGAAGGTTATTTGGCCTCTCTGTGCCTCAATTTCCCCATCTGAAAAGTGGGATGACAATAATCATATTGTTCAATAAGGGGCGCCTGGGTGGCTCAGTCAGTTGGGCATCCGACTCTTGGTTTTGGCTCAGGTCATGATCTCAAGGTCCCGGGATCAACCCACATCAGGCTCCGTGCTCACCGGGGAGTCTGCTTCTCCCTCTCCCCTCCCCCTCTGCTCCTCCCCCCTCAAATAAATAAATAAAATCTTTTAAAAAAAAGGATTAAATAATATACGTAAAGCACTTTGAAGAATAGTAACTGCTCTGTTTGCTATATGTTGTTATTTCAACACTTCAGCTGGTAGATGTTCGATCCTATTGTCCAGGCGACAAGCATCCCTAAGCCGATGACACAATGAAGAATTTTAAAGTTCCTAAAACAGGCATGAGGAGGAAACTTGCTTTAGGACCAGTGGTTTAGGATTCTTAGTTTTTTTTTGTCTTCTAAAGACTTCCTAAATTCCATTGATATGAAGATTTTAAATATCAATCCAGCTAAAAAGGGCCAGTAGACCCCACAAATCATTACATTAGACATAAGTTGGGAAAGTAATGAATAAACTATTTCAAGCTACAGCAATGAGAAATAACAACATGGATAAACCTTATACACGTTTCAGGAAAGCAGCCAGCCACAAAAGGGCACGCACAGTATGATTCCAAATATGCGGAATCCTATATATATATATATATATATATATTTTTTTTTAAGATTTTATTTATTTATTTGACAGAAAGAGACACAGTGAGAGAAGGAACACAAGCAGGGGGAGCGGGAGAGGGAGAAGCAAGCTTCCCGCGGAGCAGGAAGCCTGATGCGGGGCTCGATGCGGGGCTCCATGTGGGGCTCGATCCCAGGACCCTGGGATCATGACCTGAGCTGAAGGCAGACGCTTAACGACTGAGCCACCCAGGCGCCCCGGAATCCTATATATTTCAAGAACAGGTAAAACTTGGGCGCCTGGGTGGCTCAGTCAGTTGAGCATCTGCCTTTGGCTCGGGTCACGATCCCAGGGTCCTGGCATGGAGCTCCCTGTCGGGCTCTCTGCTCAGCAGGGAGTCTGCTTCTCCCTGTCCTCCCCACTGGTGTGGACTCTCTCTCACTCTCAAAAAAAAAAAAAAAGTAAAACTAATCTATGGTGATAGAGGTCAGGGTATTAGTTATGGAATATTGCTGGCAGGGGGCATGAAGGAGCCTTCTGGGGTGATGGAAACTTTCCATATTTTGACCCGGGTGGTGTCTGCGTGGGTTCACACATATGTAAAAAGTCACCAAGTTGTACACTTAGTATGTGTGCCTTACTCTACGTCAGATATACTTCACTAATGAAGAAAAAAATAAGCAATGGACCGTCTTGTCACTAGAAATGACAGTTTAAGATTTTATATGTTTAAAGCCCAATTTTCCTCTTGCTAACACAGATATTTGTGACCATGAGATTCCTAGCGAGAAAAGTTCCAGTAAAAACAATTTTATTTCTCACTTACCTACTTCATTCAGATAAATCCAAATTTCTAACTTAGATCTTAGATTAGGACTGAAATTCATAGCCTTTTGCAGCCAGTGTGAATGATATAGAGATATTCATTATTAACTAGCAGAACCCAACTATAAAAATAAATTGAAGGGCACGATTCTTTCCTAATGAGTTCCCCAGACAAATCCTATTACTTGGATGTCAATAAATCAACCAAAAATGGAAGTGAGAAAAGTTTGAACCCTTTCTGCAATGGACCAATGTCTATGAGGCTAAGAAATAAGGGGATAAATGGCATGCTAATTTGGGGTTGAGCGCAGTAATGGGAAGATCTTGGACATGTGAGAGTACTGCTTAATGGGACTTGTCTATTTGCAATTCAGTAAACCAGTATGCTTCAATTCAAAGAGAAGAAGGACACGTGCACTCAGAACACAATTATAGGAATACGTTTAGGGAAGGAGCCTGCAGGAAGCGCGGGCCACTGCTCCAGGAGGGTCTCCCCCTCTGGAGTCCTGGGGAGGGTGGCCCAGGAAACACAGAACCTGCCCGGAAGCTAAACCCAGCCTTGCAGGGGGATCCTCTGGGATCCGCGCCGACTGAGGCTAGAGCAGGAGCGGCAGGGCGTACTCGCGGAAGGAGCGCAGTCCATGTCTGAAAAGGACAGAATCAACGAAACAAGAGAACGTGCACCAAAGGGGCAGTGACACAGGTTCAGGTTTGCCGGGATGGGGGAGCTGAAGCCTGTCGGCCCGGTGCAGTTGGCGATGGAGCCCCCATCACGCTCCGAGTCACATGACCACCCCACCTCGGAGGACACTAACCCGAGGCTCCGTGTGGCGTGCCGGGCGGGTGTGGACGCGCCCCACCCACGCCGCGAGCCGCCCCACCCCGCTGGGTGGAGTTCCCGACCCCGCCCCACCGCGAGCCCCTGCCCACCCAGGCCCGCGGAGCGGAGCCGCCCACTACCCCTCCCCCCCCCCCCCCCCCGCAGTCCTCCCCGCAGTCCCCCCGCCGCAGGGCTGAGCGGAGCCCCGCCCCGCCCCGCCGGGCGCGCCCCTGCCGCGCCGCTCTGCTGCCACCTGCAGGCCGTCTGGGGAACAGGCCTCGCCCTCCCCGCTCCGCCCTTCACTCCGGCCTGGGACTCGGTCCAGCGCCGCGAAGCGGGCGGCGGGGAGGGCTGCAACCGGGGTGCGAAGCCCAGTTACGGAAGCAGACGGGCCCAGGTGGAACCCACAAAGCCAAGCTCTCCCTCTTCCTACCCACCTCTGCCTAATTTTATAAACGGGAGGTTGGACCTTACTTTAGGTTGGCTAGGGCTGAGAAGCACGTAGCGGGAGCTTCCCTGGTACGACTCCCCCCTCCCTGTCCCCCATCTTTAACAAATACGTTAGGATAGTGAGGAAGGACGGGAACTGAAAATACTAAGCTCCTACTATGTGCTGGGCGTAGAGGAGGCACTTCCAGACATCATCTCCAGCCTCACAAATGCTGGGAATTAGGTGATTACACAACAGGCATGGAGGATCGGAGTGGGTCAGTCACCTGCTCATGGGCCTCCAGCGGAAATTTGAATGCAAGGATCAGGTACTCCTTTCAGGTGTCTGATTTGAGCAGTGTTTGCAAAATGCAAAGTGTCCCATGGAACTCTACTATTGCTCCATTGTGAGACTGTATTGCCAACAAAAACTACCAGAGTGTCTCCTTAGGGCTGGGATTATCTCAACAAAAATGGTACTCTGTGGAATATGGGATATCTCCTAAAAAATGAATGAAGCAGGACTTTGAATGCAATTTGTTTGATAGACAAAATCTATCCTTGTAGGTCCTTCCTGGGTAGTAGAGAAAAGAAACCACTGTGCTGGACATTTTCCAAGATGTTTTTAATAAAATGTCTGGGCCTCAGAGCCCCCCAGGTTCCTTCCTACTCCCCCCCCCCGGGGGTAGATTCCCCATCTTCATCCTACTTCCTGGCATCCTGTCCATCAAGCTTTTTATTTTATTATTTTTAAAAAGATTTTATTTATTTATTTGACAGAGAGAGAGAGAGAGAGAGAGTGCAAGCAGGGGGAGCGGCAGAGGCAGAGGGAGAAGCAGGCTCCCCGTCGAGCAGGGAACCCGATGTGGGACTCAATCCCAGGACCCTGGGATCATGACCCGAGCCGAAGGCAGTCGCCCAACCAACAGAGCCACCCAGGCGCCCTCAAGCTTTTTATATTTATGCCTTGATAAAATAAAAATCTTGGTGGAGGTGAGTATCAGTCATTTACACCTTAGTGAGAAGCACCTCAGATTCCCTTTTCTTCTCAGACCTTCTAGCTGAGGTTGGTCGTGAGACAGGATGGGGAAGGAGAAAAGAGACAGAGGTGGGGCAGGTACTCTCAGAGCTAGGACTGGTTCTCCCCAACTTCCTGGCATGATCTGGGTGTCAGGCTAAGTGGGGTGCTCGTGCACGTTCTCTTGTGTTGTCTTTGCTGCCAACACCAGTGCCCATGACAGAGTTCTAGGGTGCGGCCTGGAGGGCCTGGAGGGCCTAGAAAACCACTTAGCTTTGGATTTTAGGTCAAGTTATGCTGGGGACTTGCTGTGTGAGCTTGGGCAAGTGCATTCACCTCTCTCCCCAGGCGCCCCGGAGGGGACTTACCTAGGAGGCTTGTCTCTGGCGGCAGCAGGGCGGTGGGTCCCCCACCTGCGCTGGCCCGGTTCTGTCAGCTGCACTCTGTCCCATCTTACTGTGCTCGGATCCGCCTCTGGGAGCAGGAGAGACAAGTGGAACCCACATTCCGTGGATGGGGGAGTGAGGCGCCACTAAGTGCCGCGTGTGGGGATCAGCTCAGGGCGTGTTTGTCTGTTTGCTGGAAACTGAGCAGCTGCTCTGCAGACTGACCCAGTAGACCAGCAAGTGCCTGAAAATCTAGTGGTAGGCTCTTTTGATTGAGTTGCCACGTGAGTGTTGTGTCCTCTCCCTCCCCAAAATGAAATTTCACTGTAGGAGTTAGTCTTGTTGTTGTTGTTGTTTTTAAAGATTTTATTTATTTATTTGACAGAGAGACACAGCGAGAGAGGAAACACAAGCGGGGGAGTGGGAGAGGGAGAAGCAGGCTTCCCGCTGAGCAGGGAGGCCGACGCGGGGCTTGATCCCAGGACCCTGGGATCATGACCTGAGCCGAAGACCGCTCAGCGACTGAGCCACCCAGCCGTGCCACGTTAGTCTTGTTTTTATTTTGAGTTATACTTGAGCCTTGAGCAACTCGGGCCTGAACTGTGTGGGTCCGCTGATAGGTGGATATTTTTTCCCTGGTGAGTACAGTATGGTACTATGAATGCATTTTCTCTTCCTTGTGATTTTCTCAATAACCTTTCCTTTTCTCTAGTTTACTTTATTGTAAGAACATAGTATGTAATACATACAACATACAAAATATGTGCTAATCGACTGTTTATGCTGTTGGTGGGGCTTCTGGTCCACAGTAGGCTATGGGTAGTTATGTGTTTTGGGGGGGTGCCAAAATTTATATGCAGATCTGTGGCTTCATGTGGGGTCAGCATCACTGACCCCTGCAGTGTTCAAAGGTCAGCTGTATTTCAGAGCTGGGGGTAGACAATAATTTTTAAGGGGTCTTGGGCCTTTAAAGATCTTAGGTCAAAACTGAGATTAGCTGGGATACTGGACAGTGCGGGGTTGGGGGGGGAGGCCTTTCTGAGATACTCCAGCCTGAGAGCAGCTGATGTACCAGTGGGTCGTAACCTGGCCGCAGGTGGGAACCACCTGGGGAGAAGCAAAAATGGGAGGACAGGCAGGCGCCCAGCATTTTCAAGCTCCTCTACTGACCACAGCATGTAGCCACGGTGGCCGTGTCCACTCCAGGTGCCCCGAATTGGCCCAGCCTTGCAGGTTCCCGGGCTGATCACCTTGCCGAACTGCAGGAAATGAGAATTAGGCTTCCCACCTACCCACTCTCCTCCCCTGCTGAAATTGGAGCTGTCCATCTTAACTCTTGGACCTTGTTAAATCATCGGTGTGGGGATCAGGGGACAGGAGGGGGCTCCTGGCACAGAGGACAGAGTGTGGGCTTTGTAGCTAAAGAGACGTGAGTTCGAATCCTGACTCTGCCCTGCACCAGCTCTGCCATTTGGGAAAGGTTCTGAACTGCAGTTGCCCCCCCTGCAAAGTGGGTGGGGGGTGATGCCGCCTACCTGCAGGATCTCCACGAGGCTCATGGAGGGGAGGCTGGAAGATGTGCAAGCCCCTCTGCCCCAGCCCTGCAGGATCTCCACGAGGCTCATGGAGGGGAGGCTGGAAGATGTGCAAGCCCCTCTGCCCCAGCCCTGCAGGATCTCCACGAGGCTCATGGAGGGGAGGCTGGGAGACGCGTGCATCCCCTCTGCGCCTGCTCTGCAGCTGGGTACACGAGGGTCTGCCTGGCTCTGCCATCTTGGCATCAGCCCTCCTGCGTGCACGCCTTCTCCTTGGCTCCCTCACCCTTCCCACCCTAGGTCAGGCTCCCCCTTCTCGCCGTAGGTGTACACCCCCGCCCCGGGAACGGTGGAGGTCTGCCCTTGCTGAGCCAGGGTCTCACTGATGCCTGTCCCCTTGCCTGCCCTCCACTGTGGTTCCACCGTGACCGAGTGCAGTGCAGCCTACTTGTCCCCCTCCATTGCCTGTGAGACCACCGTCTCTGGTGCTCTCCACCCCGGCCCCTTCCAACCACCCAATCTGGTATTGAAGCCATGGCCAGCTCCAGAAACCCAGCAGCAGTAAGTCATGCCTTCCTAAGTCCTGCCCTGGCCCCGACTCACTGTCGGCCCCTAGGATCGGGCCCCGGCCTGCCTCTACAGTCCCCTCACGCTTACTCCCTCACTCACCTCAGATCCTCCCACCTGGGCCCTCCCACCTCAGGACCTTTGCACATACTGTTCTCTTTCCTGGAATTATCTCTCCTATATACATAATGAGCTCTGACTCAACTACCCACCCCACCAGATTCAGTCCCCTGCCTTGCGCTCTTGTACCTCCTTATACTTTTCCAATAAATGAGCTTGATCGTGTGATTCGTGGCCATCTCTCCCACTAGACGGTAAACTCCATGAAGCGAGGGCCGGGCTGGATTTGCTCATCATTGTAACCCTTCGGTTGGTACTGTGCCTGGCACAGACGAGGAGCCATTTGGGCCAAGAGTGTAGGCCACGCTCGTGTATGCGTGAGTACAGTTTCTTTAAGGGGCAAGTGCAGAGTAACAACAGGGAAACGGTCTGTTTTACCAGATGCATGAGTGCCAACTGGGTGGGTCGTCTGCTGTCACATGCTGGGTGGGATCAGAGAGGGGAGCCCTGGTTCCCCCTTGTTCCCCAAGGAAGGATCAAGGGGACACATGGAACGTCTGCCTTGCTGAGCTCAGGTCACGGTCCCTGGGGCCTTTCAGACGACGTGCAGTGAGCTGGTCTCTCCCTGCCTGGCATGCTGCCTCTGAGGGTGGAAAAGGCCGCAGTCCCCACGTCCACCCTCTGCCAGCGGGGTACTTCTGCCTGGCTGGTGTCAAGTGTAGCTCGTTAAGCGTGAGTTCCTTCCCCGCAGGTGCCGAGTGCATAGGGCAAGGTCCGAGGAGGCCAAGCGCCCCAACGGGACTGTCCGGGTGGGAACCCTTAAGTGCAGGGTGGAGCTCACCTAGCCTGGTTTCTCCAGGTACGTGCCTCCTGCCGGAGGTGGGCCTGGAATCGGAGCCCCAGCCTCTGCCTCCCAGACGTGGGCCTTCGCTGTACAGCAGCCTGAGCCTGGCACGTGTCCGTGTCCGTGGAATGGACCATGCCCCTCGTTTCAGTGACCTCCTGAGGTCTGGAGGGGTTCGGTGGCCCGTCAGAGGCTCAGCCGGCTCCTGGCAGGAGCAGAGTTAAAGCCTCTGGACAGGCAGTCTGGGGAGGATTGCCAGACAAAATACAGGACCCCTGCTTAGAATCTCAGCCAGGTAACAAATGAGTTTTTAGGATATGTTCCAAATATTGTACAGGACACAGTTATATAAAAGTTACTTGTTTATGTGATATTCTAACGTGGCTGGGCAGCCAGTACCTTTATTTGCTAAATCTGACCACCCATGCTGGCACTTGCTCCCTTCTCTGGATGCTTCTGTGCCCTTCCTTCCTCCCTGGCACCGTGCTCACTCAGGTGCAGGCAAGAATAAGATCCCCCTGCCCTCAAGGAACCCGCAGTCTAGTCTAAGAGATGAGACCGTAAACACAAATCTCTGAGGCAATGCCAAGTCTGTTTCTGAGAATTTAGAGGCTCTGGTGGGAATTGGCACAGCCTTAGAATTTAGCAGAGGCCACAGATCATGGCACAGAAAAGCGAGTCCAGAAATAAACCCACATTTCATAAGACTATAGATCTGAAATCACTGATGAAAGGGTTATTCAGTAAGTTAAGTTAGGGCAATTCTTTAAGTACCTGGACAAAATCAAGTTAGATCCTCGTTGCTTTGAGCCTCACACCCCCACGTTTTCTCTGTCTCCACATTTTGTCTGAGACGGTGTTTGTTTCTGTGCATTAGGTCGGCTGTGTCTCCTGGTCTTACACAGAAGGTGTCCCGTGGGGCTAGGCGGCACTGTCACCCTGGTCACCAGACCTTGTGTCCCCTGTCATGGGTGCCGCAGGAGCGCTGGGGGGCAGGGCTCGACCTCGGGCCGACTGTCGGCAGTGACCGGCCTCCGTAACTGGGGGCCCCCGGTACCAGTGGGGCTGCTGGCAGGCCTGGCCGTAGGTGCCGGGTGTGCTGGGTGGGATTGCCAGGTCAGATACAGGACCCCTGCTTCCAGCACAGTGAGCCAAGAGGCCCAGCCCCAGCTGTTGTGTGTGCACTGCTGGGTCGCACTGGCTCCCATCCTCCCTGGACCGCTGGTCCCAGCCAAGGTGCCCAGCAGGAATGGTGGGGCCTGATCCACTTTGTAGGGGCACCTGCTGGGGTGGGAGCGTTGGGGAGGCGGGTCCACAGGGGACCAGCAGGGTGTGGAGCGCTAGCAAGATAGATGGAAAGCGTGAGAACTGGCTCCTGCAAAGTCAGGGTAACTGTTCAGAAGGAGGGCAGGAAAGTGCTGAGGGCTGGGCATTCTGTTCCCAGAGAAAGCCGCTACCGATCCTTGCCCTCCAGCACACACGCTATGTTAGACAATAAATCTCCAATCCGCTGCCCCCATGCTGGGTCTCGGATGGGCTGACCCCCTACGCCGGCGGTGTAAGAGGGGAGCCTCCAGCTCTCCCCGAGTGATGTCCCCCTAATTTTCAAAGCTCCCCAAGGTAAGCTGTGATGATTTTCAAAGCCAGATATCATGCAGGCTCGTCTTCCTGGGGAGGTCCTCAGACGCGGGGGTACCCGAGGTGGGGCTTGATCGCCTCACTCTTCACGGAGGATCTCTGAATCTCTGACCTCCCTTTTGCGTGTGGCTATTTGTGCTTGGGTTTTGGCTCCGGACCTCATCTGAGCCCCCGCTGCCCTGCTGATGTGGCCCTCTCCTCATGCCTCTTGCTGCAGAAGGCCTGTCCTCCCAGTCTTCAGGTCCTTTTCAGAGTGGGTGGCGTTCCGTGTGTGTTGTTGTGTCTGTGGGAGGAGGTGAGCTCGGCATCTTCCTGCTCACTCGTGCTCTCCACTGTGACCTGCACACTCGTATTTTAACTTAGGTAGGAAAGTAGAGAGAGCCAGAAACCGGAAAGCCTTTAATGCTGTTTTTTTTTTTTTTTTTAAAGACTTTATTTATTTATTTGACAGAGAGAGAGAGACAGCGAGAGAGGGAACACAAGCAGGGAGGAGAGGGAGAAGCAAGCTCCCCACAGAGCAGGGAGCCCAACGTGGGGCTCAGTCCCAGGACCCCGGGATCATGACCTGAGCCAAAGGCAGCTGCTTCACCGACTCAGCCACCCAGGCGCCCCTACCGATGTTATTTTTTAACGTGGCTGAGATTTACTGTCTAGTGTCCTTGCATTTTTAACCTTAAGGAAGCCCGTTGGCGATGCCTGGCGCACAGGTGTGCAAACGCCCCAGGATTTTATCTAGGATTAGCACTTTCTTCTTAGTTTTGAGGGATAGGTTTCCCGCTTTCTCCTTTCCACATTTTGTCATCCTGCTGACTCCTGGGCTACATGGCTTTGGATGGGAAACTGATCTAATCTTACTGTGGATCCCTTGCACATTGCGAATTGCTTCTCTTGAACTTTTTTCAGTGTTTTTTCTCTTGGTTCTTGGCAGTCTGGATCTCTGTGATGCATCCTGCTTCAAGCACATGGAAATTCTCGAGTATTTAGATTCATGATTTTCAGTACTTTTGCGAAGTTTTCAGCCATTCTTTGTTCCAATTGCCTGTCTGACCTTTACCTCCTAGCTTTCCTTCGGAGACTGCCGTGGTGCCGGAGCTCCTGATGGACTCACCTGGGTACCTCGGGCAGGTGCTCATTTTTTTTTCCTTCATTTCCCTCCATTTTGAGTTGTTTTCTGTGTGTTGTGTAAGATAATGGTCCAAATCCTTTCTTTCTCTCTTTCTTCCTGTTTTTTTTTTTTTATTTCTAGTTTCACTACATTGTTATGAGAAAGATAGTTGAAATGATTTCAATCTTCTGAAATTTGTTAAACCTGGTTTTGTGAACTAAAATGTCATCGATCCGGGGGAATGTTCCTTGTGCATTTGGGAAGAATGTGCATTCTTTTTCTATTGGATAGAATGTTCTGCATGTGTCTATCAGTCCATTTGGTCTAAAGTAGAGTTGAAGTCCAGTGTTTCCATATTGATTTTCTGTCTAGATGGCTTATCCATTGTTGGAAGTGGGGTCATGAAGTCCCCTACTATTATTGTCTTGTTGTCTATTTCTCCCTTCAGATCTGTCCATATTTGCTTGACATATTTAGGTGCTCTGATGTTGGGTGCAAGTATATTTATAATTATTCCATTTTCCTGTTGAATGGACCCTTTCACCGTCCTATAATGGCCTTCTTTGTCTATTGAGACAGTTTTCGACTTAAAGTCTATTTTGTCTGGGGTAAGTGTAGCCATATTTGTTTTCTTCTGATGACCACTTTTGTGACCTATCTTTTTTTCATTTCTTCACTTTCAGCTTATATGCCTCTTTAAATCTAAAATGAGTCTCTTGTAGACTGTATAAATTTATAGTATACCCTATGATCTGTGAAGTCAAGCTCTCCTCTCCCCCTGTTCCTTTTTGCACCATTCTCTAAAATTTTATGAGAAGAGTACTCTAGATAAATTTTAGTATCATTTTGTCCAATTTTAAGTACCTGAATTGGAATTTTTTTAAAAGATTTTATTTATTTATTTGACAGAGAGAGACAGCGAGAGAGGGAACACAAGCAAGGGGAGTGGGAGAGGGAGAAGCAGGCTTCCCACGGAGCAGGGAGCCTGATGTGGGGCTCGATCCCATGACCCTGGGATCATGACCTGAGCTGAAGGCAGACGCTTAATGCCTGAGCCACCCAGGTGCCCCTGAATTGGAATTTTAAAATTTTATTTTACATTAAATTTATATATTAACTTTGGAGAACTTGTATTTTTGTTGTAGTAACCATTCTGTTTTGGAACATAGCATATCTTTTCATTGGTCCAAATCTTTCACATAGTTTTATAGTTTTATTTAGATATGTGTTTTACTTATCCTTAGTTTTTCAATGTTTTCCTTTAAAATTTTCATGGTATCTCCCTTCATTTTCATTTCTGATTGGTATCACTAAGGAAAAACATAGAGCAATTAATTTTGTATATTTATCTTGTATACAAACAGCTGCCAAAGTCACTTAATTCTAGCATTTCTGTAAACCTTGAAGCTTCCTAGTTATAAAACCCAGTGAAAAATAATAACAGACTAAAAATAACTTGGTCTTTTCTCCAAATATCATACTGATTATTTTTTTCTTATTGCATTTGTTAACCTTCAACAATATCAGTATGATTGGTAGTAGTTGTAGGCAAGAAAACTGATTTTAACAGAAATACCTCTTAGCGTTTTACAAGTTAGGTTCCTATTTTCAGGTCAATAACCTCATCGTCTTTAAGTAGGTACTCTCATTGTGATTGTACTTCAAGGTTTTATTAGATAAGCCACTTATGAATTCTGTCCAACAAATTTTCTGCATCTATTGATATCCAATGGCAGTCTCCTTTCTTGATGTAATTCTTACGTTGGAAGATTTTTCATATCCTGAATTCGTTGGGTCATGATGCATGCTTTTGATACCCTGCTCCTTGTTTCAATAAAATTTTGTTCTATAAATATTAACTTATAAACTTATAAACATGCTAGATGTTTATATGTGAGATTGTACATTAGAAAAATCTTTATCAGTTTGCACCGATAGGTAATACTGACTTTATAGAGTCAATTATGGAATTTTCTATCTTTTTCTATACCTTGAATTCATTTAAATCATTTGAATAATCTATTTTTTAATGATTAGCTAACTCTGTGAAGCTATCTGTTTCGAGGGCTGTATTACTAGTATCATTATTAGGATTGATGATAGATATTTTCTTTCAAGTTGAGATTGATTTAAATTTTCTAGGTATCCTTGGTCAATTTTCTAGTTCTATTTCATCAGAAATCGTACTGTTATACAGGTATAACAATACAGAAAGTTACCCATCCTCTCTCTATTTTTAAACTTATTTTTAGAGTTTTACCAAGTGTCATAAATACTAATAATGAGTATTTTCTATATATATGGTTTATGACATCTTTCTCATTTGGGACCTTGTATGTTTTGTCACTATTCCATGTTAATCAAATTTATAATGACTATGGTGGTTATTTAAAATGTATTTTATTATTTTTTATATATATATTTAAATTTAAGTGTAATACTGGTTTCTGGAGTCAAATTCAGTGATTCAGCACTTATGTACAATACCCAATGCTCATCACAACAAGTGCCCTCCTTAATGCCCGTCACCTATCTAGCCCTTCCCCACCCACCTCCCTCCATCAACCCTGTTTGTTCTCTATGGTTAAGAGTCTTTTATGGTTTATTTCCCTCTTTCTTCCCCCTGGCCCCATCCCATATGTTCATCTGTTTTCTTTCTCACATTCCAAATATGAGTAAGACCATATGTCTTTCTATGACTGACTTCTTTCCCTTAGCATAATACACTCGAGTTCCATCCATGTCGTTGCAAATGTCAAGATTTCATTCTTTTGGATGGCTGAGTCATATTCCAGTGTGTGTCTGTGTGTGTATGTATACCACATCTTCTTCATCATGGTGGTTTTTAAAATGGCTTTTTATTTAAATGCCCCTCTTTATTCTGATGAGTGCTACGAAGTTTGCTTATTTTATTTTTATTTTTTAGTGCTGTTAAGTTAAATTCCACCTTTTCTGATATTAATATTGCCACCTCAGCTTTATTTTTATTTGCATTGCTGATATTTTGCTTTTTATTTTTAATCTTTATTACACTTGCTAAGACTTGTTTTTATTTTTTAATTTTTTAAAAAAGATTTTGTGTATTTATTTGACAGAGAGAGATACAGCGAGAGAGGGAACACAAGCAGGGGAATGGGAGAGGGAGAAGCAGGCTTCCCGTGGAGCAGGGAGCCCGATGCGGGGCTCAATCCCAGGACCCCGGGACCATGACCTGAGCCGAAGGCAGATGCTTAACGACTGAGCCACCCAGGTGCCCCAAAACTTGTTTTTATAAACAATACATTTTACATGCAGTCTTCCATTCCTATTTAATGGAATTCAGCTCATTCATTATAAGTATTTTAGTTGCTTCATTAAATTTTATGCTTTAGATCTAATTTTTATTAATTGTTTCACTTTGTTGTTTTTTCTTCTATTTCCTCTTAGTTTTTTTTTCCTGGTTTGATTCTTTATTCTTCCCTTGAAATGTTCTAGTTAATTAAGAAGTTCTAGGGGCGCCTGGGTGGCTCAATCGTTAAGCATCTGCCTTCGGGTCGGGTCATGATCCCAGGGTCCTGGGATCGAGCCCCACATCAGGCTCCCTGCTCCGTGGGAAGCCTGCTTCTCTCTCTCCCGCTCCGGCTCCCCCTGCTTGTGTTCCCTCTCTCACTGTCTCTCTCTGTCAAATAAAGAAATTTAAAAAAATTAAGAAGTTCTATTTTCTACTCTCCTACTCCACTCATGGTTCCTACCGTCCCTGTAAGACTTACAAATTTCTCACCATTATGTGGAAGAAAGAGGACCCCCATGTCCCCAGTCCAACTGCTTTGTCCCCCTGCTGCATCTCTTCACGGGAGGAGAGGTTTTCAGATGCTTTACTTCCTCCCTCTTCCTCAGTAGGTAAGACCATTAGAATGTTTCATTTGCCCTCTCTCTCCACCCCCCCTTCTTATGCTTTGTAGAGGCCGTTCAGTGCTTTAGTTTCAGACTTCGACAAGTTTTCTCTTTTCAGACTGGCTTCTCTATGTCAATAATCCATATTGAACACTCCTGATGAACGTGTGCTGGTGTGGATGGTGGTTGCTGACCCCAATCACACTCCCATACGTTTCTTAAGTTCTGCCAGGGCTCAGTTGTACACTTCGGATACATCTGAGGAGACAGCAACAAGCTCCATTGTTCAGCCTCAATTGCAATGGAAACATCTTGGCTGGAATCGGGCCTGCAAGCCTGAGGAGCCTGACAATCCCTGAAACAAAGGCTCTCAGCTTGTGGTCCACATCGAGTGGTGCAGAAAGATGAAGAACGGTAAACACTGAAAAGGGTCCATTCAATTTAGCAATTGGAACAATGTTCCCAGGAGACTCATGTAGTGGAATGACGGATTCTGTGTGAGGAATGCAGGAAGGCGGGGCAAGTGCAGCCGGCTGCCACTGGGGGCACTGTT
>NC_058411.1:143834023-143845349 GCF_002201575.2 Neomonachus schauinslandi
GCAGCCGGCTGCCACTGGGGGCACTGTTGAGCTGCGGTTGAACAGACACAGGAAGGCGTGACAGTGCAGCTTGCCGCCACTGGAGGTAGTGGTGAGCTGTAGTCCGCCAAGCCACTGGAGGCCAGGACAGTGCAGTAACTACCTGGTGTAGTGACAGAACTGGTGTGTGAGTTTATGTCTCTTTTTCTTTATTAACTCTGGTCTTCATTCACCTGAAAGTGAGGCAATACTCTTTTTTTAAGAGTAAGATAGGCAGGTAGTTGAGGTTCAATAACTTGCCCAAGGTCACTGTTTTTAACCCTTCTGTAACCTTCAGTTTGCTTCCTGGAGTCCAGAGTCTCTCATGTTTTTTCTCCCTAGCTGATATCTTCCCATTCACTTTTTCCTACCTTCCCCTTGGTCCTCCGCACTATTCTTTATGTTCCACATATGAGTGAAACCATATGGTAATAGTCTTTATCTTCTTGGCTTATTTCACTTAGCATAATCCCCTCCAGTTCCATCCATGTCAATGCAAATGGTGGGTATTCATCCTTTCTGATGGCTGAGTAATATCCCATTGTATATATAGAGCACATCTTCGTTATCCATTCGTCTGTTGAAGGGCATCTCGGCTCTTCCCACAGTTTGGCTATTGTGGACATTGCTGCTATGAATACTGGGGTGAATGTGCTCCTTCTTTTCACTACCTCTGTATCTTTGGGGTAAATACCCAGTAGTGTAATTGCTGTGTCATAGGCTAGGTCTATTTTTAACGACCTGAGGAACCTCCATACTGTTTTCCAGAGTGGCTGCACCAGTTTGCATTCCCATCAACAGTGTAGGAGGTTTCCCTTTTCTCTGCATCCTCGCCAATACTTGTTTCCTGCCTTGTTAATTTTTGCCATTCTAACTGGTGTAAGGTGGTATCTCATTGTGGTTTTGATTTGTATTTCCCTGATGGCTAGGGATGTTGAACATTTTTTCATGTGTTTGTTGGCCATTTGTATGTCTTTTTTGGAGAAATGTCTGTTCATGTCTTCTGCCCATTTCTTGACTGGATTATTTGTTTTTTGGGTGGTGAGTTTGATAAGTTCTTTTTTTTTTTTAAGATTTTATTTATTTATTTGAGAGAGAGAGAATGAGAGACAGACAGCACAAGAGGGAAGAGGGCAGAGGGAGAAGCAGACCCCCTGCTGAGCAGGGAGCCCGATGTGGGACTCGATCCCAGGACTCCAGGATCATGACCTGAGCCGAAGGCAGTTGCCCAACCAACTGAGCCACCCAGGCGCCCGATAAGTTCTTTATAGATCTTGGATACCAGCCTTTTATCTGTAATGTCATTTGCAAATATCTTCTCCCATTCCATGGGTTGCCTCTTAGTTTTGTTGACTGTTTCCTTTGCTGTGCAGAAGCTTTTTATCTTGATGAAGTCCCAAAAGTTCATTTTTGCTTTTGTTTCCCTTGCCTTTAGAGATGTGTTTTAAAAGAAGTTGCTGTGTCCCCTGTGAAAGAAGTTACTGCTTATGTTCTCCTCTAGGATTTGGATGGATTCCTGTCTCACATTGAGGTCTTTCATCCATTTTGAGTTTATCTTTGTGTATGATGTCAGAGAATGGTCCAGTTTCATTCTTCTGCATGTGGCTGTCCAGTTGTCCCAGCACCATTTGTTGAAGAGACTGTCTTTTTTCCACTGGATGTTCTTTCCTGCTTTATCAAAGAGTAGTTGACCATAGAGTTGAGGGTCCATTTCTGGGTTCTCTATTCTGTTCCATTGATCTGTGTGTCTGTTTTTGTGCCAGTACCATGCTGTCTTGATGATCACATTTGTAATGTAGCTTGAAGTCAGGCAATGTGATGCCCCCAGCTTTGGTCTTCTTTTTCAATATGATTTCTTGGTACTAATGTTAAAGGTGCTTTTGCCTCAAGTTCTTCCCTTTAATAGTAATTATAATGATAATGGTAATTTTTATCTTTTACCATCCGTGGGCTCTGATCCTGGGGTCCCATGGAAGCTATCCTTTAACATTTTACTAAGCTCATAATGGCTGGGTAAAACCTCAAAGCATGGGCCCTGTTTCATCCCCAAGCACATATTGTACATCTGCTTCGAGAAGAAAAAGATAACCAAAAAATGCCATTGCAAATATAAAGATAAGAAAAACAAAAGAACCTCTCTGGCTCCCATAAGATTAAAGTCATACTCACTTGTGCATACTGAACACATAAGAAAAAGTATGTAAATTTCTGTAATGTTCTTCCTCATGATGATGTGTAACTCCATATGTAAAACAATACAAAACAAGTATATAAACCTGCCCCAAATGATCCTTCCCTGGAGCACTCCCTTCTTTGTGAAGATTGTGTCTCCTAGGCAGCTGTCCTTACTTGGGTTTGAATAAAACTCTTCATTTCTCTCTAAAATGTTTAAAAGGGTTTGTTCATTTAGTGTTGACAGTAACAGTATATTTTCTTTTTAAGTGAAAAATAAATGTTCCTGGTTCACAACTCCAACAGCACAGAAGAGTGGCTGTTTTTCATCCTGGACGTGTCCCTGCAGAACCAAGCATATGTATATATATTCCAGCCCCAAAGAGCTCATCCTAGAAGGATGCTTTGAAGGTCCAAGAAGCACTATCCACTCCCTGGGTGAGACCAGAAATGGAAGCTCTTCCCGCTTAGAGCATTACTTCTGGGTTTAAAATTGCCTTGGAAATGCAGGAAACCACTGCATTTCCTAAAGCCCAAAGCCTCAGAAGGTCCGAGCGCAGCTGACCTTGCCGGGAGCCGGGAACGGCTCTGCAGGCAGGGTTGGTGCAGGAAGGGAAGGGGCAGGCCTCTGGGGTGGTCTGCAGCCAGAGGGGTCAGCAGAAGGGGCCGGGTGTCTGGGGGCCCTGCCCATGACCCCACCTATGCCTGCCCCACTGAGCCAGGTGTTGGGGCTAGGAGGCGCCTCTAGGACCACCTGCACTCACAGGGAGGCACTGGTGTGGTGGTGGGTTGCCACAGCACAGGCAGGTGCAGCATCCAGTGGGCTCGGGGCACAACCCTCCCTGACCAATCACCACGTGGGGGTGGTGGGTGGACCTGGAGCTGCCGGGGATGCATAGGTGGGGCAGGTGAAGGGGCGCTCCAAAAGAGTGGACCTGAGCAGTTCCTGGCTGTGTGAGTCCATGCTGTGGGCTGGGGTGGGGGTCCCGGGGGTAGGGTTATGGGTTGGGTGGGAGGTGGGGGTCCTAGAAGGCCACAGGGAATGAGCTAATGCCGCCAACTCAGGTGAGTTTTCTTTTCCCCTTGAAAGTCTCTTCTGCCCAATGTCCATCAATGGGCCATATCCCCCAGACCTGTGAACTCCAGGGCACGTGCTCACTTGCACTTTTGTGGGGTGGGTTGCAGACATTTCAGGGTTTCCCGTGTTCCCCGGGAAGAGTGCATGTAAGGACGGCACACAGACCTCAACTTCAGTGGGGTGTCCCCTGTCCCCTGGCACAGACAGTGCAGGTAATGGACCTTGAGCAGCACCCCGAGTTCAGCAGGGTGTCCCTGTTCCCCAGCGCACAGGTGTGGTGGCAACAAGCCCCAGAGCCATCCCCCAACTTCAGTATTGTGCACTGCGTCTGCCTGGGGATGGTGGTAATGGTCTGTTAGGATTGTGCAGGAGGGTCCTCCAGGTGGGGGCCTGGAGGCTGGAGTAAACCAGACCACACTCAAGTGACATGAGAAGCAGATGAGTTGAGGAGTAATTTGGAAGGGTGATTTCACTTTTCCAAAAAAGACAATGTCATTGGTCTACTTTAGAATGAAGATAATTACTATTTAAGAAACAAGGATGTGTTTCCCCTTCTCCCAGAAACTGAGGCAGGTGTGCAGACCATAGGTCGGAGGTCCTACTTATCCCCACCTGACAACACTTCTCTGCTCTGGCTCCATGAGACCCGAAGTTCTGAACATCAGCACGTGAGTCAGTGATGCAGCTTGTCACAGGACGTCAGCGGTCAGAGAAAGCAGCAGGTACATTTGGCACAATGTCACATCCAGGTCAGGACTGGAGGTAGAACCTCTCATTAACCCAAAACCTCCAGGGCGTTTCTCTTTTCTCTAGTTGAGCCACAAAGTAAAACTTAAGTAACTCTCAGCATTCTGGATTGGGTGCAAGAGTTACTTAATTTCCCTGCAGGTAGAGCACTGCAGGGGATCCCATTTTCTCTGTTCATTTATTGCTTATGAATGTATTTTGAACATCTGTTTCCTAGGAAATCACTTGTATTAGAAAGGGAAGATGGGATTTACTCTGTGTGTTTTTAACATATCATTTGTTCCTTTATCTAGCAGTGTTTATTCAACTGGGCCTAGGATATGGTTGAGTGGCCAGCATCTAGAGTTAGGTGGCTTTTTGTCATCAGATACAGACTTGGATGATGTCTTGTCATTTGTCGAAGGTGATGTTTCATAATTGATTAGTCTTTTCTTTTTTTTTTTTAAGATTTTATTTATTTATTTGACAGAGAGAGAGACAGTGAGAGAGGGAACACAAGCAGGGGGAGTGGGAGAGGGAGAAGCAGGCTCCCCGCGGAGCAGGGAGCCTGATGCGGGGCTCAATCCCAGGACCCCGGGACCATGACCTGAGCCGAAGGCAGACGCTTAACGACTGAGCCACCCAGGCGCCCCTTGATTAGTCTTTTCATCCAAAGAGTTACAATGAGGGCAGAGGGAAGATTCAAAATGATTTAAAGTAGCCTTTTACTGATTAAAAGTTGAGCTTGACTTTCTAGTTTGATGAAATGTATCCTCTAGATATTTGGACGTGCTGTATTTTCTCTGTATTTTTCTTTTGTGGGGAAGTCAGAAGGAGAGAGTCTTTGAGAATTCTCCTGGATAGAGGCATGCTGGTGGCTTCAAGGGCTTGGCATCAGGAGCCCTGGGGTGAATTCTGGAACTGCTTGCCTGACGCTGGGTCCATCCGGTCATCCCACAGAGTTTCCATTGCCTCCTTATGAAATTGATGGCAGGTAATGTTCTGCTTAAAGCGGAACCTCCCGCGCTGGTGGTGGGAATGCAGGCTGCTGCAGCCGCTCTGGAAAATAGTATGGAGTTTCCTCCAAAAGCTAAAGATAGAAGAACCCTATGATCCAGCAATTGCACTCCTAAGTATTTACCCAAAGGATACAAAAATGCAGATTCGAAGGGGGACAAGCACTGTGATGTTTATAGCAGCAATGTCCACAATAGCCAAACTATGGAGAGAATCCTAAAGTCTATGAATGATGAATGTAGAAAAGATGTGGGAGATATATATACGATGGAATGTGATCCAGCTTCAAAAAGAATGAAATCTTACCATTTCCAAGGGTGTGGATGGATCTAGAGTGGATTAAGCTAAGCAAAATCAGTAAGGAAAGACAAATATCCTATGATCTCACTCATATGTGGGACTTCAGAAAGAAAACAGATGAACATAGTTACTGGGGGTGGGGAAGAGAGAGGAAAACGAGGAAACAGACTCAACCTTAGAGAACAAACCAAGGGTTGCTGGAGGGCAGGTGCGTGGGGGGAAGGGTTAAATGGGTGATGGGTATTAGGGAGGGCACTTGTTGGGGTGAGCACTGGGTGTCATATGCAGGTGAGGAATCTCTAAATCCTACACCTGAAGTGAATATTACACTGCATGTTAACTAACTGGAATTTAAGTAAAAGAAGAAAAGAAAATGACAATGTTCTGCTTCATGAAGAGTAGGGTAAAAGTGTAGTGATTTTGGCTGTACTATTCTGTAGATGATAGTTTTAAAACACCCTTTTGTAGGATACACTAGTTTCTTACCTCACAAGGAGTCCTCAGAAGGCTGCGATGAAAGATTCAGAGCATTTTCATGTTCCATTGATATGTTACTTACAGTTTGCACAGGTAGGAATGTGGAGAGAAATATGACAGAAGGGGAAAGTAGGTGTGAACCATTCCTTAGGTAGCCTTCTACCTTTCTCATGAAAGCCTTGGGCCAGTGTCATTTGGAAGAAGAGGGAGGATCCTGGAGCTTTGCAACAGACAGGGGAGTTCCAGGTCTGGGTAAAGCTGACAGGGGTCCCAGAGGAGAGCTGAGTGCATTCCTCAGGAGGGTGTGGGCAGGGCGAGCTTCAGGGGTGGCAGTGGGTCTCCCATGTGAGAGCTGTGACAGGTGAGGGCCGTGAGCATGTTCCTGGCTGAGGACAGGTGAGGCACAGTTGGAGAGCTGGCCGAGCACCTTCTTCTGTGCCACCAGCCTCACCCAAAACACACCACCTCATCGTCTGTCTCTGTTACTCCAGTTCAGACTCCTCGGAGTAGCCAGGCTGAGATGTTTCTTCGTGCTTCTTTCTTTGCATGTGGGTGAAATTGAAAACTTAGATAATGGAAATGATGGGTCATCAGAACATCTGTTACTCTTTCATTTCCTGCTCTTTCGATCACCAAAGTGAATCATACTTGTAGTGGAAGGGGCTATCTGTGCTTTTTTATTTCCCATTTCAATTAAACAATGGGAATACAATCTTCTGAAATATTAAAAGAATCCTTTGTGGGTGTTCATGTTTTTCTCTTCCATGAACCACATTCCGATATTAGAAATTATGTTTTAAAGTAAACACAGCCTCAGAGCTGTAACAGGGTGCGGTGCCCTTTGTGAGAGGGACACATGGAGAAGGAGTGTAGGTTCTTTTTTTTTTTAATTTTTTTTTTTAAAGATTTTATTTATTTGACAGAGAGAGATACAGCGAGAGAGGGAACACAAGCAGGGGGAGTGGGAGAGGGAGAGGGAGAAGCAGGCTTCCCGCGGAGCGGGGAGCCCGATGCGGGGCTCGATCCCAGGACCCTGGGATCATGACCTGAGCCGAAGGCAGACGCTTAACGACTGAGCCACCCAGGCGCCCCGGAGTGTAGGTTCTTTAGGAGCTCGGGGAGTGGCTCGTTGTGCTCCCAAAGGAAATCGAGCCCCCTGTTAGCCTTCCCTGAGGGGCCTGGAAGCTTGACCCGGTGAGTCACTTGCGACTTGAGCTGGGGAATTTTTGATGAAAACAGAATGAATGCTGGAGGGTGCCTGCATCCTTTGTACTCGGACAGCTCCTTGTAGCAAAGGAACTCTTCACCTGTGAGGCATGTTGGGATCCCTGAAGGTGTGGGCTTTGCTTCCTGGGCTGAGGTTGTGTCTTCATCCTTATCTGGACCAGAGCCAGGGTGTATGGCTAAGGAGATCCAGACCCTTATGTGACCATGTCATTATTATTATTATTATTTTAAGAAAGCAATATAGACATTGACTTCGAGATACAAATATCAAAAGGAAAAACACAAGGTCAAATATATATATAATGACTGAACTCGTGGCATCTCTCATTCGTATGGGTAATGTAGGGCTGCCCGTATGAGAAAGACCAAGGAATTATATTTTGATTAGAAGTGTGCTGTGCACACGTAGTGTTTTATTCTATCATTTGCCTTATTTCTCTGAAGGGAAAATGGAGTGGTGACTGGAACTTGGTTTCTGATTTTAAGGAATGGGAGACAAGTGAATTGAAAGAGCAGTGTTGATGTTGACATGGTACTCAGTGCCCAGTGAGTGAAGGTTTGAAGCTTGGACTTGGAAGTGTTGGTGTTCAGCAAGGATGTTGTCTGAGTTTCCAGCACATGGAGTCATTTGGCTGGTGTGCCTAATCGGGCCAGTTCCTGCCTTTCTAAGGGCAGCTTGGAAGTGGCTTGAAACCTGAGGGCATTTGTGGAGTGGTCTGGATGGGACACCTGTGTGGGCCAGTGTAGACACCACCCAGGGAATTCCAGAGATAATGATGAGCACATTTGTGAGGGTGGAGTTTGCTTCTCTGTGAGAAGCATTGAGCTGGGGTGGAAAGACATCGCTGGGTCTTGTGTCTCACTGTGTGAGCAGGTCTGAGCCTGGCAGGGTAGTTGGATCAGATAGCTGGGAGGTTGTGACTCCGTGGTCGTGGACCGTCGCTCTTGATGGGCAGGCCAGCTTGCTACAGGGACAGGGACTGGGCTCTCCTCCCTGGCCAGCCCTCCTGCTGCAGATGTGAGAAGACAGTTGCTTTCTGTTTGGTTCTCGAGCCCTCGGCTCAGCAGGGTGGTTGGTGGGAAGCAGCCCACATGCAGCATTATCGATTCTTGCCCAGTGTGCCGCCTGCTTCCTCGGAGGTGGCACAGCAGATGTCCTCTGCCTGGTGTCTGTGAATTCAGGCAGCAGAAGCACTTCTTCCAGAGCCACACCCCTGAGAAATCCTCTCTCCACGTTCCTGTGCTTTGTGCAAGAGGTCACTTTTCATTTGGAACTGAAATCTCAGCTCCTGCCGTTAGGTTCCGAGGCCACACAGGACACCAGTCTCCATGAAGGTCTAGTTCTGTGTGGGGCCTGAGGTGTGAGACTGAGGCCGAGCCTGGGCGGTCTGCTGACCCAGCTGCAGGCTCCTTCCTGAAAACTCTGTAGCAAAGCCTGGTTTGTGATGACATCACAGGAAAGAGGGAAAGATTCACCACTCTGTCTGACCACAGGAGGATTCTGGACATCAATCTCAGGTGGTTGGTGCAGGGAGGAGAGATGTCTGTTTCCCAGGACCTTGGCCAGATGGAGATTTGGATCCTGGGATGGGTCTCTGCTCAGCTTTTTCAGTTGAGCACATCAGGCAAGGAGAGGAAGTGTTTGTGCTCATCTGTAAATGAGGAAGGTGTCTTGTTTCAGGGTGCATGGGCAGGTGGATTCCTCATATGGCTCATTTTCCTGATGGTGTTCAGGGTGCAGTAGGTGGACTCTCTTGTCCCAGCACCCTGGCTATGCAAGAGCCCTGGGGCACCTTTTCCTCCGGGGCTTTGGGCCAGGAAATCGGAGGGAGTCAGTGGTGAAACCATCAGTGTAGGCCTCCGGTTCTGCCCTGCCAAGATGGACTGGTGACTGTGATAACTGCTATGGAAATACAGAGCAGGAGACAGGGCTGGGGTGCTGAAGGGGAGTTGGGGGTGGTGCTTGCTATTCACATAAGGGCTAGTGGGCCCTCACAAGGAAGGTGATCCTTGAGTCAAGATCTAAAGAAGGTGAGTGATATCACATCAAGAGCATTCTAAATGGAAGGGGAAGCATGTGCAAAGGCCCTGGGGCAGGAGCATACCAGGTATGTCCAGGAGCAGCAAGAAGGCCCGTGGCCACAGGAGACAGCTTAGGACATGACCTCAGGGAGGTGACAGAGGGAGACAGAAAGCCATTGCAGGGTTGTGACCCCATGGGACCCTGTTTCACTGGGCCATCCTGACTACAGTGTTGAGAACAGATGACAGAGGGTTGAGGTTGGGCAAGGGAGGTCCATGATGAAGCCTTTCCAGGAACTCAAGCAAGAGATGGGCTCCAGTTTGGACCAGACAGGTGGCCTTGGAAGAAGTGGGTAGTCCTATTCTGGGTATGTATTGAAGATGGAGCTCACCAGATTTGCTGATGGGTTAGGTATTGGACATGGGAGAAAGGAGGAACTGGGGTAACTCCCAGCTGTAGTTGGTTGTCCTGACCTGAGCGAGGGGAAGGAGGAGGTTTCTGGGGGTAGGAGGTCGTCTGTGGTCCCCATGCTGAGGAAGGTGCCTTTCACGGTGGATCTGCTGATGTGTGTGTCCAGGAGAACATTTAACATCTACTCCCTCAGCAGCTTTCAAGTACAAGTATTCCCCACTTTTTAAAAGTTCACGTTAAGATGCTTGGCTTTTTTGAAAGGTCTAGGCCATTACCCAGCTTCAGTTATAGGAAGAAACCTGAAGAGGATTTCCCTCTTATGAAAAAAGTTGAAAAGTGAGCATCGCGTTTAGCATCTGTTTTGCTGGGGGCCACTGCAGAGACAGGGTGCACCCCAACCAGCTCCTTCCTGGGAACCGCTCTCCGCATGCAGCCCCCAGCACTTTGAATTGTGTCTGTGAGCATCTGCTGTGCTTTATCTCCATCCGTTAGGAAGTTGTGTCCTGAGGCCTAAGAAAAGCCAAAGAGAAGTCATTTTTGGAGTCTAAGCTTGCTCCCTATTTTTTCTGTATAAATGAATGGTAATTACTCCTTTGGTTTACACCATTTCTGCTGTGAAAGGTTTCCTAGGATCACTGTACTTTCAAATAGCGGGGCGACCTGTACCCCATCCTGCTGGGTTAGCCTTAGTCTCCGTGCTGCACAGAACGTTCCAGGACTTATGCATTTTATCACTCAAACATTGTGCCTTTGACCACCTTCCCTGCGTGCCCCCATCCCTGAATCTGGCAACCACCAGTCTGTTCTCAGTATCTATGCATTCAGTATTTTTGTTTCCATGTGGAACATCCATGAACATCTGGTATTTGTCTTTCTGTGTCTGAGTTACTCAGCGTAATGCTCCCAAGGTCTCTGTTTCTATGTCTGATTACTGCGAATAATGCTGCAGTGAACTGGGAGTGCATCTATCTTTTTGAGGTAGTGTTTTTGTGTTCTCCAAATAAATCCACTCATTAGAGCAATTACTGGGTCATGTGGTAGTTGTATTCATTTTTTCAGGAGCCTCCGTACTGTTTGTCACAGTGGCTGAACCAATTTACATTCCCACCAACAGTGCACAGGGTCCCCTTGTCTGCACACCCTTGACCACACCTGGTGTCTGTCTCTGGGATGATTGCCATCCCAACAGTCGTGAGGTGATAGCTGATTGCAGGTTTGACTTAGGTTTCCCTGACGATGATTAGAGATGTTGAACAACTTTTTCTGTGTCTTTTGGTCACCTGGGGTGCCATCTTTGGAAAGTATGTATTCACATATTCTCCCCATTCTTTATACAGGTTTTTGTTTGTTTTGATTTGTATGAGTGTTTTGTATTTTGGATATTAGCCTCTTCTCACACATATGATTTGCAGATATTTTTTCTCATTGGGTAGGTCACCTTTTAAGTTTTTGATGTTTTTTTTTTTTTTTTTGCTGTGCAGAAGATTTCAGTTTGATGTTCCACTTGTTTATTTTTGCATTTGTTGCCTTTGCTTTTAGTATCCGATCTAAAATACTCTTTGCCAAAACCAATGTCCAGAAACTCACTACCTGTGTTTTCTTCTCAGATGTTTATGGATTCAGGTCTTATGTTCAAGTCATTCATCCATTTAAAGTTTTTGTGTAAGAAAGTGATCCAGTTACATTCTTCTGCATTTAGTGTCCAGTTTTCCCAGTACTGTTCACTGAAGAGACAGTCCTTTCTCCATTGCATATTTTCTGCTCATGTGTCATAAGTTAAGACCATATATGTGTGGGTTAGCTTCTCAGCTTTCTTCTTCTTCTTCTTCTTTCTTCTTCTTCTTCTTCTTCTTCTTCTTCTTCTTCTTCTTCTTCTT
>NC_058411.1:143845359-143861822 GCF_002201575.2 Neomonachus schauinslandi
CTTCTTCTTCTTCTTCTTCTTCTTCTTCTTCTTCTTCTTCTTCTTCTCCTCCTTCTCCTCCTCCCTCCTCCCTCCTCTTCCTTCTTCCTCCGTTTTTGTCTTACCATTTTTCTGTTGAGAAAATATTTTTCCTATAAGAATATATGCAGTGTGGACTTCATTGATTACATGTTCATACTATTTGTTAGGACATTTCTCTGACATCTGTGTTTTTGTAAATGAGTAGCTGGATCTATAGCTTTCAACAGGTTAAACATTTGGGCAGACTTACTCAAGTAGTGTTATATCCTTCCATCAGATACCAGATTGTGTCTGATTGTCATCTTTTGTGATGCTATCAGTTGTGTGATGATTGATATCTATATTTCTTTTTCCATGATAGGTTTATTAAAGTGATTTTAAGTTTTCTTAAAAATGTGGATTCTAAATCATCCTTATTTTATAATATATATTTATATAAAACATGTTTAAAGAGAAGCATTTATTGGAATTAGCTGTTGAGTTGGCTGATTAATTAATTAATATTGATATTAATTAATATCAATATTAATTAACATTAATAAATATTAATTCCCATTCAGAGTTAATAATAATTATATCAGAGCTAAGTTTAAATATACCTTTAATGTACTGACTCTAATGAATAAACTTTGCCAAAAGTGCTATGACTATTATTTTCTGAGCTTTCTATTCTGTTCCATTGTCCTGTGTGTCTGTTTCTATGCCAGCACCATACAGTTTTTTTTTCCCAAAAAAATAAACTACAGCGATTTTTTTATTTAAAAAATGCAATAGCCATAGTATCATGTAACAACAAGAGGAGTTTCATTAGCAAAACAATTAATAAGAGAGCATATCTGTTGCAAAAATTAAAGACAGATTTTCATGGCAGGAAATTAGTGCCAAGTCAGTGACTCCTGAAGTCATCAGAGTACGGCCAGCAGCTCAGGGATGCTACGTTTTCTTTTGCTAAAGACACGTTTCTTGGGCAGTTTAACATTTTTCCCCCCCTTAGAATTTAATGCTGTCAAAGCTATCATTAATATTTTACTCAGAATTTTTAAGAGAAAATCTTCACAAAATTAACAATACAGATCTTCAAGTAATTAGGACCATTCAGAGGCACCTGAAAAGAATACCATGTATGGATGTGTTGTTTTTTTCTTTTATTCTTTGAATTAAATTCAGTGAAAGTTTTAAGGGGGGAAAAAAGTCAGTTATCTATTTGTTCCCTCATGTTTTAATTAAACAATTTTAGCAATTACGTAGAAAAACACATTTTACATGTTGCTGTAAAGCGCTTTTCTGGAACTGGTTGCTGATTTAAGACATCGGAAGATCATGATAGGCTGCATATTCTTCCAGTAACGTGATGGTAAATCTGCCTCTCGATGTCCAAAACCAGAGTACTGGCACCTATTTGAAACAGTTCTGGTGTCAGCCATTCATCTCCCAGCCCTTCCTTCACGAGAGAGAGCCAAGCAAGGGAATCCTTGGCACTGCGGATGCCTCCTGCTGGTTTAAAGCCTACCTTGTTTCCAGTTTTCCAGAAGAAATCTCTAATGGCCCGTAGCATTACTATAGCTACCGGGAAAGTGGCATTTACTGTTTCTTTTCCAGTAGAGGTCTTAATAAAATCTGATCCTGCCATCATTGCGATCATACTGGCTTTATAAACATTAGTAAGAGATCCAAGTTCTCCTGTTGCTAAGATGGTTTTGAGATGAGCCTCCCCACGGGCCTTGCGAAACTGACGCATCTCATCATACAGGGCTTCCCACTGGCCAGTCAGCACCAAGGTCCTGTTAATCACCACATCGATTTCTGTAGCTCCATCTTCCACAGCCAATCTGATCTCTTCCAATCGTGTTTTTAAATGAGTCTGTCCAGCTGGAAAGCCAGTGGCCATGGAAGCCACTGTGATGGTACAGCCCGAGGCCTTCAGTGCTTTAACCGCATCACACATCCACGTGGGGTAGACACAAACAGCAGCGGTCGTAAGGCCTTTCTCATGCATATTTAAACTTTTTAAAAAATTTTTTATTGTTATGTTAATCACCATACATTACATCATTAGTTTTTGATGCAGTGTTCCATGATTCATTGTTTGTGCATAACACCCAGTGCTCCATGCAGAACGTGCCCTCTTTAATACCCATCACCGGGCTAACCCATCCTCCCACCGCCCTCCCCTCTAGAACCCTCAGTTTATTTTTCAGAGTCCATCATCTCTCATGGTTCGTCTCCCCCTCCGATTTCCCCCCCTTCATTCTTCCCCTCCTGCTATCTTCTTCTTTTTTTTTTTCTTAACATATAATGTATTATTTGTTTCAGAGGTACAGATTTGTGATTCAACAGTCTTGAACAATTCACAGTGCTCACCATAGCACATACCCTCCCCAGTGTCTATCACCCAGCCACCCCATCCCTCCCACCCCCCACCACTCCAGCAACCCTCAGTTTGTTTCCTGAGATTAAGAATTCCTCATATCAGTGAGGTCATATGATACATGTCTTTCTCTGATTGACTTATTTCGCTCAGCATAACACCCTCCAGTTCCATCCATGTCGTTGCAAATGGCAAGATCTCATTCCTTTTGATGGCTGCATAATATTCCATTGTATATATAGACCACATCTTCTTTATCCATTCATATGTCAATGGACATCTTGGCTCTTTCCACAGTTTGGCTATTGTGGACGTTGCTGTTATAAACATCGGGGTGCACATACCCCTTCGGATCCCTATATTTGTATCTTTGGGGTAAACACCCAGTAGTGCAATTGCTGGATCATATGGTAGCTCTATCTTCAACTTTTTGAGGAACCTCCATACTGTTTTCCAGAGTGGTTGCACCAGCTTGCATTCCCACCAACAGTGTAGGAGGGTTCCCCTTTCTCCGCATCCCCGCCAACATCTGTCGTTTCCTGACTTGTTAATTTTAGCCATTCTGACTGGTGTGAGGTGGTATCTCATTGAGGTTTTGATTTGGATTTCCCTGATGCCGAGCGATATTGAGCACTTTTTCATGTGTCTGTTGGCCATTTGGAGCTCTTCTTTGGAAAAATGTCTGTTGATGTCTTCTGCCCATTTCTTGATTGGATTCTTTGTTCTTTGGGTGTTGAGTTTGATAAGTTCTTTATAGATTTTGGATACTAGCCCTTTATCTGATACATCATTTGCAAATATCTTCTCCCATTCTGCCGGTTTTCTTTTGGTTTTGTTGACTGTTTCTTTTGCTGTGCAAAAGCTTTTAATCTTGATGAATTCCCAATAGTTCATTTTTGCCCTTGCTTCCCTTGCCTTGGGCGATGTTTCTAGGAAGAAGTTGCTGTGGCTGAGGTCAAAGAGGTTGCTGCCTGTGTTCTCCTTTAGGATTTTGATGGACTCCTGTCTGACATTGAGGTCTTTCAACCATTTGGAGTCTATTTTTGTGTGTGGTGTAAGGGAATGGTCCAGTTTCATTCTTCTGCATGTGGCTATCCAATTTTCCCAACACCATTTGTTGAAGAGACTGTCTTTTTCCCATTGGACATTCTTTCCTGCTTTGTCGAAGATAAGTTGACCATAGAGTTGAGGGTCCATTTCGGGGGTCTCTATTCTGTTCCATTGATCTATGTGTCTGTCTTTATGCCAGTACCATACTGTCTTGGTGATGACAGCTTTGTAATAGAGCTGGAAGTCCGGAATTGTGATGCCACCAGCTTTACTTTTCTTTTTCAACATTCCTCTGGCTATTCGGGGTCTTTTCTGGTTCCATACAAATTTTAGGATTATTTGTTCCATTTCTTTGAAAAAAGTGGATGGTATTTTGATGGGGATTGCTTTGAATGTGTAGATTGCTCTAGGTAGCATTGACATCGTCACAATATTTGTTCTTCCAATCCATGAGCATGGAACGTTTTTCCATTTCTTTGTGTCTTCCTCAATTTCTTTCATGAGTATTTTATAGTTTTCTGAGTACAGATCCTTTGCCTCTTTGGTTAGATTTATTCCCAGGTATCTTATGGTTTTGGGTGCAATTGTAAATGGGATCAACTCCTTAATTTCTCTTTCTTCTGTTGTGTTGTTGGTGTATAGGAATGCCACTGACTTCTGTGCATTGATTTTATATCCTGCCACTTGACTGAATTCCTGTATGAGTTCTAGCAGTTTTGGGGTGGAGTCTTTTGGGTTTTCCACATAAAGTATCATATCATCTGCAAAGAGTGAGAGTTTGACTTCTTCTTTGCCAGTTTGGATGCCTTTTATTTCTTTTTGTTGTCTGATTGCTGTGGCTAGGACTTCTAATACTATGTTGAATAGCAGTGGTGATAGTGGACATCCCTGCCGCGTTCCTGACCTTAGGGGGAAAGCTCTCAGTTTTTCCCCATTGAGAATGATATTTGCTGTAGGTTTTTCATAGATGGCTTTTATGATATTGAGGTATGTACCCTTGATCCCTATACTCTGAAGTTTTGATCAAGAAAGGATGCTGTACTTTGTGAAATGCTTCTTCTGCATCTATTGAGAGGATCATATGATTCTTGTTCTTTCTTCTGTTAATGTATTGTATCACGTTGATTGATTTGCAGATGTTGAACCAACTTTGCAGCCCAGGGATAAATCCCACTTGGTTGTGGTGAATAATCCTTTTCATGTACTGTTGGATCCTATTGGCTAGTATTTTGGTGAGAATTTTTGCATCCATGTTCATCAGGGATATTGGTCTGTAATTCTCCTTTTTGATGGGGTCTTTGTCTGGTTTGGGGATCAAGGTAATGGTGGCCTCATAAAATGAGTTTGGAAGTTTTCCTTCCATTTCTATTTTTTGGAACAGTTTCAGAAGAATAGGTATTAATTCTTCTTTTTTTTGTTTTTGTTTTTGTTTGTTTGGTTTTTTTAAAAGATTTATTTATTTATTTGAGAGAGCGAGAATGAGAGAGAGTACATGAGAGGGGGGAGGGTCAGAGGGAGAAGCAGGCTCCTTGCTGAGCAGGGAGCCCGATGCGGGACTCAATCCCGGGACTCCAGGATCATGACCTGAGCCGAAGGCAGTTGCTTAACCAACTGAGCCACCCAGGAGCCCTTAATTCTTCTTTAAATGTTTGGTAGAATTCCCCTGGGAAGCCATCTGGCCCTGGGCTTTTGTTTGTTGGGAGATTTTTGATGACTGCTTCAATTTCCTTAGTGGTTATGGGTCTGTTCAGGTTTTCAATTTCTTCCTGGTTCAGTTTTGGTAGTTGATACATCTCTAGGAATGCATCCATTTCTTCCAGATTATCTAATTTGCTGGCATAGAGTTGCTCATAATATGTTCTTATGATTGTTTGTATTTCTTTGGTGTTGGTTGTGATCTCTCCTCTTTCATTCATGATTTTGTTGATTTGGGTCATTTCTCTTCTCTTTTTGATAAGTCTGGCCAGGGTTTTATCCATCTTGTTAATTCTTTCAAAGAACCACCTCCTAGTTTTGTTGATTTGTTCTACTCTTCTTTTGGTTTCTATTTCATTGATTTCTGCTCTGATCTTTATTATTTCTCTTCTCCTGCTGGGTTTAGGCTTTATTTGCTGTTCTTTCTCCAGCTCCTTTAGGTGTAGGGTTAGGTTGTGTATTTGAGACCTTTCTTGTTTCTTGAGAAAGGCTTGTATTGCTATATACTTTCCTCTTAGGACTGCCTTTGCTGCATCCCAAAGATTTTGAACATTTGTGTTTTCATTTTCATTTGTTTCCATGATTTTTTAAAATTCTTCTTTAATTTCCTGGTTGACCCATTCATTCTTCAGTAGGATGCTCTTTAGCCTCCATGTATTTGAGTTCTTTCTGACTTTCCTCTTGTGATTGAGTTCTAGTTTCAAAGCATTGTGGTCTGAAAATAGGCAGGGAATGATCCCAATCTTTTGGTACCGGTTGAGACCTGATTTATGACCTAGGATGAGATCTATTCTGGAGAATGTTCCATGGGCACTAGAGAAGAATGTGTATTCTGTTGCTTTGGGATGGAATGTTCTGAATATATCTGTGAAATCTATTTGGTCCAGTGTGTCATTTAAAGTGTTTATTTCCTTGTTGATCTTTTGCTTAGATGATCTGTCCATTTCAGTGAGGGGGGTGTTAAAGTTCCCCACTATTATTGTATTGTTGTCAATGTATTTCTTTGCTTTTGTTAATTGCCTTATATAATTGGGTGCTCCCATGTTAGGGGCATAGATATTTACAATGGTTAGATCTTCTTGTGGGATAGACCCTTTAAGTAGGATATAGTGTCCTTCCTCATCTCTTATTACAGTCTTTGGTTTAAAATCTAATTTGTCTGATATAAGGATTGCCACCCCAGCTTTCTTTTGGTGTCCATTAGCATGGTAAATGGTTTCCCACCCCCTTACTTTCAATCTGGAGGTGTCTTTGGGTCTAAAATGAGTCTCTTGCAGACAGCATATTGATGGGTCTTGTTTTTTAATCCAATCTGATAGCCTGTGTCTTTTGATTGGGGCATTTAGCCCATTTACAGTCAGGGTAACTATTGAAAGATAGGAATTTAGTGCCATTGTATTGCCTATAAGGTGACTGTTACTGTATATTGTCTGTGTTCCTTTCTGGTCTATGTTGCTTTTAGGGTCTCTCTTTGCTTAGAGGACCCCTTTCAATATTTCTTGTAGGGCTGGTTTCATGTTTGCAAATTCCTTTAGTTTTTGTTTGTCCTGGAAGCTTTTTATCTCTCCTTCTATTTTCAATGACAGCCTAGCTGGATATAGTATTCTTGGCTGCATATTTTTCTCATTTAGTGCTCTGAATATAGCCTGCCAGTCCTTTCTGGCCTGCCAGGTCTCTGTGGATAGGTCTGTTGCCAATCTAATGTTTCTACCATTGTAGGTTACATATCTCTTCTCTTGAGCTGCTTTCAGGATTTTCACTTTGTCTCTGAGACTTGTAAGTTTTCCTATTAGATGTCAGGGTGTTGACCTATTTTTATTGATTTTGAGAGGGATTCTCTGTGCCTCCTGGATTTTGATGCCTGTTTCCTTCCCCAAATTAGGGAAGTTTTCTGCTATAATTTGCTGCAATATACCTTCTGCCCCTCTCTCTCTTTCTTCTTCTGGGATCCCAATTATTCTAATGTTGTTTCATCTTATGGTATCGCTTAGCTCTTGAATTCTGCCCTCGTGATCCAGTAGTTGTTTATCTCTCTTTTTCTCAGCTTCTTTATTTTCCATCATTTGGTCTTCTATATCACTGATTTTTTCTTCTGCCTCATTTATCCTAGCAGTTAGCACCCCCATTTTTGATTGCACCTCATCAATAGCCTTTTTGATTTTGACTTGGTTAGATTTTAGTTTTTTTATTTCTCCAGAAAGCATTTCTCTAATAACTTCCATGCTTTTTTCAAGCCCAGCTAGTATCTTTAAAGTGATGATTCTGAACTCTAGATCCAACATCGTACTAATGTCCCTATTTCCCTATTGAGTAGGTCCCTGGCAGTCGGTACTACCTCTTGTTCTTTTTGTTGAGGTGATTTTTTCCGTGTTGTCATTTTGTCCAGAGGAGAATAGATTAATGAGGAACAAAATGCTAACAGGGTAACAACGTCCTCAGAAAATATACTCTAAACAAATCAGAAAAGACCTGAAGCCCGGGGAAAAAGAAAGGGAAAGAAAGAAAAAAGAAAAAGCAATAATAATAATAATAATAATAATAATAATAATTCCAATTATTCTGACATTGGAATGCCTCATGGTGTCACTTATTTCTCTGATTCTATTTTCATGGATTCTGAGTTGTTTTTCCCTGGCCTCCTCTTTTCCCTTTTTATCTATTATATTGTCTTCCAGGTTGCTTATTCTCTCTTCTGTCTCAGTTACCCTAGCTGTTAGATTATCTAGATTGGATTGGATCTCATTGATAGCATTTTTACGTTCTGCCAATTCCCCTTTTATTTCTGCCCTTAGAGACTCTATGTTGCCATTAATTGATTTCTCCATTCTAGCCATTGTCTTCACAATTGCTAGCCTGAATTCCATCTCTGACATCTTGGTTATATCTGCATCCATTTGTAAATCTGCAGCATAAGTCATAATCTCTGAGTCTTTTCTGTTTTGGGGGCTCCTCCTCCTAGTCATTCTGTTGATGGGTGTTTGAGGGAATGTATAGAGTCCAAATTATTGACCATAACCCAAGCAAGATGCACCTGTTTTCTTGGGACCTTAGGGTTGCTGGCCTCTTGTTTTCCCAGCCTGTCTTCTGCGGGAGGGGCCTGCCACACTGTTACTCAGGCAACCCTGTTTGGGCGGAGTTGCCCTGCGCCCCTGTGGTGGGGAATGGGCTCAGCGGGAATCAGTCTTTGGGGCTTTTGTTCCCTGGCGGCTTTCCCTGGCAGCTTTCCGTGTCTCTTCCACGAGTCAGAGCAGAAGAGACCGTTTCCAACCCTCTGCCTCAGAGCAGAGAGACCTCAGTCTGTTCTTCAGTGAGCTCTCCAGGTCACACTGTCTCCATTTCTGTCCGTGCTGCTATAAACTGCAGCGTCCTGGGTTGTGCGCCCCTCTGCAGTGCCCCCAGTCCTGCCTCCAGGTCGGGGCACATCTCTGCCCTTTGTGCTTCTAAAACCGCTAGTCACTCCCAGTTCACGGGCGCGTGACTCCGCCACTCAGGGTTTCCACCCCGGGGGTTGCAGTTCACCGGTGTGACTCCGGCACACCGGGTTTCCGTCTCGGAGGCTGCAGTTCACGTGCGTGCGACCGTCACTCTGGGTTTTTGTCCGGGGGGCTGCGGTTCACATGTGCGCGACCCCGCCGGTCTGGTTATCCACCCCAGGGGCTGCCCTAAAGTCCTTCCCCGACGCTACCGGTCTGTGAGTCTGTGGCCTGTCCGCAGCGCGCGAGGCTGTCACTCACCGGCGGTGTAGGATCCCCATGGCCAGGCACCCTCCCGCTGCTGTTTATCCTCCGATATCTGCCCGCAGAATCACAGCTCTCCGCTTTGTACCTCAAAACCAACTGCCTGTGATATTCTGTTTGTAGAGATCCAGATCTTCTTACATCTCAGGCTGGTTTCGTGAGTGCTCAGAGTGGTCTGGTAGATATCCAGCTCAATTCCGGGGACCAGTTGAAATAGGGTCCCCTACTCCTCCGCCATCTTTCCCCCTCTCTTCTGCCTCATTTATCCTAGCAGTTAGAGACTCCATTTTTAAAAATTTTTTTTATTGTTATGTTAATCCCCATACATTACATCATTAGTTTTAGATGAAGTGTTCCATGATTCATTGTTTGTGCATAACACCCAGTGCTCCATGCAGAATGTGCCCTGCTCAATACCCACCACCAGGCTAACCCATCCTCCCACCCCCCTCCCCTCTAGAACCCTCAGTTTGTTTTTCAGTAGAGACTCCATTTTTGATTGCACCTCATTAATAGCCTTTTTGATTTTTGACTTGGTTAGATTTTAGTTCTTTTATTTCTCCAGAAAGGGTTTCTCTAATATCTTCCATGCTTTTTTCAAGCCTAGCTAGTATTTTTAAAATCGTCATTCTGAACTCTAGTTCTGACATCTTACTAATGTCCATATTGATTAGGTCCCTGGTATCAGTACTGCCTCTTGTTCTTTTTTCTGAGGTGATTTTTCCGTCTTGTCATTTTGTCCAGAGGAGAATAGATGAATGAGGAACAAAATGCTAACAGAGTAACAATGACCCCAGAAAAATATACACTAAACAAATCAGAAGAGACCTGAAACTGGAGGAAAAGAAAGGAAAAGAAAGAAAAAAGAAAAAAAAAAGGAAAAAGGAAAAGATAAACAAACAAACAAACAAACAAACAAAAACAGAATATGATCAAATATGATCAGGGTGGTGCATAGATCAGTGCCACACACTAGATTTTGGGTGTATTTTGGTCTGTTAGAAGAAAGTTCCTCCCAAAATTTTAAAGAAAGAAAAGCTTCTATATGTACAAAAATAAGGGTAAATATGCTGAAGGGATGGAATATGATTGTAAAGATGTAAAATATAAAGAATTTTATAAAAGGAATTGGTAAGATAAGAAGTTGGTTGAAAAAAGAAAGAAGATGATTTAAAAACAAAAAGGGAGAGAATTTGATCAGGCAGGAGACTAGAACAAAGCCATACACTAGAGATTTAGGGTATATTTTGGTCTGTTAGAAGACACTGTATCCCAAAATTTTAAGAGAACAATTTATTTTTTTTTTTTGTAAGATTTTATTTATTTATTTGAGACAGAGAGAATGAGAGAGACAGAGAGCACATGAGAGGGGGGAGGGTCAGAGGGAGAAGCAGGCTCCCCGCCGAGCAGGGAGCCCGATGCGGGACTCGATCCCGGGACTCCAGGATCATGACCTGAGCCGAAGGCAGTCGCTTAACCAACTGAGCCACCCAGGCGCCCAAGAGAACAATTTATATATATATATATACCAAAAATAAGGTTAACTACTATGAAGGGATAGAATATGACTCTAAAAATGAAAAATAAAAAAGATTTTTTAAAAAAGGGATTGAGAAGATGTTGGTTGAAAAGGGAAAAAGAAAAATTCAAAGAAAAAAAAAGAAAAAGAAAAAAGAAAAAGAAAATTAAAAAAATTAACTTTGAAAGAGTAAAGAATCATGGGAAAAAAGCCATGAATTCTAGGTGCAGTATTCGCCTAGTGCTGGAGTTCTGCCATTCTCATTGATTGGTAAACTTGGTCTCGGCTGGCTGTTCTCGTTGATCTTCTGGGGAGGGGCCTGTTGCCGTGGTTTCCAAATGTCTTTGCCGGAGGCAGAATTGGCCCGCCCTTGCCCCCTCCCGGCTAAGTAATCTGCTCGGGTTTGCTCTCGGGAGCTTTTGTTCCCTGCAAGCTTTCCGTACAGCTTTGGAGGTGGAGAGTGAAAATGGCGGCCTCCCAATCTCCACCCCGGAGGAACCGAGAACTCGGGACCCCGCTCCTCAGGGAGCCCCCAGAGAAAAGCCGTCAGTCACTCCCGTCTCCCTGGTCTCCGGCCACACTCCGTGCTCACCCGGCCTGTGACCGCGCATTTCTATCTCTGGCACCTGACCCCGGGTGGAGTCTCCAAACCCAGCAGATCCCTGTGGTGTGCTCCCATGCCGCTCCTCCTGGGGGAGGAAGGTGAGTCTCCCCGGATCTGCCGCTTGTTGGATCCCTGCTGGAGGAGCAGTGGCCCGACTGTGCTGCAGATCACGGTTTACGACAACCCCGAGCTGAGAGCCCGCGCCTTGGCTCCGCCTCTGCAGCCGGCTTCCCCACTCCGACACCTGGGAGCTCTGCCGCACTCAGGCACCCCCGGTCTTTCTGTGACCCTGAGGGTCCTGAGACCACACTGTCCCGCGAGGGTTCCACCCCTCTCTTAGCCACTGGGTGACGTCCCTCAGTGGAGCAGACTTCTAAAAGTTCCGATTTTGTGCTCCGCGGCTCTATCACTTGCCAGAAGCGGCCGACGGAGGCCCCTCCCCTGCCGTCTGTCCTCCCGAATATCGCCTCGGATTCACTTCTCCGCATGTCCTACCTTCCAGGAAGTGGTCGCTTTTCTGTTCAGAGAGTTGTTGCTCTTCTTTTCTTTGATCTCCTGTTGAGTTTGTAGGTGTTCAGAATGGTTTGATCCCTATCCAGCTGAATTCCTGAGAGGAGACGAAATCCAGGTCTCCTGCTCCTCCGCCATCTTGCTCCTACTCTCAGTAACATACTGCTTTTATTCCTGAAGCTTTGTAGTATAGTTTGAAGTCAGGAAGTGTGGTAACTATGGCTTTGTTCTTTTTTCCTCAAGAAGGACATTTTAATAATATAAATTCTTCTGATCCATGAACAGAGGATGTCTTTCCATTTGTTTGTCTTTCCATTTCTTTGATTTCTTTCAGCAAAGTCTTCTAGTTCAGTGTATAGGACTTTCACATCCTTGGTTAAATTTATTCCTAATATTTTATTGTTTTTGATGCTATTGTGAATGGGGTAGTTTTCTTTATTTCTTTTTCAGACATTTCGTTCTTAGTGTATAGGAATGTAAATGATTTCCATAAGTTGATTCTGTATCCTGCAACTTGACTGAACTCTAACAGCCTTTTAGATTTTCTATATACCAAATCATATTATCTGTAAACAATGACAGATACACTTCTTCCTTCCTGATTTGGATGCCTGTTATTTCTTTGTCTTGCCTGATTGCTTTGGCAAGGACTTCTAATACCAAACTGAATAAGAGTGGTGTGTGTGGGCATCCACATTTTGTTCCTGCTCCTTGAGGAAAAGCTTTCAATTTTTTACCAGCAAATATACTGTTAGCCATGGGCTCATAACGTATGGCCTCTAATATATTGAGGTATGTTCCTTCTATACCCGATCTACTGAGGGTTTTTATGAAATGATGTATTTTGTCAAGTGCTTTTTCTGCATCTATTCAGATGATCATGTGATTTTTTCCTTTCATTTTATTAATGTGATGGATCACATTTATTGATTTGTGTATGTTTAATGATCCTTGCATTTCAGGGATAAATCCTACTTGCTCATGATGTATAATCCTTTTTATGTGTTCTTGAATTCAGTTTGGTAATATGTTGTTGAGAGTTTTTGCATCTGCATTCATCAGAGATATTGGTCTGTAGGTTTCTTTTCTTGTGGAGTCCTTCTGTGGCTTTGGTATCAGGGCAATGCCAGCCTCACAAGGTTATTTTGGAAGTATTCCCTCCTCCTCAATTTTTTGGAAGAGTTTGAGAAGAATTGGCATTAATTCTTCTTTGACCATCTGGCAGAATCTCCAGTGAAGCTGTCTGGTCCTGGGGGAGGTTCCTGTGTTGGGAGGTTTTTGATTCCTGATTCAATCTCTTTAGTCTCTATTGGTCTGTTCAGATTTTTTTTTTTAAAGATTTTATTTATTTATTTGACAGAGAAAGACACAGCGAGAGAGGGAACACAAGCAGGGGGAGTGGGAGAGGGAGAAGCAGACCCCCTGCCAAGCAGGGAGCCCGATGCGGGACTCGATCCCGGGACTCCAGGATCATGACCTGAGCCGAAGGCAGTCGCCCAACCAACTGAGCCAGCCAGGCGCCCTGTTCAGATTTTTTTATTTCTTCCTGATTCAGTTTGGTAGGTTGCTTGTTTCTAGGAACGGATCTGTTTATTCTAAGTTATCTGAGTTTTTGGCTTGTAATTGTTTAGTTTCACAATCCCTGTTTTCTGCAGTCTCAGTTGTAATGACTTGTTTTCTTTTTTAAAATATTTTATTTATTTATTTGAGAGAGAGCACAAGCAGGGGGAGGAACAGAAGGAGAGGGAGAGAGACAAGCAGACTCCGTGCTGAGCAGGGAGCCCAACATGGGGCTTGATCCCTCGACCCCGAGATCAGGACCTGAGCTGAAGGCAGACACTTAACTGACTGAGCCACTGAGGCACCCCTAATGTCTCCTTTTTCACTCTTAATTTTATTTGAGTCTTTCTGTTTTTTTTCTTAGTCTAGCTAAAGGTTTGTTGATTTTGTTTATCTTATTCATAGAACCAGTTCTCAGTTTCATCAATCCTTTCTGTTGTTTTTATCATTCTTATTTATTTCTGCTCTGGGCTTTATTGTTTCCTTCCTTCTGCTAACTTTGGACTTAATTTGTTGTTGTTGTTGTTATTGTTTTTGTTTTTCTAGTTCCTTGAGATGTAAAGATAGGTTGCTTATTTGAGGTCTTTCCAATTTCTTTTTTTTTTTTAAAGATTTTATTTATTTATATAACAGAGAGAGAGATAGCGAGAGCAGGAACACAAGCAGAGGAGTGGGAGAGGGAGAAGCAGGCTTCCCGTGGAGCGGGGAGCCTGATGCGGGGCTCGATCCCAGGACCTGGGATCATGACCTGAGCCGAAGGCAGACGCCCAACGACTGAGCCACCCAGGCGCCCCTCCAATTTCTTAATATACACACTTACCACTTTAAACTATCAGAGCTGCTTTTGCTGCCTTCTGTAAGTTTTGATATGTTGTGTTTCCATTTTCATTTCTTTTGAGATAATTTTTTATTTTCCTTTAGATTTCTTCACTGACCCATTGATTGTTCGGAAATGTGTTGTTTAGTTTCCACATATTAGTGGATTTTCCAGCTTTCCTTTTACTGATTTCTAGTTCCATACCATTGTGGTCAGAAAAGCAGTGGGTATGATTTCAGTCTTGTTAAATGAGCTAAGATTTGTTGTGTGTCCTATCGTGCAGTCCTTTCTGGAGAAAGTCCACGTGCACTTGAGGAGAATGCCTGTTCTGCTGCTGTGGTTCTCATGTTTTAATCCATGGAACCACTCTGCCTATTGATTGGTGAATTCAATTTTTAATATTTAGAGTGATTATTGATATGGAAGAACTCAGTAGTGCCACCTTGTCTTGCCTTCTGATTGTTTTGTAGCCCCTTTGTTATTCCCCCCCTCTGTTTCTGTCTACCTTTGTGAAGTACTGGTTTTCCACAGTGCGTTTGGTCTCCCCCTTTTCTTGTTTTGTGAGTCTAGAGTTTTGCTTTGTTGTTACCATGTGGATTACAAACAACATCTTTAATATAAGATAGTCCTTTTTATTCTGATAGCACCTTATTTTCATTCCCTGTAAAGTTTCCACACTTTTACTCTTCCCTGTTAGTTTTGATGTTAAAATGTACCTCTTTTTATGCTGCAAATTCACTGAGAAGTGATAGTGACTTTGGTTATTTTTCATGCTTTTTTCCTTTAGCCTCCAAACTATAAGTAAGTGGTTAACACACCCTTCTAATACAGAGTTGTCAGCCTGAGCATAGCCTCCATGGTATGTCTTCTTTGCTCCTGGGTGTGGCTCTTTCTCTGCCTCTTGAGGCTGTTGATTCTTATTTTGTTTTCCTCTGAACTGCACTATTTTGTGTGGGTTCAGTACTGTTAGTTGACACAAATTCTTTATGAAAATAAGTGGAATATAAATCATGCTTGTTTCCTAATTAGATCTGAACATACTCAATAGTAACAGCATTTTCCCAGGCCCCTGGGTCTTCATCTGCTCACCAACTCCAAGATTTTAAAAAACATATTATATTTTTAACAGTTTCAAAGAATTTGGTTGTTTTTTTTTTAAATTCAACAAAGTCACAGTTTTAATAATATGTAGAATGATCTGTAAACAGTGAATGAGCAAGGTTTTACAGGATGAAGGAAGAATTGGCTTTGTGGCTGGGTTTGTCCTAATGTTTACTCACTGTTGCCCCCGTGTGGCCGTTTTCTAGATAGCACGTGGCAGAATGTGTTAACCTATCAAATTCAAGGGAGAATAAGATAGAATAGGTTGGTCCCTGGATTCCCTAGCTCCTAAAAACCATTATATAATTTAGAAGCCATATTCTTTTTTTTTTTTTGACATCTAAAAGCATTTATTTTTTCCAAAAATTTAAATATGATTATGTGTACACAAAAAGTGCACACATTACCTATGCTGAAAATTGCCAAGAAACAATATATTGATGCAACAGTTGTCTTCTAAAATAAACATAAAAACTGAGCCCAGACTGGCAGACAAAAGCAAAATACTTATTTCCCAACAGCACAATTAAGCCATATTCTAAATTGAGTATATCTTAACTAGATATTAGGGTTAGGTTCAGTTGTATACATTAATTATGCACAGCTTTTTGTATGTCAGTCATAACTCCATAAAGCGTTTTTAAAAAATAAAACGGGAAAGAATATAGTCACTCAAAGCACTGAGCACCTTTACTGTCATGGTAATTATGTAACTAAACATAATTATTGTTTAACCTTAGCTGAGGACTGGGAGCTGGTCCTACAGGTACTTGGCAGGTAACATCTGTGGCCAGCTGCCCATCTCTCCCCGCTGCACCCACACCCAGCTCAGCACATCCTCTGCTCTGCTCAAGGGCAGCCCAGAGAGAGAGATCAGGCCCAGGTGTGGCTCCCTCCTGTCAGGCATGGCTTCTTTCCGACAGGTAGAGAAGGTGGCCAGCTCACAGATACATGACATCTTCTTTTGGTTACTTGCTATTTGCCTCCCCTTTTTGACACCCTGGTCCTTAAACTTTAGCTCCTATGAGAACCTGGGTTTGCAGGTTTCTGTTGATATTTCAAAGTGTGCAGATCTGTGTTGTCTTTGTTCCCTGTCATTGGGTCGGAGATAAAAGCAGGAAAAGTCATCATATTATGAAAGCAACAAAAATAAATATCAAGTGTGCTCTGCGCCCAGTACCTCAGACTTGAAAGAAATGGCAAACTACACACCTCATGTCATACTCATCCAACTTTAGGGACTCATAAAAGCATGTAAAATGATATTGCACTAAAAGAAATCTCATTACTAATCTTTTACCATACATAAGACAGTTCAGCGACAGTCCCCCACCCCCGCTCTGTCATTTCCTGTCTGGCCAAAGCCCGGTCACACTGACACATGTAGCCACACGAGGACACAACTGTGACATCCTTCTGGAGCATTCCCGGTCCCCTGCCCCTGCTCTAGCCAACCCTGCACACCCCCAGTCCTCCTGAGC
>NC_058411.1:143861832-143866539 GCF_002201575.2 Neomonachus schauinslandi
CCCCAGTCCTCCTGAGCCTCCCCTGTAGTGACACAGCTGTGATCCTCTTCCTGGAGCATTCCCGGTCCCCCTGCCCCTGCTCCGGCCAACCCCGCACACCCCTAGTCCTCCTGAGCATCCTCTGTAGTGACACTTGTCACACCATGCTGTCATGTGTTGTCTCTCAGTCTGTCCTTCCTGTAGGAGTAGATCTCTCTCACAGCTGCCTGGCTGGATGACAGGTGAGTGATTGGTTTCAGGATCTTTTGTCCTGGGATAGCAGGTACCCTTCAAAACCCTGATGGGCAGGGTGAGTCTCTGTCCCTCTGTGTGCCCCCAGCCTAGGTGAAGCATAGGGCCCAGGACAAGGGTTTTGAGAGTCCTCCCAGACGAAGTTTGTTCTATGAAGGTGGATTCCTTCTGATGTCATTAGGTAACCACATAACGTGGCCGTCACTGTGAGACAGAAAGCACACTACTATATTGTGTTCTACTCGCATACCGTGGCTAACAAAGAGTCAACACACGCTCACACTCACACGTTCACACTTACACCTCCGTTTCTGAGCATCAGTACCATGTAAACTACAGTGAATTCACACTGGGCAGCAGACATGTAGATGTGCCATTAAAGGTATAAATAGAGGAGGATGGATATGCAGTTCTGGCTAAAACGATGGAAGTCCTTGCCTACAGGGGTAAAGAAATTAGTTCTTACCGAGAAAGTGCTACGTTCTAGTCAAAGGAGTGACATGATAATATTACCTTTTAGAACAGGGATTGGCACAGACTTTTCTGTAAAGTCTTCTGTAAAGATTTTCTGTTAGGCGTTGCAATCCACGTGGTCTCTCTGACGATGACTCCACTCTTGCATTGTGGCTTAAAAGCAGCCACAGACCGTCCATAGCTCATGTTCCAGCCACACTTAATTTACAGAATACAGGGGGAGGTCACATTGGCCCATGGGTGGTAGTTTCCCACACCCCAGATTTGCAACCTGATGGACGGTGGGGGAGAGGGCTCTTATTTTCAAATGGCAGCGTGGGCGTACACTGGGATCTATCCTGACTGACCCGGGCCCCTAAACTTGAAAGGAAAGATGATAGCGAGACTGACCAACAATTAAGGCCTAGGAACTCCCCCGCATTTATCTGAATGCCGCGAGCTTCCCATGAGATGTTTGTCTGTGGTTGAAGTACATGTAGGTATGGTTTTGCTGAATACATCCCCATTGCGTGGAGGGTACATCTTGCGGGGTATATACCACGCAGATGGTCATCTTGTTCAGGCCAAGACCGTGAACACATTTATGGTTCTTGTGAGTCAGTGGAGGACCTAGCATGTGTGGGCTTCAGGACGAGTTCGATTCAGCCCTCAGCAATGTTATCGAGCCCCTGGCTTCCTGGGCCCTCTGTGGGGCTGGCACTGGCCTCGCCTAGGCCACTTCTGTAGTCGTGATGGAAAAGCCCCCGGCCTGGGTGGTCCACCCCATGCTTTGCTCTGCAGGCCCAGACCCGAGTTTCCTGCCACCTCACTGGCTGGGACCAGGTCACATGCCCATGGATGAGCCAATCCCTGGAGCCAGGGAGTGGGGCCGTGGAGACTGGTAGAGGTTGTTAGGTCCTCTGTTGTAACGACTTTTCTAATTGCCGTGGTGGCAACGTCTTCTGTGATGCATCTGTTGATAAAACGAGTGTTGATTTCTGGTAGTGAGTGGGTCCAAGGTGCTGGCTTAGTACCTAGCACCTCAGTCCCGGCACCTCAGTTCTACTCTACTATTCTGCAGACACAATGGCTGAGAATGAGCAAAGCTGATGGAAACTGGTCTGGAATGCACAAGGTAAGGGTGTGTGTGTGTGCGGGGGGTATGGGGATTGGGGATAATAGCTCTGGACAACCTGTATCTCCAATTTACCTAGGTTCAAGAAGGTGCGAGGAATCCGTGGTGTTTCACCGTCAAAAATTTGGAAGATGAAGAATATGCCTTTTGTATGGAGTATGACAAGACTTGTTCAAAGTATTTTCCAGTTGGTACAGAAGTTGGGGAGAGCGGCACCCTCTATCTGCTAGGATAGGCGCGAGAGGCTGAGTGCTCTCAAGAAGGTGTCTGGCTTTCGCAGGGCTCACTGTGAGCCTGCACACAGGACCGACGAGGACAGTTAAAGGTTTTGTTCTAAGGGTGGCGTATTGGAAGAATGTGGCGCACCTTGTAATCCTGGGAAGAAGACAGATCTGGAGTCCACTGTGGAGTGACTTCATGAGAGTGGTGGTGATCTGCAGCATCTGGCTAATGAGATGTCTGTCTTTTATTAAGTTATGGGTGTAGTTTCTGTGCCTTTGTCCTCACGGCTGGGATTTCCAAGGAGTGGGATTTTTTTGTGTCCCTGTAACAGTTGGTACCCTGGGAATGGGCAGGTCCTGTTCTGCTGCTGAAGTGTGTCTCTAGCAGTTGGAGTGTGTATTACAAGCCTATAGGTAAATGGGAGGGGGGTTACAGTGGTCGGTAGGCTATTGTTATTGATGATTTTTATGGGTGGATTCCATAGGATGAGATGTTAGATGTTATGGATAGGGATCCTCATTAAGTGTCCATAAAAAGTGCTTTTTCTGAGTTTAATAGTAGATATATTTTTATTACTTCTAATAGCCCTCCTTGTCCTTGGTATTCCAATGAGCAGTGCATTACAATATAAATAATAAATGCAGTGCCTGCATTTTATCCATGTGTTGATGAGGATTTGAGAATGGAAAATGTTGGCAATGTCTCCACAAATTGTACACTGGAACATCCAAATAATAAAATTGTATTTTTTATTTTTTTAAAAGATTTTATTTATTTATTTGACAGAGAGACACAGCGAGAGAGGGAAGAGAAGCAGGGGGAATGGGAGAGGGAGAAGCAGGCTTCCCACTGAGCAGGGAGCCTGATGTGGGGCTTGAACCCAGGATACTGGGATCATGACCTGAGCTGAAGGTAGACACTTAACGACTGAGCCACCCAGGCACCCCTAAAATTTTATTTTTGACAACAAATAGGAAGTATCCTGCTGTGATTCTTAGTTTAAACCAGGGGAGGAGGCCCTCTTTTGGTATTGGTAGAGTACCATAGTCCTTCCTAGGGCACAGTACCAGATTCTATTGGGAACCTGGTCTTTGTTAATGTGGAAGAATGGGGAGTCGACAGATTATTTGTCTCCTGTTTCATTTTCCATGAACATTTCCACAATATTTGTTTTCACACCCTTCTCTGCAAAGGGTATGTTTGACCCAAGAAAAAAGCAGCTTCTGGGTGACTGGGAGACTGTAGGATCAGAATGCCATTGGTAGGCAGTTACTGTGACCCTAAATTCTGAACAAGATCCTGACACCCAGACTAAATAGATTTTGGAATTGGAAAGTTCAGGTAGAGATTTTGTGTCTATGATGACAAGTGAAGAACATGTGTGATCCCTAAACCTAACTCTAGCCCTTAACTTTAACCCTAAAACCTAACGTGACCCTAACCCCCAAACTGGAACCCTGAATCTCAATCCTGAAATTGAACCCCACACCCGAACTCTGAACCCAAGCCCTCAATCCAAGGCCTGAAGACGAACCCAAACCCTGAACCAGAACTCTGAGTCATGAGCCCTGAACCCAAACCGCAGCAAGAACCCAAATCCCAAGTTTGACCTTGAACTTTATCCCCTAAACCCTAAGGCTTAAACCCTAAATCATAAGCCTAAAGCCCTAAACTCTAACTCTAATCGTTACCCTCACCCTCACCCAAAACCCTCACTGTGATCCTACACCCAAACCCTGATCTAGAACTGTGACCCAAACCTGAACCTGAACCCAGACCCAAACCCTTAACCACAGTTTGTTTATACATTCACCATGGATGGACATTTGTATGGTTTCTACCTTGTGATTATTGTGAATGTTGTTCGGGTTAGGGGCTAGGGCTAGGGTGTTGGTTTGGGGTCAGGATCAGGCTTGAGATCAAGTTTGGGTCAGAATCATGTTGAGTCAAGGCCAGGGTCATGTTCAGTGGCAGTGTTTGGGTCAGGGAATGTTGTCCTTCCATATTGTTTCCAATTAATTGATCCTTAGCTATTTTTGGAGAAGTTGGGGGGATACTGGGCTCCAGTCAGCCTGAATTTTCAGGATTTAAATGGCTTCAGCTGGACCTGGGGAGAGCGCAGGTGCTTCCATTGAACGGGGAGCTCACCTTGTCCTGAACTGCGTCCCCCGCCTGCAGAGGGCGCACGACCCCAGCTCCCGCCCGGAGCCCGGCCTGCGCAGCCGCTGGGACAGGAGCCGGACCTCAGAACCTGATGTGGAGGCTTCTGGGGGCCGTGGGGCCGCGTCCGCGCTGACAGGAGCCCGGCCTCCTCAGGACCCGCTGCGGAAGCTTCGGGAGGACATGGGTCCGCGTCCATACCCACAGGACCCGCTGCGGAGGCTTCTAGAGGACGTGGGGCCGCGTCCACAAGGACAGGAGCCGGGCCTCCTCTGAATCTGATGTGGAGGCTTCTGGGGGCCGTGGGGCCGCGTCCACCCTGACAGGAGCCCGGCCTCCTCAGGACCCGCTGCGGAGGATGTGGGGCTGCATCCAAGCTGACAGGACCCGCTCTGGAGGACGTGGGGCGGCGTCCACAAGGGCAGGAGCCCGGCCTCCTCAGGACTCACTGTGGAAGCTTCGGGAGGACATGGGTCCGCGTCCATACCCACAGGACCCGCTGCGGA
>NC_058412.1:0-16831 GCF_002201575.2 Neomonachus schauinslandi
TAATCTGCTGGGGTTTGCTCTCCGGGGCCTTTGTTCCCTGCGAGCCTTCCGTACCGCTTTGGAGGCGGAGAGTGAAAATGGCGGCCTCCCAATCTCCGCCCCGGAGGAGCCGAGAACTCGGGGTCCCGCTTCTCAGTGAGCCCCCAGAGAAAAGCCGTCAGTCACTCCCGTCTCCCCGGTCTCCAGCCGCACTCCGCGCTCACCCGGCCTGTGACCGCGCGTTTCTATCTCTGGCACCCGACCCCGGGTGGAGTCTCCAAACCCAGCAGATCCCTGCGGTGCACTCCCGCGCGGCTCCTCCCAGGGGAGGAAGGTGAGTCTCCCCGGATCTGCCGCTTGTTGGGTCCCTGCTGGAGGAGCAGTGGCCCGACTGTGCCGCGGATCACGGTTTATGGCAACCCCGAGCTGAGAGCCCGCGCCTGGGCTCCGCCTCTGCAGCCGGCTTCCCTGCTCTGATACCTGGGAGCTCTGCCGCACTCAGGCACCCCCGGTCTTTCTGTGACCCGTGGGTCCTGAGACCACACTGTCCCGGAGGGTTCCACCCCCCGCTTAGCCACCAGAGTGACGTCCCTCAGCGGAGCAGACTTTTAAAAGTTCCGATTTTGTGCTCCGCGGCTGTATCACTTGCCAGTAGTGGCCGACAGATGCTCCCTTCCCCCGCCGTCTATCCTCCTGAATATCGCCTCGGATTCACTTCTCCGCACGTCCTACCTTCCAGAAAGTGGTCGCTTTTCTGATGAGAGAGTTGTTGCTCTTCTTTTCTTCGACCTCCTGTTGAGTTTGTAGGTGTTCAGAATGGTTTGATCCCTATCCAGCTGAATTCCTGAGAGGAGACGAAATCCAGGTCTCCTACTCCTCCGCCATCTTGCTCCGCCCCCCCCACGCTGAGTATTTCTGTGTAGAAGCCATGTGCACTGGTATTTTTGGGAGGCAGCTTTTGATGCTTTAGCTTGGGGCATGGAGTAGAAACCTAAACACATCAATCAGCAAATCATCGCATTATCGAAGAATGAAGGTATGAAGGTGTTTTGGGGGGTACTAATTAATTTCTGACACGAATGGGTGCCAGCGTAGTTTATAATGGTGATTTCAGAAACCATCGCCGAAGGTGCTGCGTGCCATTTTTGCTCTAGCTAATGCTGATGAATCACCGCGTTCTCCGTTCTAATGGGAATGTGGGTGGTCCCTGTCCAGAAAGCAAACACTGGGATGACAAGCAAGTGTCACTGGTGCCTTTCTGTAGTCCTGAGAAACGAGTGGCTGCACGCGGACCGCAAGTCAACGCACTGTCAGCGCAGAGTTCTCCTGGAGGCGCGGGGGTGCTCTGCGTGGTCGGCCATGAGGCCGTCGGGCGGGGGGTGAGGCTGGGGTCGTGCCGTGCAGACACCCCCTCTGGGCAGCCCTCAGGGCACGGGCACAGGGATGGAGCCTCAGCTTCCGAGGGCTCGGTCGCTGGAGAGAGCCGGGTCTCTCTGTGGTTGGGTTCTTGAGGCGAGCAGACCTCTGGTAGCCAGATGGTAACCCAGGTCCGGGACAGAGCCCAGCGCCCCCTAGAGAGGCAGCCCTGGCCTAGCCGCGGGCTTGGCAAGCGGGATGGAGAGGGTGGTATGGGCCTGGCTATGTCCTGCCAGGGTGCTGGTGCTAAGCGTCTGCTGGGCAGGGCTGTGGATGGAGGGGACGGCTGTGGGCAGCCTCGCTGGGAGCTGCTGTGGGGGTGGAGGCATGTTCCTTGCAGCAGCTGCTGAGAAGCCGACCCTTGGATGAGGCTCAGAGCGGCATCCCTGGCGCCCGGGGGCAACGTGGGGCCATGGGTCCAAGGATGTGGGTCTGCAGGGCCTGGGGAACATGATGGTGTGGCTGGGGGAAGTCCTGCTACACGTGCACATGATCCGGGTGGGGATGCTCAGGAAGCGTGAGGGAGGACAATGCCAGGAGCTCCTGGGAGGGCAGGGTGCTGGGCTGCGCTCTGGGACGAGGGGCGTTCGCGGAGACCTCACCTGTCTGTGCTACGTGGCTCCACCCCCCTGGTGGGCCTGTCCTGTAGGGAGCCTCAGACACTTGCTTTCATACCCAGAATGAGAGAGAGGAGGTGCTGCTGCTGGTGTCCGAGCCAACCCTTTAAATGTGCTTTCCTTCAACCGCCTGGCATCCTCACCACAGTCCCTGAGGTTACAGAGGTGTCGGCCCGCAGGGAAGGTGAGTTACTTCTCCAGGGGAGAAGGCGGGTGCGGGCGTGGGTCAGGGCCTGCCGATCCAGGTGACGTGTTTTCTCTGACCACCAGGGAGGATCTTACCCGTCCCATGTACTTTGGTCACTTGATTAAAAAGAAGGGAAACCAGGGGTGCCTGGCTGGCACAGTTGGTTGAATGTCCACCTCCTGGTTTCAGCTCAGGTCATGGTCTCAGGGTTGTGGGATCGAGCCCCGTGTCAGGCTCTGTGCTCTGTGGGGGGCCGGCTTGAGACGCCCTCTCCCTCTGCCCCTCCCCCTGCTCGTGCTCTCGCTCTCTTTCAAATAAATAAATAAAATCTTTAAAACAAAATAAAAGAGGGGAAACCATAAAAATGCCTGGGTGAGTGGGGATGTTCCTGCGTTTTAAGGCTGTGAGGCGGATAAACAAGTTAGTACTCGGGAAGCACTTTGGAGATTGGCACATAGTGAGTGCGCAGTGCTCGCTACACGTTCTAGCTGCCCCTCGCTTCTTACCGTTTTAATGTGTCTGTCCCCGACATGGGGTCCAGGCATTTTCACTGAGCTGAGTCTTCTGCTTCTGTCTCACCCTTCTTACATAAATTATTCCCATAAAATGTCATCTGTGATATCCAGTTTTAGTTTCAATACATCGAAGAAAGCACTCAGACACCAGTAAGCTGTCTGACTACAGAATCCTTCTAGGTTGTGTGGACCGACCCCCGACCTCTCCCACAGCCTCTGCCTCCCCCTGCGCCCCCGGGGCTGGGTGGCAGGACTCCGTGCCCCCCCCACGTCTCCATCTCTGTACGTGTCTGCCGCCTTCTGGGCACTTCCTTCACACCATTCCCAGTGCTTAATTCTTCCAGTTGTTTCTAATCTGTTATAAAATTGCCAACTGAGATGTTTATTTCAACAGTCATAAATTTTATTTCTAGGCATTTTATTTGGTTCTTTTAAAGACATTCCTGGTAAATTTTGGTGGTCTTTTTTGCTTGATCATTTTTTATTCCAGCTTTCATTTCTTTGAGTAATTTAAAGATTCTCATGGCTGAAGTCATTGGAGTTCTCACTCTGTTCCTTCTTCTGGCCGGCTCTCACTCAGAGGCACTGTAGTCAGTGTGAATTTCACCCTGTTTTAGTACAAGCCCCTTACGGGGCTGCTCTGAAGCTGTAGGAATCCTGAGCGCCTGGCCTGGGGGTGCATTCTTCTAGAGAGTTTGCCTCCTCTGGAAAATGCCTGGGGCTGCCAATGACTAGGACCTCTAGTTAAATTCTTGGCCTAGGATTTCCCGGTCCAGGATACCAGCGGTATAAATTCAAACGCAGACTTCTGTGAGGACCAGGGTAGGATACAGATTCCCAGGTAGACTGCTGTCTGCTCCGAGCCATGGCTGAGATAAACACGCTCTCTTGACGTGTCTCTATACCAGCTCATTCTTTTAATGAGAAAGTGGCCCTTTGGGAGTCTAGACTTTTGCAAAGGTTCCAGTCCCGATGCTCTACCTTTTGTGGGCCTCATGCCTATTTCCTGTTCACTGTGTGGTCTGTAGATTCTCTGTGGAGACAGATATGAAAAGGGCAGCTATAGCTTACATTTCTGGCTTCAACAACAGCTTTAGTTTTTGCTCCTGATCATATTGTTTTATTTTCCTGAAAGCACAACTGTGCATTTAAAAATATAGATAAGTGTTTTATGGAAACATAATTTTTTTCAAGATGCTTAATTAGCTGTATTGTTAGAATCAAAAGTTCCAGAATCTATGAATTTGATAAATGAAAGAAACTGTTGAAAAACATAGTGGAAGAGAAAAATAATCTTTTTAAAAAAATATTTATTTATTTATTTGAGAGAGAGAGAGAGTGCGCACAAACAGGGAGAGGGGCAGAGGGAGAGAGAGAACCTCAAGCAGACTCCCTGCTGAGTGCGGAGCCCGATGCGGGGCTTGATCTCACAACCCTGAGATCATGGCATTTGCTGAGAGCAAGAGTTAGATGCTTAACCAACTGAGCCACCCTGGTGTCCCCATGAGAAAAATAATCTTAAACCCTTCACTTCTTTCCTGGGCTTCACATATAGACATCAGACTGCCTTGTGGCCCTGTTACTGAGATCTCTCCTGGGCATCTCAGGAGCAGCACAATCCAAAACTCTGTTTTTTCTCTATTACTCATCAGTGAATGATACCACCATCCTTAGAGATATCAGGGTGAGTTTATCCGTCAGGATCAAGAGACCACACCAGGTGTTTCAGAAAGAGGGCATTTCGTACAGCAGATGGGGAGTTCAGGCCAAAGGGGGCTGCTGGTATGACACGGATCTTCTCCTCCCGGGAGCGGCTCGCACCCCACACGTGGTGATGTTCTAGGAACCTCGCAGCCTGGGTGTGGGGGAATGGCTGGTGTTTGTGCAGCAGGCCCCTCGTGGCTGAGATGCCACGGTGAGTGTTCATATGGGGAAGGTGCACTCACGCTCTGCTGCGTCTCAGCAGTCCACCGGCGTGCCTGCCTTGCTTTGCTTTTGCTCTCTTCTTGCCAAGCCTGATCTCGGGGCCACGATGGAAGCCACCGTCCAGACGCTGATGCAGTTGTGTCTCTGACCATCCACACACCTGGGCAGCGTGGACCAGCGGGCATATGCTCTCCTCCCAGACACTGCTGCGTGGGGTACCTCCTGTCGGCGCCGTGTCTGGGCAGGGCTGTCTGTAAGCTCAGGGCAGGTGTTCCTCCCTCGGGATCAGAGGATTATCCCCAGAGCAGAACCAGTGCAGCCACCGCATGAGGAACCTGCTCCGCTTTCAGGACCTGCTGGGGCCCCATTTTGTTTGGAATGCACAGAATTCCCACTTGATGTTAGATGTGTCTGCCCTCCTGATGGCGTGGTGGATCAGATGACACACATGCTGTGATGTGCAGGACTCGGCGCACAGCATCTGCCTCCCACGGTCAGGGTCCAGTCCTGCCCACCAGGGTCCAGGAGCCAGCCAGGAGTTGTTTCCTCACAGCAGGGTGATGATGCCACGTGTAAGCGGGCACTACTTGGCCACAGGATTCTAGGTCTGGCCTAGGACTCTGCCATGGGGCTCGCCGGAGGCTCTACACTGTGGTCTTGTTTGGCCTGGAAACTGCAAGCACCAGCGGGGCCCTGTGCCTGGACCTCCAGCAGAACGTCTCTTGGTTCAAGCTCCACTTAGGTGTCAGCCTGACAGGTCGCTGGGTTAGAGCCCCATGGTCAGCATGTCATCTATTGCCTCCCAGATTCAAAAGGGCCACCAAAAGTTGGGCCTCCTAGTGGTGAAGACACCGCAACATGGTCCAGATGGCTAGACACTTAGGAATGTCACTTAGGCGGTGGCACTGGGGTTCCACAGGCTTTCTCCCCACCCCGTGCACCTGCCTTTCACTCTCCCTGCGACACAGCGTTTGGATGAGATCACCAGGTGCCATCTGGGTCATGAGGTGGAAACCAGCTAGCAGGGCAAACAAGGAAGTTAGATATAAGGAGTTACTAACTATGACAGAAGACTTACTCATACCTGATATAAGGTAACTTGCTCTGGTACCCTAGGACTCAGTCGGGGACCCAGGGAGGGGAAGTGGAGGGAGCGGGTGCAGACCGTGCTGGGACATCAGGGGAGGGGCTGGGTGCACACCGCTGGACATGAGTGGGGGTGCACGCTGCTGGACGGCAGGGGAGGGGGTGCACGCTGCTGGATGTCCAGGGAAGGTGGGGTGCACGAGGCTATAGATGACGGGGGGGTAAGGGAAGGGGGGACGGACGGGGCTGGACCTGGGCAGGCAGTAGGCCACCCTTGGTGTCAGGTGGTCACAGCAGTCACAGCAGGGCGTGGTGTGCCCTGGAGTGTGGAGGGAGCGAGACCCCCGGGGCTGTGGGCAGGGTGCAGAGCGGCCATGCAGGGGCCTGTGGAGGGAACCAGAATGCCAGCCTGGGCGTGAGGTCTCACACACCGGGCTGTGTGGGCAGGAAGCCTCGGCACCAGTTCTGTGTCAGCGCTGTAGGAAGGTTGTTGCCAGGCTGAGGCAGCAGGATCGCAGAGAGACAAGGGTCTGGGGCCCATTCAGGGGCTGAGCTCCCTGGCACCCTCACCGCACACCACTCATGGACCCCACTGCAGTGGAGCCCCGTGGTTTATCACAGAGCAGGGTGTCAAGGGCGCATGAGAGCATGCTCTGAGCCAGGAAGGGCCGGGGCGCGAGGATTGCGGGCTTAGTGGGCCGGTCAGTCCCGCTCTCAGAGACTGCCCTTTCCTGTCATGTCTCCTTTGAAGTGCACACCATCCTTAGCTCCCGGCCCTACAGAAACAGGCAGGGCGGGGGCTGGATTTGGGGCAAGGCGTGCCCACTCTGGATGGGGTTCTGGTGGGAGCTGTGAGCACCGATGTGGGCTTGCCAGGACAGGAACTGTTGTCCCGGCTGCTGATGGACCTGGCTGCTGGTGACCCCTCCAGACTGGTTCTGGGAGAAGATGTCCCCCCCTCCCCAATCCGTGTCTCAGAGGCCAGGGGCTGCGTTGTTGTGCGTCCCTGGCCCCAGCACGTCAGATGGCAGCCCTTGGTGTCACTGATGAAGTTTGTCATGGTCCGCTGTCGTTCTCCAAGAGCTTCTTCCTGCTACGCAGGCCCAAGCGGGGACTCGGTGGGATCTGATAAAATCAGCATGCCAGCATCTTTCAAGACTTTGATGGTGAGCCAAACTCTCCATTCCCACTGGTGTTGCAGAGTTGCCTTTGGTGACCATTCTGAGAGGGAAGGGGACTTCCAGGGGCTTCCATCGTTCTTCCCATCATTATTGGCTCTGCTGTAGGTGGGATCCTGCCCGCCCCCGCCTGCCCCTTCCCTTGATACGTTCAGGAATCTGGTGATTGCTGCAGGTTGGTCCACCAGCCCTCTTTGAGGTGGATTGGGGCCACAAGTCCATAGGTCTGGCTGTTGGCCAGTGGTACCCCCTGGGCTCATCATGGGCTCTCGCAGGTCTGGAGCCTTCCATCCCTTTCCTGTGGTGCTACCGTCCTAGACCTAGGGAAGGCTTGGAGGAAAACCTCATCTATTCTGCAGCAGTGTTACAGAGTCCTTCCTCGAGGGGGCCTGGGTCCCCCTAAGAGCAGGGGCTGTGGGTCTGCAAACCTGTCCTAGGTTAAGCACTGCATGGGAGGTGGGGGCTCTTCACTGGTGGCTCAAGGCGGGTTTCTGCCCAGGGCCAAGTCGTGCCAGTTACATAGATCAGGGGGTACTGGGGTGCCTGACTGGATCTCTTCTTCCTTTACCCACCGCCAGAGAGCCACCTGGGCTAACATGCTCTGATCGGCCCTTGGTTCCTGTGCCTGCCTTGTCTCTGGAGATCGCAGCCAGTCCTCCTCCCCACCCATCCTTGTCCTTGTGGTCAGGGAGCTCAGAGCTTCTCGGGGTGTAGGAGCCGTCACACCAGTGTTGGGAGACGAGGGGACAGGCCAGACCCTGCTCCGTCGTCAGTCTGCCCTCCTGTGCACCGGGGTCTATGATTCATACACTGCGTGCCCTAAAGCATGTGAAGGCCAGGGCAGAAAGGCATTTTTAGGCACAGCTCCAAGCTCTCCCTGTCCCAGGTGACTGCTTAGTGGAGCTGGGTTGCTCTTCATCCTTCTCAGCCTGTGCCAGACGCAGAGATGGTTGAACTCTAAAAATAGCCCTCGGATTCCGAATGCGCCCACTGCATCCTGCTCCCAGAGCCCGGCCGAAGCCTCCTCCCCGTCCGGCTGGGGATCAGATTATGTCCCCAGCCAGGGCACTGTTAGCCCTTTAGCTGAGCTGGCTGGAGCAGCTATTCAGGCTTACAAAGGCCCTAATCTCCTTTGAATTCCTCTAAGCCCGGACTCAGTAATCCCTTACAGTGAGCGGCACACTCCGCGGGCACGGTTGGCAGCCTCAGGCAGGCCTCTTCCATTCATTGGACCTGATTATCTTTTTATCTCATTAAGTGCCTTCAGCTTGTGTGTTCCATGTGAAAAACAGACAGTGGCCTCCAATTGGCCTTCAGGACACAACTTGGTATTTTCTTTTCCGAAGCCATGGACTGTTGATGAGTCAGGCCACCGCATTTCCTGTCTGACTAGGGCACTGATGACCCACGAGAGCGTGGGGCAGCCGGTTAACTTCATGGGCCTCAGGCTCCTGGTTCACAGAACGGAGGGGCGAGGTTCCTTGTGTGTGGCGTGGGCCTTCCCTTCTCGCTCACGTGGCTGCGTTCTCCATGGTTTGCGCCCTGAGCTTGCTTTCTTGCGATGGTGGGCCTGCCCTCCCGGGGCTCCCGGGGCTCGAGGTCGTTACAACAGTGATCCGGGCGCTACAGGACCTCCCTTCAGGATGCACTCAGACATAGAGAGAAGAGTGGAATGCCTTGCTGGTTATTATAGCGTTTCCTTCTAAAGATTGGGGTTTCCTTCTTAAAAGCACCTTAGTTTCTTTGATAGCTGCTGGATTTGCGTTGAATGCTCTGCTGAGACTCATGCAGATATGGAAATCCTCCGAGTTTCAGAACCAATTTGCATGTCTCGATGGGCAAACTCCAGCATTTCTTACTCAGTACTGTTTACCTTCAATTTCATCTGCTTCTGAGGATTTGGAGAGTTTCTGATAATGCCTGCCGTGTTCCTTGGACCCAAGGCGCACTCTTCATGCAGCAGATTTTGCAGCTTTGCGCATTTCCAGGGTGGGTGATGTTGGCGGGTGCCCAGAGTACACACGATGTCACTTTCTGGTCTTTCTCAGGGTGATTTCTAGGGGTTACGTTTCTCAATAAGGAACTTTGGATTCACCTTGGACCCATCAAATTTTCATAGTAAGTTCTGGTAACAAAACTTTATAATCTTTCAGAAAATCCAGATAAATTTTTCATATGCTAGAAATTTCCTCACTTTTTTTCCTTTTGTTCACCAATTTTCAGAAAAATGTACGGTTCTCTGCATTTTGCAAGCGTACCTAGTGCGGTTCTCTTTTTGTCTTACACGGACTCGTGTGCTGCTGCCGAGTTGTCATTCCTGTCACTGTTTATTTCTGCAGGTGTGACCTGCCTGGTGGGAACCACCCTGGCCTCCCCGTCCCGTGGCACGTCCCCAGTTGTGTTCGGCAGCTCCCTCGTCTGCCCACCCTGGAGAGCCTTTGCTCGCCATTTACTCAGGCCCCGTGCACGGTGCAAATGGAACAAGGTCTGAACGCGCTGCGCCCGTGGCGTCCCTGTGCCTTGTGGACCCCGTGGTGGGCCATGGCGGTTCTGGAGGCTGTGCGCCTTCCGGCCACCGTGGGAGCCGCACGGCAGGAGTGCGCATCCGGGGCTTCTAGAATGGACATTAAGGGTCATCTTCTCCCACTGTCTGCCTGGTGGTTTTGTGGCCATGACCCTGTCTTGCCAGTGTGTAATGCTCCTGACTTGTGTCCTGGCTGCCGGCCTCTTTCCTGATTCAGCCCGTCTTATACACTGATGCCAGATCGTCTGCTCTCAAGCGCGGCGCAGGGCCTAGTGTTTTTGCATTGATGGAACGTGTCCTCTCCCTGCCAAGCACCGTGTCCTCACTCAGAGTTGTCAGCCTCCACCCTGTTATCTAGAGCAGACCCTCCACAGTCCTCAGCTAGTCTTCAGGACCCTTCCTGGTCCATCCCAGTAGGGTGTCAAACCTCATTTCTTATGGCTTTCATTCATTTTACCATATCCCAAATTGAAATCCTCCAAAGCCACTGGGACCTTAGTCCTACCTGCAGAAAGCCTTATGTCCATTTCCACGTGCCCCAGCCCCCCTTGGGGCTGCAGCTAAATAATCCCCTCCCCATGGGAAGGCAATCTTCCCTGCAGCACTTCACCTGGATCTCTCTTAAGGCATTTGCTGATCTTGTCCTTATATTATTTCCCCTTCGATCATATTTGGCATCCTTGTGGGCAATGTCTGTATCTGACTCAACTTTGTCTTCCCATTACCAAGTGGAAGCAAGCACAGACACAAATGATTATAGCCAGAGGCTAGATGGTTTATAAGTCAGCTTATTGCGACCTAACAACACCCACAAAATCTCAGTGGCATGTTGGCCGTTGTCACTTGTGGCTTGAGGGAATCCCTGCTCTGTCCCTGAAAAAGCGCACCCCCCCATGGGAATTAGGACCTTTGACCCTGTGCAGCCCAGAGTTAGGGGCACAGGAAACACAAGGGTCCTGTGGGTCCTGGGGGAAGAGCAAGTGGACTCAGCCCTGCTCTCGTTCCTGGTTCCCAGGGCTGTGGGTTCTCGTGTTAGGGACACAGTATCATGTAGAAGTACACATTCCCCAGGCCTGTGTGTTCTTGTGTTGGGGACATAGAACCACATAGCAGGAGTCCACGGTCTATGGAGTTGTCCTGTGCCTTGTGGGCCTAACTGTGTCCCGGTGGGTATGATGGGGCTCTGGAATGAGTGACACTTGGTCCCTTGGTGTCCCCTGGTCCACCTGTCAGGTCCCAGAAGCATGGCCACAGCAGTGTTGTAAAATGCATGTGATTCTCTGGAAGCCTAAGATTCTTCCCAGGAAGCCCCTGCTCTACCCTTTCTGTCACTGCCACGCCAGCACGTCCTCCAAGTCATGTATCTTCAGCTTGACCTGCCGCTGAGCCCTTTGTCCCTTACTGCCACTCAGCCGGCAGCCCGCCATGTTGCCAAGCATCTGGGCTGGCTCGGTGTCCCTAGATGCACAGCATGTCGGCTGCAGGATAAAGAGGCCCTCAGGCATTGTGCCTCTTCCTTTGTGGGTGTAGGATGCAGCTTCTGCAGAATACTGGACCTCACACCTCGCCAGGTTGGCAGGTCCTGAGTCTCTGCGGGGTATCTCCCACCCGCTTGCTGGGGTCTGCTGCACGCAGCGTGATGTCATCGCTGTCCTGGCTCAGGGCAGGGTTCTGCAGGGTGTCAGATGCCTCTGGAGCATATTATGATAGCAGGCCAGAGCGCTAACAGCCCTGCAGCAAAACCACATGCAATTCTCCTCTCACAGGTGTGTGGATGGTTTGCAGTCCTCTGTCTTCATCGGGATAGGAAAATAGGCATTTGGAGGGCAGTGTCTACATGTCACATACCTGCGGCTGGTGGAGTTACTCTAACAGAGACTTAGGTCTGGCACTCCAGCTGTGAGCAGGGTGCCTGCTCTTTTGAGCTTAGAGTAGCCCACAGACCCTCCCCAGGACCCCACTGACTTTGTGCAGAGGCCAGATGGCCAATTCAACAAGGCCCTTCCATGCCCTTGATCCTTAACGTAGACACACGTCTCCACTGCTTATGATGGGGTGGGGCATCAGCGTCAGCCCCATTTTACACTCATGGACCATGGAGATGAGCACTGGCTGGATCTGCAGACCCACAAGATCTATTGTGACCAGGCTTTGTCTAGGATTTTATTTATTACCTGCCCCCCTAATGTCTCTACCTTAATAAGGGACAGGACACTTTAGATCTCAGACCCTGAGTTCAGTAGGCCTTGAACTGTTGTGTATTACCTTTGCCCAGTGTATGACCACCAACTAAGGGGCAGTAGGTCTTCTTGGGTGCACACTGGGCTAATCATCACTGTAGGCACTTGCCCTGGTGTTACGGGTTCCTAATTCCTGGGGATCTGGCCATGTTTTCTGTCAGTGGCTTTTAGGTCTGAAATCTGCTCAGACCAGAGCTGGGTGAGGGGTCATGACTTTTAATAGGGTGACTTCCCTCAGCTTCCTGCTCATCCATTCCTGTTTCCTTTGAATTGGTATGTATGTATGTATGCATGCATGTATTAGGCAGGCAGTGCTCTGTTGAGGGACCATCTGTTTTGCTCCTAGGAATGCTATCTCTTGTTATCTGTTGCCACAACTCGGCCAGTTGGCCCTTCTTGCCTGGCACGCTGCCTTGTTGGTCGTTATGATAACTGCTACCCCTGACTTCTGGCAGTCACATACCATCTCCAGGCTGCTATTGCTGTGGGGCCAGGTTTAGCTGCCGAAATCAGGAGTGGCCACAAAGCTCATTATCAGTAAGTCACACTTTGTGACAACCTCTCCTAAGAGTGGAATGATTGGGTTATCTGGTAAGTGAATGCTCAACTGCCAAAATATTTTCCAAAATGTACTGTGTTACACTATGTCCAGCAATCTGCAAGAGACCCATTGTTCTACATCTTTGCCAATACTTGGTATTGTTGATCTTTTTAAAATTAAATTTTAGCCATTCCAGTAGGTATGTAGTACATCTCATTTTGGTTTTATTTTGCCTTTCTCCCGTTACCATTGATGTTGAGCATCCTTTCTGGTGATTGCTGACGATTCATGTTTTCTTTTATGAATTGTCTGGTTCAGTCTTCTGCCATTTTTAAAAATTGGGTTATTTGTGTTACTAAGTTGTGAGAGTTCTTTTTTTTTTTTTTTTTTTTTTTTTTTTAAAGATTTTATTTATTTATTTGACAGAGAGAGAGACAGCGAGAGAGGGAACACAAGCAGGGGGAGTGGGAAAGGGAGAAGCAGGCTTCCCGCCGAGCCAGGAGCCCAATGTGGGACTCGATCCCGGGACTCCAGGATCATGACCTGAGCCGAAGGCAGTCGCTTAACCAACTGAGCCACCCAGGCGCCCCTAAGTTGTGAGAGTTCTTTATATATTCTGGATACAAGCCCTTTGTCAGATATATGTATTGGAATATTTTCTTCCAGTTTTGCTTCATTTTTTTTTCTCTTTTAAAGAAGATTTTATTTATTTATTTGAGAGAGAGAGAGAGAGAATGAGAATGAGCAGGGGGAGCAGCAGAGGGAGATGGACAAGCAGACTCCCCGCTGAGCAGGGAGCCTGACCCGGGGCTCCATCCCAGGACCCTAAGATCATGACCTGAGCCGAAGGCAGACACTTAACTGACTGAGACACCCAGGCGCCCCTTGTTTCATTTTTTTCCATGGTGTCTTTCCAAGTTTTAAATTTTGTGAAGTTCAGTGTCTTTTGGTAGATAGACATTCTTAATTTTAATGTGGTCTATGTTACCAGTCTTTTCTGTTATGATTAGTGTTTTATTCTGCCCTGTTTAAGAAATCTTTGCTTATCCCAAGGTTGTGAGGATATTCTACTATGTATTATAGAAAAAATTTGTATTATTTTGTCTTTTACATTTTAATCTTCAGTCTGTTTGGAATTGATTTCTGGGTATGTTGTGAGATAGGATACAAATTCATTTTTCTCATGAATATACAATTGATGCAGCATCTTTTACTGGAAAGACCATCCTTTGTCCACTTCAGTGCAGTGGCATTTTTGTTATAAGTCAGCTGACCATCCTTGTAAGGTCTGTTTCTAGATTGCATTTTCTTTCTCTGGTCTATTTATCTGTGATCCAGTACCAAATTAATTACAGATTTGTAAATCAGCCAGTTTTGTTCTTCTTCATGACTGTTTTGTTGACTATGTGGGCAGTTCACATTTCCATGTAAATTTTAGAACTTTAGAAGCGGGTTGTTGGCTTCTACCCAAAAAGCCTTTTGGAACTTTAGTTAAGATTCATGGACCCATGGGACGCCTGGGTGGCTCAGTCGTTAAGCGTCTGCCTTTGGCTCAGGTCATGATCCCAGGATCCTGGGATCGAGTCCCACATTGGGCTCCCTGCTCAGTGGGAAGCCTGCTTCTTCCTCTCCCACTCCCCCTGCTTATGTTCCCTCTCTCGCTGTGTCTCTCTCTGTCAAATAAATAAATAAAATCTTAAAAAAAAAAAAAGATTCATGGACCCTTTACAGCAGTGAAGCTGTCTATGAACATGGTATACCCCTCCATGTATAGGCCTTTACTTTCTCTCAGCAGTGGTCTTCATTCTGCCATGTACAGGTCTTGCACTTCTTTAGTTTGAGATTTATTGGATACTTGATTTTTTTAAAAAGATTTTATTTATTTATTTGAGAGTGAGAGAGAGAGCATGAGAACGGGGAGGGTCAGAGGGAGAAGCAGACTCCCCACTGAGCAGGGAGCCCGATGCAGAACTCGATCCTGGGACTCCAGGATCATGACCTGAGCCGAAGGCAGTTGCTCAACTGACTGAGCCACCCAGGTGCCCTGGATACTTGATTTTTTAATGTGATTATTAATGTTTTTTAAAATTTTCTAAATTTTTCGGGTGCCTGGGTGGCTCAGTCGGTTAAGCGACTGCCTTCGGCTCAGGTCATGATCCTGGAGTCCCGGGATCGAGTCCCGCATCGGGGTCCCTGCTCGGCAGGGAGTCTGCTTCTCCCTCTGACCCTCCTCCCTCTCATGCTGTCTCTCATTCTCTCTCTCTCAAATAAATAAATAAATAAATAAATCTTTAAAATTTTCTAAATTTTTGTTGCTAATCTACAGATACCCAATTAATTTTTATGTATCACCTTGGTGTTCAGCAATTTTGCTAAATTCCCTGTTTTGTTTCTAACAGTATAGATTGTCTTAAGTTTTCTACATACATCGTCATTAACAAGTAGTGGTGTTTTAATTTCTTCTTCTCCCATTCTTACACCTTTACTTTTTCCTCGCCACACGAAGTAGTCAGGACCTCTAGTATAGTGTTAACTAGAAGCGGCAATGCAAAGCATTCTTGTCTAATTACTGTTCTCAAGGTGAAAGCATTTAATATCTCACCCCCAACTGCTATGTTTGCTGGGTGAGGAAGAAGTTACAGGGAAAGACTTACTTTCCTGACGCCTGAGCAGAGTTCCCCAGAGAAGGAGTTTGTTCTGTGGGGACTCTGCCACCAGCCCGTTCTCCCATAGACAAGCTGTATGTACCTCCCCTTGCAGAGGAGCCTCACTTGGTTCTCACACTGGGTAGCTCCATCCCTGTTCAGATTAGGTGGTTCTTTCTTGTGTCATTTAGGGAGACACATATCATCTGTGTCTGTACAGGGTGGGTGTTTCAGCCTTCATTTCTTCTTTCTGCCTCAGCGTTGCCAGCCCTCTCTTCAGGTGGATATTCTCGGATTTTAGGGGTGACACCGAGGCCTCACAGGCTCTGCAGAAACACCGGGTGCCTGGAAGGTTCCACAGGAAAATTAGTTTCTTGTGTAGAAAAGCCAGGGCATGCTGCATTTTCCTAGGTGAAACGGGAAGGCTAACATGAATTATATACACATGGCTCAGCAAAGGGCATGTGAGATGAGCGCCGGGATTGGGATCCGAGACCCCGGTGGAAAGCCTGCCCCCTACCCATCCTCTGATCGTGGGTGATGATGGTGAAGCCAGGCATCCGCCCGTCGTGTACACTGATGATGGCTTGGCTGATCAGCTGGTGTTTGGACTGAAGGGCCACAGAGCTGAGAAGTGGGACACTTCCCGGTGTGGATGCGGCCCTCTCGTGTTCTTACTTCACGCGGGATATGCGCAGTGTTCTCCCTTGTTCTGCATTTCCTTTATGGTCCTCACTCAGTGTCGGCTGTGATTTAGTGTTGAAACCTGTTCCTTGTTTTACCATCATGCACTAAAGGCCTTTAGAAGGGAAAGTGTGTAGCACATACGCAGTTTGGAACTAAATGGAAATCACATTTGAAAGGATTTGTGTTCAGGAATTCATGATTAAGTTTTTATCACATAATGTTAAATCTGATTTTTTTTGTTTTTTATTTCTCTTTTTGTTTTACTGAAACATTGTGCAGAGGGGCAGTGACCTGGCTCCTGGCATGTTCCCTGAAGACAGGTATCCCTGGTCTTTCTTACCTAAGCCTAGTGTTCTTACCCACACGGTGGCATCTGAAAGTGCTCTGTGAATACAGATTCCGGGAGCATCTTGAAAATCAAGCGCCGGGACTCTGAGACGGGTGGTGCGCAGCCACCGTTGTCTGTGGGAGACGCTGGGTCCGGGCGGCGCCTGCGGGCGCTGGGCTGCGTCTGCCCGGAGAACCAGGACCGCGGCAGGACAGCGCCGCGTCCGCGCCGGGGAGCGGGGTTCCGCACACGCTCGCGCCGTGGCGCCCTGGGCTCTGGCGGCGGGCGCCGGGCTCCTGTGGGCGGGGCCCCCCTGCCCCCGGGCCCACCGTCGCCCCGAGCTGCGCTCCTGGCCTTTGTGTCTGCAGCACACCCACCCCCTCATTCTGCTCCCTGTTTTGAAGAACCGTCGAGGAAGGACGGAAGGAAATCGATTTGGAGGAAAATTAAATTTTCTTCTGAAGCAGAATGATGGCTGTGCCACGGGAGGCAGGGCCAGGCGGCTGCCGGTGGGGAGCTGTAGCTGCTCTCGCGAGCTCCAGGTCTGTGCCCCTCGCTCCGCCGGCTCCGGCGGCCCGCGGAGCTCGGTATTTTCAAGAGCGGGTGTGCCCTGCCCGGCGCCTGGGGGGTGTGCTGTGCTGTCTGGGCTGGGGCCACGTACCACGCCCTGTTGACGTTGCCCTCTGTTGCTCAGCTTCAGACAGCAAAGTCCTGACGTGCGCAGCCGTGTGGAGGATGCCGAAGGAGCTGGAGCCGGGCAGCCACGAGTCCCCCGACGAGTCTTCAAGCACCGCGCACAGCCTGGAGCTGCTCTGTCACCTGGACGACACGGCCCGCGGCAGCACAGCCTGGTAGGGCTCTGCATGTTTCAGACGCCACGGCGCGCCTGGAGGCTCGAGCACGCGTGCGCACACTCGTGAAAAGATCGTAGAGATGGCTTCCTCCCCCTGCACACCCACACA
>NC_058412.1:17331-73087 GCF_002201575.2 Neomonachus schauinslandi
GTAGAGATGCAGTGTCCCTAGGGTCCCACAGGCTTGTGGAAGAGCCTATTGGCCTTGGATCTCCATCCCTGACCCACTGTGCTCCCAGTCCTGAGAAAATGCTTTGTACTCCCTCGAGGTCCTTCTGAGCAGGGGACAGCCTGGGGGCTTGGGGGGGCTGAGGACCTGGGTATGCAGAATGTGGCAGAGCACTGACCACTGGTATGGGGACCAAGGTCAAGACCCTCCTTGTTGCAGCCTCAGGGTCCCCATGTAGAAGAGGTTCCAGATTCACTACTCTGGTCAGGGTGACGAGGCCTTAGGAAGGAATGCAGCACCAGGACAAGAGAGGGAAACAGGGACAAGGGAGGCTTCTGAGGTTTCTCACATTCCCATTGAACCCACAGATCCTGCTCCTGTGAGAGACACAGAGACAGAGACAGAGAAGGAGCCAGAGAATGAACACAAGTGAGAGGGAACCAGGAGCACTCACAGACTTTCCTCGATCAGCTTGGAAATGACATCCCAGTATTTTGCCCCATTCTATGCCTGAGAGCGCAGTCACACAGGCCATCCACCCTGGAGGGGAGGGGATTCCATAGGGATGTGTGACCAGGATTCGGGGATGCTGGGAGCCACTGTGGGGACTGCTCAGCACATGGGCACAGACGAGGCCCGGGGACCTGAGCCTAACCCTAATGGGAGCCCCTGGAAGTCTGTGTTGTGGGGAGAGGACAAGGTCAGAATAAGTTCATTACAACCTTCCCAGGGGGGCTGGGACACAGGCAGGAGCGGGGTGGCTTTGCCCGGACCCCAGAGCAGACCCAGGCCCCTCTGAGCTGTGTTCCATGCCAAGCCCAGCTCCTGGCTCATCCTTGCATTGCCAAGTGTGCACCAGCCTCCTGTGATAGCAGGTACGGAATGTATGTAGAGGTCCTACCCCTGATGGCGTCCCTAGGAGTAGAAGCCAGAACACCCCAATGTGCAGGTGGGGAGGCTGGGGAGGCCCTGAGAGGCACGGGGTCTGTCCTGGGTCATAGCCCTGGGCACGCGCAGGAGCCCGGTCTGAACCCAGCTCTGTGTCCTCACAGCGGGGACACCGGCTGCACCCAGGCCTCCCGGGGGCTGTGGGTGGGCTGTGTGGGTGTCACTGTATGGATGGGGCATGGCGGGGAGGGTAAGCATTGAGCATTGGGCCCTCGGGGGGTTCTTGCGTGAGGAGGGAGTTGGATAAGGGGACCCCAGACAGTGGTGACCTCACTTCCCTGACAACAGAGCCCAACAGAATTTGGAACCCTGGGTCACCAGGCACCCACATTCCAGAGACATCCCCCTGCCCAGCTCATTTCGTTGGAGATCCTCAAACAAACATGTTTGCGTGTTACATCCCCAAGTCCGGAGGCTGCAGGCTGAAGAAAGCGCACCCTGCAAACGCTGTCCCCCGCTGGGGATGTCATGTCAGGGCTCCCCACCGCCTCTGGCCATTTGGCCGGAAGGACATAAAGGTGATACCAGGAGGCCCAGAGCTGGCCACCCAGCCCCACACGCTCTGATCTGACCTGTGCAGCCCCAGGTCCCCCTCCGTGTGTGTGTGAGTGTGCATGTGCATGCATGTGTGTCTGTGTGTGTGCGTGTGTGTGTGTTTAAAGAGGGGTCATGCAGGGTGGGGCCACCCTGAGCAGGAGCAGGCTGATGAGGGGTCAGATACTCAGTGGGCAACTCATGTTCTAGGTCAAGTCTGGCTGGGTGGGATGGGGTGTGGGGGGCTGCGAGCTTCTGCCCAGGGTTTATCCCAAGAGCCCTGCAGGGATGGGTCACTGCATCCCGGGTGCAGGGCTATGCACACACAGGTCTGCGTACACACAGGTCTGCGTCTGGTCTGGAAGCAGCAGGAGGACTGGGCAGGAGGACAGTGAGGATGACCGGGCAGGGCTGTGATGGCTCCAGCCGGCTACCCGTCCCTGTCTTTGCAGACCGCGGATGAAATTGGGAGGAGGCTGGCCCATTCCATCTCCGGGACCTGGGGCGTGACCCCACAGGGGTCCCCAGGAGCAGGTGCTGGGGATGGCAGGGGAAGGCTTCCGACACCACCCAGACCACTGTCCCTGGTGGTCATCGACTGGATTGTGCTCCAGGAGCCGGAGTCCATGGAGGCCAAACCTGAGGCTGAGAAGGCTGAGGCTGGGTGTTTGTGGTGTGTGGGGAAGGGTCGGGCTGGCCCCACAGGGAAGAGCCCCCAGAGGCTGGTGTGGGCCCTGGAGCAAAGACTGGGCACAGAGCACCCAGCGGGTGGACTGCAGTCGGGGAGACACCCCAGGGAGGGCTCCTGCCTGGCTGCGGCTTCTCTGGGAGGCCCTGGGCTGGGTTCTGTCTCCGCAAAGGCCAACAGACGCAGACACTGGGTGAGCTTTTCTCCTCTCACAGCTGCTCCACCACCATCTGAGCTAGAGCCGGCTCCAACTCCATCGGCAGCTCTGGAGGGAGGGGTGGTGCCTGCAGCGACTTCAGGAGGAGACCAGGAGCTGGCAGGTGACCCGTCACCCACCCACAGAGAGCCTCATGTGGGCCATGAAGAACGGGCACCTGCCCCTGCCCCAGCCCCTGCCCCTGCCATAGCCGCTGCCCCTGCCTGTGCTCTTGTTTCTGCCCCTGACCCGGATCCTGTCCCTGCTCCTGCCCTGGATCCTGCACCTGCCACTACTGCTGACCCCGCCCCTCCCCTGCCCCTGGCCCTGGCCCTGCCCTTACACCTGTCCCTGCCCCTGGCCCAGCTCTTACACCTGTCCCTGCCCCTGACCCTGGCCCTGCTCTTACACCTGGCCCTGCCCCTGGCCCTGCTCTTACACCTGGCCCTGCCCCTGGCCCTGCCCCTGGCCCTGGCCCTATCCTAACCCCTGCCCCTACTCCTGCTCCTGCAGGGCTCCCAGAGCCACATCCAGAGCCCACAGCCCTGTGGGGAGAGGTCCTTGTACAATTACCCTTAGTTCCATCGCCGGACCCCGACGCCCCGCCAGATTGTTTCATCCCTTCCCCTTATGTTCTTTCTCTCTGGTACATATTAACTGTTATTTTATCCTTCCATGTCCTATATACTGTTTATGATTTGTTTTAAATAAAATTACTTGTTTTCATTTGAATACGTCATGAGCATTAAGTATATTCCCAAAGCTGTGCCACCACACCACAGAACACTGCTGCGGAATATCTCATTCCCCAAAGGAGTCCCCGAACCAGAAGCCCTCCCTGCCCATTTCTCCCCCAGCCCAGACCCTGGAAACCCCTAAGCTGCTTTCTCTCCCTGTTCCTTTCCCTGTTCTGGATGTTTCTGTACGTGGAATCACGCAATAGGTGCCTTTGTGTCTGCCCACCTATTTTCAAAGAGGACTTGTTTTCTTCTGTGTTTATTTGTCATAAAATTTCCCTTATTCGATATTGAAATCCCCGATGGATTACACATCAGATGTAATCATAGAGGCCACTTTAGGAATTATGGCCACAATCTCGGTGCCGAGACCCCTGTTCCTGTTGGGACACCACAGCCTGACCCCAGGCAGGACAGGGCTGATTCCTCCTGTGGCCAACACAGAAACCAGGGAAATGCAGAAAGCTGGAAGACACTCCACAAAGCAAGGCCAGAGAAACGTTTCACCTGACTCTGGTCCAAACCACGCTCCAAGTCACTGGGTTCCACAGGGACAGAGACCAAACACATTCCAGTCCAAGGGGGAGGATAGGCACGCAGGGAATATGTGTCAGAGATGTGGAGCTCCTGGGGAAGGACTCCGGCAAAGGAAACCCTATGGAGGCAGCGCTGGTCACCCTCAGACTGGCAGGTGTCTGGCCTGGGGAGAACATGAGGAAGTGGGGGTCCAATGCAGGTCCCCTGGAGGAAAGGGTGATGGGCACCCTTGTCTGGGAGAACGGTGAGCATCACCCATCCCAGGCTGCAGGTGCACCCATCACCTGGCATGCTCGGCCTCGGACTCACCCCTGGAAACTCTGGCTCAATTTTTCCCAGATGTGTTTTCAGGAGTGTTCATCACACCAGTGGCAGAGAGAGCAGGGAATGGAACAACGCTAATGCCCAAGGAGATGGATGGGATCCATGGTCCCAGTCCTCATTATAGAATGCCCTATAGCTACTGTCACATTGTTGTTCGGCACACAGGATCTGGGAAGCCCCTCCTGAGACCCCCTCCTGCCAACCTGTTCCTGGGAACATTGAGAACTGTTTGAGGAGGAGGAGGAGAGGATCCAGGATGACACCGGGTCCAAGGAGAAGGAATGTCAGCCCTGGGAGGACAGATGGACGTGCTCTGAGCCACCATCCAGGGCCCGGGCTGTGGTGCCCTCGGACCTCACCCCAAATAACGGCTCCTGAGGTACGGATCCAGCTTCTGTGGTTTCACTCCCTCCCTCCCCACTTCATTTATTCACTCCCTCATTCATTCCCCCCTTCTTCCCTTCCACCCCTCCCTTCCCTCCCCAACTCCCTCCCTCCCTGCCTCCCTCCCTCTCCTCTACCCCTCCCATCCTCCCTTCCCTCCTCCCTCTCTCCCCTCCCTCTCTCCCATCCTCCCTCTCTCTCTCTTTCCCTCACTCCCATCCTCCCTCATGCCCTCCCTCATTCGCAGAAGATCTGGGGTCCCTACTTTGTACTGAGCACTGGGGCTTCATCAGTGAGCACCCCTCAACCCACATGGTCACGTCCACTGTGGGAGGTGATAGGGGGCAGTCCTCAGGGCTAGCAGTGGTGATGAGCACCAGGAATCTGCTCCTGAAAACAGAGGCCAGCTGCACAAAGAAAAGAATGGTTAGCTTAGCACTTCCTCTAAAAAATCTAGTACTGAAAAGTGATGAAAAGTAAGTATATCCTATAAAGAAGATGTGGTATATATATGCAATGGAATATTATGCAGCCATCAAAAGGAATGAGATCTTGCCATTTGCAACGACGTGGATGGAACTGGAGGGTATTATGCTGAGCGAAATAAGTCAATCAGAGAAAGACATGTATCATATGACCTCACTGATACGAGGAATTCTTAATCTCAGGAAACAAACTGAGGGTTGCTCGAGTGAGGGGTGGGGTGGGAGGGATAGGGTGACTGGGTGATAGACATTGGGGAGGGTATGTGCTATGGGTGTGGAGCCTGGGCCAAGGATGGTCCGTGAGCAGAGGAGGACTTGGGCCCAGGGACCCTGAAGGAGGACGTGGCACAGTGAGCCTGCAGGAGGAGAGTGAGCACCGTGGGGGCCTGGCGTTCAGGCCTGCTGGGAAACCACGTCCCACCCTCACCGGCTCTGGCCCCAGGGCTGGAGGTCGTCTGGCTATCCACCCTCCCAGGCTGCAGGCTGGCAGTGACTGGCAGGAGAGGAGGCACACCTGATGCAGGAGAGAGCCCTCAGGCAGAGAGGAGGGGGCAGGCGCTTCCCCAGCAGCAGGTGCACTGGGGCGGGCTGAGGGGCCATCAGCAGACAGCAGTTCCTGCAGCTGGTGTCTCCACACAAGCCCTCTCCTCAGGCTCAGCACAAGCTTATCTGGATGGTCTGTGACCCCCAAACACAAAGTCTGGCCCAGGAACCCCCTCAAGCCCCGACTCCCAATCCTTTGTACTCACCTCAAGTGACAAGAAATGGCCACTAGTTTAGGTGGTGTTGGGTGCATTGCTTCTCGGCCTTTTGGCTGAGATCAAGTGTAGGTGGTGTGCGCAGAGGGGCATTTGTTTTTCTGGCCCATGCTGTAACGTTGCTGGCATTTTAAAGATCTCAGGGCTTTGATTCAAAAACGGTAGGATGCCGGGGACCCCAGACAGCTTTCTGGAAACCTGCCTCTGGGCCTTGCAGCCCTCCCATCCCACCAGTGCTGCTCAGAATCCCTCCAGGCCACAGACCCACAGTCTTGGGTCCTCAGATGGCCCAGACGATGTGCCTTCAAAAAGCGATCCAGGTGGGGCAGCAAGACACACTACGGATTCTAGCAAACCCTCCTCCCAGAAAGTGAGGGTAGCACTGGACAAGCTGTCTGAAAACAGCCAGGTCAGGGTTCCAGGAAGACACCAGAGGCACAGGAGTAACTGAGGAGCATCTGAAAGTCAGGTAGGGACACTCAGAGCTTCCAGGCCCTTCTTCCCTAAAGCTCCTCATCACTCAGCCTTTCTTCCAGTGATTCTGGAAGAATCTATGTGCCCCAACTGTTATCCATTGCCCTAGGCAGCAGAGACTCATGTATGCCCTTAAATGTTTTGCACAATGAGCAGCCACTTCACTACTGGGAGAGTTCGTCTGCATGAACAGCTCTAGGAAGACCACATATCTACAGTGACAGGGGACAGGGTGGGAGTAGGGTCACTACCAGAGGCTGGCAGCAAGACCCCAGAGCGGGGGGCCATGGACGTGTGCACCTTCTTCAAGGGGGCAGGCCCTGGGGGTGCTTTAAGCAACAGCCACGTGCCTGTCCTGTCCTGAGCGAGTCTGCCAGTAGGGCCTCCCTACCTTCTGCTCCCAGAGATGGGAGCCATCAGCACCCCATCATACAAAGGGGAGCCTGAGGCTTAGAAGGTTGGAAACCTCCCCTCTCCCCGGCCCGGTTCCTGTTGGAGCCAGGAACACTCCTCCTGTGCTGAGCTCCCGGGCAAACCTGCAGGTCCTGTCCCTACCTGCCAGGAGTTGAGCACCTTGGGGCACGGCCCTTGTTTTTTTGCCCTACAGACTGGATAGAACCAGCAGGGGTGGCCACCTGCCCCACTTTGTATTGAGTGGGATGTTACAGGCCCCCACAGAGCTGTCTCCACCCTGTAGGGTCCTCCTTGAAAGCTACTAGGCATGTTGCTGACAAGGTCCATCAGTCAACCACTGATATTCTTAGGAGGGATCACCCTCAACCTCCCCCAGATCAGGAATCAGGTCCAGCCCATGGGCAGGGAAGGGGAAAGAGGACCCCTGGAAGAAGACGGGGCTTGCTTAGGCCCCAGCTTTGAATCCAAGGGGGTAAGCTTCTGGGTCCAGGTCTACATCTCCCTGGCCCCAAGAAGTTGGAAGTCTTATCCAACCACCTCACATGGCTGGTCCCCCATTGAGAGGACTACCTGCTCCCCACTATGGGGACAACAGTTCCCCCATCATCAGGCAAGTGTGGTGAGCCCCTCTGAAACTGATTATTTTGATCAGGCACTAGGGCTACTTCCCTGTGCAAGACATGAAACGGTGGGAGAGAAGAGTGATCCTGGCAGAGGGAACAGGGAATGCAAAGGCTTGGAGTCAGGCCTGAGGCACATGTGGGACGACCACACACCTGGGTGGACCACAGAGTGGGGAGAGGTGGGAGAGGTTGGAAAGGCTGGAAAGGATGGGCAGGAGGGGAGCAGACCACAGAGAGGCTCATAGGTTTTGTTCCGAAAAGATAACTCTGGTTATTGGAGGAGAATGGGCTCCTCTGTGCAGCAGAGGATGGGGAGACCCTAACCCTAACCCTCTAACCTCTAACCTCTAACCCTTTCTTTAATTTTAACCTTAACTCTTTACCCTTAATTTTGTTCCTTACCCTGAAAATATATCTATCCCTATCCCTCTAGGCCCAATCTCTGGGTAGTCCTTTCTGTAGTCCCAGCCAATGCTCTTTAAACCACTAACACTAACCCCAAGTAAATCATCACAAAATCACCAAAACACATTCCTGTATCTTTTATTTTTTTTTTGTTTTTCTTTTTTTATTAACATATAATGTATTATTTGTTTCAGGGGTACAGGTCTGTGATTCATCAGTCTTGCACAATTCACAGCGCTCACCATAGCACATACCCTCCCCAATGTCCATCACCCAGCCACCCCCTCCCTCCCATCCCCCTCCACTCCAGCAACCCTCAGTGTGTTTCCTGAGATTAAGAGTCTCATGGTTTCTCTCCCTCTCTGGTTTCATCTTGTTTCATTTTTTCCCTCTCTTCCCCTATGATCTTCTACCTTGTTTCTCAAACTCCACATATCAGTGAGATCATATGATAATTGTCTTTCTCTGATTGATTTATTTCGCTTAGCATAATACCCTCTAGTTTCATCCATGTTGTTGCAAATGGCAAGATTTCTTTTTTTTTGATGGCTGCATAATATCATTCCTATATCTTTTATAATACAGATGTATGGAACCTCATCAGAATAATTGCCATATGAAACCAAGAGGATATAAATGTCTTGTGCACCATAACCAAGTGTCTCTTAACCAAATCTTCAAAGGTTATTCAACATAGTGAATCCGAACAATGTTATACACTGCAATATTTTACACAAAAACATGTGATCATATTAATTGATGCAAAAAAGTTTCTAACCAAAATCCAATGTCAGTTCATGATTAAACACTCAAGAAAGTAGGAATAAAGGGTAATTTGTTCAATATATCTACAGCAAAGATCATGCTCAATTTTGAAGATTGACAACTCTACTATGAAATCATGAATAAGGCCAGGATTCTGGCTTTCAACTCTTGCTCGATAATGTACTGAAAGTTCTACCCAGAAAAATGAGGCAAGAAAAAAGGCATCCACATGTGAAAGGAAACAATAGAACTATGTCTAATCAGAGACCAGAAATGATAACATCTTATATAGAAAGCTTCCTAAAGAATCAACAAAAAGTGATTACAGCTAGTCACCTAATTCAGCAAAGTTATAGGACAAAATATCAATACACACAATCTCTCTTATTTGTATACACTAGCAATGAATCATCTAAAAAGGAATTTAAGAAAACAGTTTCATTTTCGGTAACATCAACATTGACAAAATACTTAGGAATAAATGTAATTAAGGTGTAAGTCTTATACATTGAAAATTACAAAAAACTGTTGCTTAAAATTAAAGAAAACTTAAATAGTTGTGAAGACACCCCATGGTGAGGAAAAGATGTACTATTGATAAGGCGGCAATAGCACACAATGCAATGTGCAGATTCAATGTGTTTTCCAGGAAAATTCAGAGGCCTCTGGAAGGAAACCCATAAGCTAATCCCAAGGTCATATGGAAAATCAGGGATCACAAGATAGCCAAAACTATCTTGAAAAAGAAAATCAAAGATGGAAGCTCATACTTCCCAATTTCAAATCTTAATACAAAGCAACATTAAATAAAGCACTGTGATACTGTCATAAAGATATGCATACAGATCAGTGGGATTTAATTGATAACCCAGAAATAAACACCTTCATCTATGGTCAATTTAATTCTGATAAGGATGGACAACTTTACCTTGAAGAGAGAATGGTCTTTTCAATGAAGGGTGCTAAACAATTGGCTATCCGTGTGCAGAGGAAAGAAAGTGGACCCTTACCTCACACCACACATAAACATTACCTCAAAATAAGTTAAAGTCTTAAATGTAAGAGGTAAAATTTTAAACTCTAGAAGAAATAAATGAGGATAAATCATGACCTTGGATTTAGCAATGCTTTCAGATCTGACACCAAATCACAAGTGAGGAAGGAAAACAGAGAAATTTAATTTCCTCAAAATTAGAAACTTTGGGGCATCAAAAAGACAACCCACAGAATGGAAGAAAATATTACAAATTATTTAACTGGGAAGAGTCTGTTATCCAGAATATATAAAGTGCTTTTACAATTCATCAACAAAGGACATCAAAATTTTAAAAATTGACGAGGGACTTGGATAGACCCTTCTCCAAAGAAGACATAAAAATGATCAGTAACACATGAAAAGATGTTAAACACCATTAGTCATTATGAAATGCAGATTTAAACCACAGTGACATACCCTTTTACACACACTAGAGTCAGTATAATCTAGAAAACAAAATAACAAATGTTGGTAAGGACGTTGAAAAACTGGAACCTTTAATCTTGCTTGTGGAAATGTACAATGGTGCTGCAGCCTATGTGTAAAATTGTTTGCATTTACTCAAAAAGATAAAAACAAAATTGTCATATGGTTCACCCATTCTACTCCTGGATATATACCCCAAAGAAGTGAAAACAGTTGTTCAAAGAAAACCAACAACGTGTACACTAATATTCATAGCAGCAATTTTCACAACAGCCAAAAGGTGGATGCAACCCAAGTGTCTGTCAACAAATGAATGGATACACAAGACGGGGTAGATCCATAAATGGCAATATTGTTCTGCCATATAAAAAATAAAGTAAAATGGTGCATCTGTGGACAAAAATATGATGTCTCTTCAAGAAATTTAACACAGAATTCCGCCTCAACATACGTACACAAAAGAATTGAAAGCAAACACTTGAGCAGATATTCATGTGTCCTTATTCAGAGCAGCATTTTTCACAACAGCCAAAATGTAGAAGCAACCCAAGTGTCCACTGACGGATGAATGGATAAACATAATGTGGTATATACACAGTGGAACTCGATTCAGCCTCAAAAACGAAGGGAGTTCTGACACAGGCTACAACACGATTGACCCTGGAAGTCGTTTCGCTTAGTGAAATCAGCCAGTCACAGGAGGACAGATACTGTGTGATTCCACTTATAGGAAGTATCCTGAGGCACAAAGTAGAATGTGGCTGCAGGGGCCGAGGGGGAAGGGCAATGGGGAGCTGGTGTCTCATGCATAGAGTCCCCCTCGCGGAGAAGGAAAAAGTGCTGGAGAATGATGGACAACCGTGGGAACTCGGCTGAGGCCAGAGAACTGTGCACCTGAAGTGTTGTAAGTGGTCAATATTATTATGTTTAGTCACAGTGAAAAAGTGAAAGAAGGACTGATGCATGTCACAATGTGGATGGACACTGAAAACAGCCCAAGTGACAGAAGCCAGACAGAAAACACCACTCAGAATGGAGCCATCTATGCTCCTTAAATCCATCAGGGTTGTGCAAATAAGGGAAAGTATCGGGAGCAGCTCCAGAAAAAGAAAACTGGATCCGAATGGAGAAAGACATTTCAGACAGTGGGGCAGGTGGTGACAGTTGAAGTGCGCCTGTGGTCTGGGTTAAAATGTGGAAACTGCATGATTTCCTCATTTAGGGTTATGTGGTGGTTCCACGGGACAGTGTCCCTGTTTGGGGTAAAATACACTGAAGTATTCGTGTGAAGTGGCAAATGTGGTAAGGAAACAACACCTGGGGTATCTCAGTGTGCCACATACTGGAGGCAGGTGGTTCAGCAGCAACAGCATGTGTGTGGCTTTCAGGCTGACAGTGGCTGAGTCTCCGCACTGCCTGACCCACAGCCAATCGCACACACAAAGCTGTGGCTGAAACACCTCCTAGCTCTGTTCTGGGAGCGGGCCTGTGCAGCATTTCTGTGGCTCTTCCTGGGGTAAGCAGCTACTATTCCTCCTTGTGCTTTTCTCAGAGTAGAACATGGTGCTTTGATCCTGCTGCACTGATTCTACTCAGCAGGTGTGTGCAGTGTAGGTATGGCCAGCCGGCAGGCTGCTGCGCACACCCAGGGTCAGCTGTCACGGGTCTCCAAAGGCAGATGTAATCACTCTTGTTCAGCATCTCCAGTCATGCATTCTTTAGCATCAGCCCAAGTGACCAAGAAGAAAAGTTTCTCATCAGAATGCAATCTCAGAAGATAATGGGGATTCCCAATTGTCTTTTTTCTAGTCACATTTGTACTAGGCTTTGAATCTGTTGGGGGCAGGAAAATTTGTGCTCACTCTAGAATACCGTGGAACAGTTTCTGGGTTCCAGGTGCTGTTCTGGGGGCCAGGTGTGGGCAGAGAGCAGCTCACCTCCAGTGGAGGGCTGCAGGTGATGCACACAGGTGAGACCCCCCCCCCCATATCTGTACCACCTGCACTAGGCTAGCTCCTAGAAGGCATCAACTAATTAAATACCAAAAACAAAACAAAAAATATGTCTCCGGGCACCTGGGTGGCTCAGTTGGTTGAGTGATTGCCTTTGGCCCAGGTCATGATCCTGGAGTCCCAGGATCGAGTCCCGCATCGGGCTCCCTGCTCAACAGGGAGTCTGCTTCTCCTTCTGACCCTCCCCCATCTCATGCTCTCTCTTATTCTCTTTCTCTCAAATACATAAATAAAAAACTTTAAAAAAATAAGTCTCCACTACTTTTGAAAACTTACTGTTATCTAATTTTTAACTGATTTAAATGAATAAACTTCCTGTTTATCTTAGCAAGATGCATGATCAAGTCACAAATATTTCAAACCAAAACATAACATTGTGTCAAGAGAAAAATGTATTTTATGTGTTAGTTTGATTTTTTTAAAGACTTACTTATTTATTTGGGGGGGGGGCATGCACAAGAGCAGGAGGGACAGAGAAAGAGGCAGAAAGCATCTCAAACAGACCCTGAACTGAGCATGGAGCCCAATGTGGAGCTCAATCTCATGACCCTGAGATCAGAGCCTGAGCTGAAACCAAGTCAGATGCTTAACCAACTGTGCCACCCGGGTCCCTCGTGTTAGTTTGATTTTTTTTTTTCTATCATTTAGTGTTTTTAAGGTAATGAAATTGAGAAGTCTGTGTCTCTAAGAGTCCTTTAATATAAGTATTTCTGCATTTTGGAAAAAGAAGTCAATATATCTTCTATTGCAGATAGATGTCAGTCAACTGATACTGATAACAAATGGAAGATTTTAAAATGGCCTTCCTCCTGTGATAAATTTCCATGGGCTACAGTAGATTGCAATCCCTCAGTACACTAGGCAGGACCAGTGCATCCCCCACTCGGGGGAGCACATGCAACATCTCTCCATCCAGTTCACACACACAACTTCTAACAAGCCTGCAGAATGTGCAGGGACTGTCACTTGGTGATGGTAGACTCTGGGATCATGAGGAGGTGGATAGCGAGGATGAGGGGCACAGATGAGCTAATCCGGGTTGTTGGGTGCTGATCGTCCAGACACCTCAGGAGCCTGGGACTCCCCTTGGTTGGGCTTTTTTCAGGCTCTGGAGGGCCTTTGATATATAGAAAAAGAGTTATTAAAAAATTATCGCCGGGGCGCCTGGGTGGCTCAGTCGGTTAAGCGTCTGCCTTCGGCTCGGGTCATGGTCCCGGGGTCCTGGGATCGAGCCCCGCATAGGGCTCCCCGCTTGGCGGGAAGCCTGCTTCTCTCTCTCCCTCTCCCACTCCCCTTGCTTGTATTCCTACTCTCGCTGTCTCTCTGTCAAATAAATAAATAAAATCTTTAAAAAAAATTATCGCCACTAAAATTTTGGTAAGTATTATTCCTGTTTTTTTAACCATACTTAGAAATCTAAAATTATACTATAAATAAAATTTCCAGTCCTCTCTTTTTTTCCACTATTAGATCATGAACATTTACATGCCATTTAATGTATCTGTACATCAGCAATTTCCATGGCTGGATACTCAATTTAATCCTTCTTATGCTGTTAGCCATTTACATGATTTCTCCTTTATCATAGAAATAATGCTTTCAGTGTGCTACTATTCCTATATATAAACCATTCATGATCTTGCTGAGCATTTATTTATGAGTTAGTTATATATGACTTGAGCTGATGTGGTTATATGTTTACATGTTTATTCCGAATACAGTAAGACCCAGGACAAGGTGTGTGGGCTTTGAGACAAGAAGGAGCCAGCCTGCATCCATGTTCTCATTCCTGCTACAGCTCAGCCTCAATGTTCTGACACAGAAAATGAGGACAATGCCATGTGCCTCCTGATGGTGCTGTAAAGCCTACAGGGGAAACTGTACGTGTGTGCTTAGCAGAAGGCATGGTGAGCACAGCTGGGTCCCTTCCCTGCCTCTAGGACAGACTGTCAGACACCCTGAAATCCCATTCGCAGGGTCTTACATGCACTAGGTGAGATTATGTTTTCAGCAAATGCGGCTTTTCTCTGGGTCACTCTTAGCTGCCCTACAGCCCCGGCATTCCTGGGACCTGCATGGGGAAGGGAGGTGTTGGTGTTAGTGGAGAGTGACCCTCCCAGGCGTCTGTGTCCCTCCTGGGTTGCAAACAGCCCACTGTCCTTGATGTGCCTAAAGGAAAAGGGAAAAGCTGTGCTTCTAAGCTTGTGCAGCAAGTCTTTAATTTGTGGGCATGGCCCTCCCCAGTCACACAAGACAACCTGATGCTGGATCCACAGCCAACGGGCTCCAGGGAATAGGGTATGGTTCTTACCAGTGGGGAGTTGGCCCTCACAAGGCCAGTGATCTCAAGCTAGCTGTTGTGTAACAAGGAAACAAAACACGAGTCTTTAAGTTAAACATCAAACTAGAATAGAACAGGTGTTTAAGCTTGTCCACATCCCATGTAGAGCAGCGCCTGGCCCTGGCCTACATCACAGAGCCGCAAGGAGCCCCAGGGAGAGACTGCCGTCCCCATGGGAGGTGCGAGGACCATGGCTGAGTCAGCATGTCTCCAGGTTCATCTCCTTCCTAAATCAGGCTTTTCTCTGAAGAATGAGGAACAACTCAGTCCAGTCCCCTGTTTTTCAAATGAAATATAAGGGAGACCAGACGGTTGATGGACTGAGTCACTGACACCTAGTCCATCCATCCAGTCTTCCTTCATCCATAAAAGGTGGAAAGCAGTAGAAGCTCCTGTGGTGGTGGAACCTGGATCCACTGCTGTTGGCTCCCATCATCCGTCCAGAGCACCAGCTCCCGTGGGGGCAGCTGGAGGCCTCGTCTTGCTTGGGGGTGGTTAGGAAGGGACTAGGTCTCAACAACTCGGGATGGAGCTCCTCTTCTAAACAGTGCATGCTTTAGTTTCTTCACTCTTCTGCTTTTTGTTCCGGCAATGACCAACAACAGAGTATTTTTCACTTACCTTGCAATGACAAGACCCATATTTTACACAACTGAATATTTTGGATCCTATTTACTGCATTACAGTGCAGTTTTATCTTGTTAATGGTGACATTTGCACACGTAAAGTTCTAATTTTAGTTCTAGTTTTAGATCAGAGTGAAAGTAAAAAAGAAAGAAACACTGACCCACAAAGGAAATGGGTATGGGCCTGTCCTGGGTCACATTCACCTCTGGCAGTGCCCAGCCCGTCTCACTCCTATCACGTGAGAAAGGCCCTCCTCCTGTAATGTTTATCTGGCTTTGGCATCAGGGGAAAGCTAGCCTTGCAAAATGTGTTTGGGAGTAATCCCTCCTCAATTTTTTGAGAAGGATTGGCATGAATCCTTCTTTAAATGTTTGGTGAAACTCCACAGTGAAACCATCTGGTCCTGGGTTTTTCTTTGGAAGTTTTTGATTACTGACTCAATCTCCTTGTTATTGATCTGTTCACGTTTTCTATACCTTCATGATTTACTCTTGGCAGGTTGTATGTTTCTGGGAATTTATCAGATTTTCTCCAGGTTGTCCACTTGGCTGGCGTACAGCTGCTCCTAGGACTTTCTTGAGAGCCTTCGTATTTGTGTAATGTCCTCAGTGGCCATGTACCCTCTTTTAGATATAATTTTAGTTTTTTTGGATCCATTCTCTTTTTTTCTAGTCTAGCTAGAAGTTTGTCAATTTTGTTTATGTTTTCAAAGAACCAGCTCTTAGTTTTATATTGAGACTTCTTACGTGCTAGTACTATGATAAGTATTTTATATGCACAAAAACATTGAAAATACTACCCTTTACAACACAACTATGTAGTCATATTCCCATTTTTGACCGGTGCAAGTGGCATGTTAGAGATATTAAGCAATTTAATGATATCACATCTTTAATTGCTGAGGGGATTGGGATTGGGATTTAAATCTGGGTCTGTGTGACTCAAAGGCTTATGTCTGTAACCACAGGTGTCTTTATATCACCTGTATCAGAATCTAGATTCTAATCCAGGTTTACCAAACTAGAATCTCCAGTGGCAGGCCTGGGAATATTCATTGTAACAATATCCTGTGTAATTACAATGCACACCGAAGTGCAAGAAACAGTGTACTGCCGTCTCTTATACCATCATCCCTGTTTCTGTTTCTGTGCCTTGCATGGCTCCTTCCAGCTTGAGTGCCTCCTCCCTTCTTCTATTAGTCCTTCAAAGACCTATCATCTTGATAAAGCCCCATCTCTCTCTTGCATGGGTGAACTGTTGGTGGAACTCATGTTCTCCTGTTTCTTAGGTTTTTACTTTATTTAAAGGATCCCATCGTCCAGTAGTTTCCTGAGAAAATATGCTGTGCATATCCAAGAATGCCTTTATTCTATTCTTACACTGGATTGGTGGTTTGGTTGGGTTTAGAAAAGCAGATACTACTGCTTAGAAATTGAGACCAAGTTCCATTTTCTTATTACATGTAGAATTGCAGGGGTGCCTGGGAGGGTCAGTCTGTTAAGCATCTGCCTTAGGCTCAGGTCATGATCTCAGGGTCCTAGGATCAAGCCCCTTGTCGGGCTCCCTGCTTAGCAGGGGGTCTGCTTCTCCCTCTCCCTTTGCCCCTTCTGCTGCTCGTGCTTGCTCTCTCCCTCTCTCTCAAATAAATAAAAAATCTTAAAAAAAAAAAAAGAATTGCTTTTGAAAAAGTTCGGAGCAAGACTCTTGATTGCAGGTGATCTTTTTCTTCTGCCTCACTGGAAGCTTTTCAGATCTTTATCTCCAATGTTCTCCAATTTCACAATAATGTACTTCAGTATGAAACTCTTTTGACATTTATTTTGAAGAGCCCTCAATAAATTTTTGTAGTCTGGAAACTCAAACTTCATTTATGGAAAATGTTCTTAATTTTTAAATTGAGATATAATCATGTAACATATAACTTGCTCATTTAAGGGGCATAGCTCACAAGGTTGTACTCAATTATAGGATGTCCTCATTGCCCCATGAAGCAACTCTTGACCTATCATCAGGATTCCTTCCTTCCCCTGTCTGGAACCAATCTACTTTCTATCGCTATGGATTTGCCTCTTCTGCACATCCCATTTCTGTAAATGGAATCATGCTCTATGGAGCCTTTTGTGTCTGGCATCTTTCACTTACATAATTTTTTCAGAGTTCATCCCTGTTATAGTATGGATCAGTACTTCATTCTTTTTTATGGTTAAATAATATTCCATCATATTGCATATAACGCATTTTATGTATCCATTCATCAGCTTATAGACATTTGGGTTGTTTCCACTTTTTGGCTATTATGAATGATACTACTATGAACATTTGCATCCAAGTTTTTGTGTGGACATGTGTTTTCAATTACCTTGGGTATATACTTAGGAGTAAAATTGATGGGTCAGATGGTAATTCTGATCGACTTTTTGAGGAACTACCAGACTATTTTTCCAAGAAATTCTACAAATTTAAATTCAACTATTAGACTATTTTCCTTTTTCTCTCTTTGTGAAAGTCTGTTTGTTAAAAATGAAGATGAATCAGCAAAATCAACATAACCTCAATGCGTAAATTACCAAAAACAGGAGACAGAGGGGAAACTTACAAATTATATAGACTTAAAAGACATGTCAACTAATCACACAGTGGGGTCAGGGGCACCCCTGTGCTCTGAGAATGACAGTGTCCTTCTGGGTGACCAACCATCCCAAATTTCCAAGATAGTCCTGGGCAAACCAGAGCAGTTGGTCACCTACTGTGACATAACCTTATCCCACCAACGGAAGTTTAACTGGATCAGAGTGTTTTCCAAGTCTTTATATTGATTCTCTTATGTACGGCACCTGTATTTCTGTTTATCAGAGTGCCTTCAGCCCCACACATTGAAGTCAAATGGAGACTCCACTGCTTTTGTCCAATTCAGTAAAGTAGCAAATATACATGAAAAAGACGCTGAGTGTATTTGAAATTCCACCTCAGTGGAAACCCTCCTTGTCCACAGAAGTGAGAGGTGCTAACCCCATACTCTGACCTGGAAATGAGCAGATTAAAGAGCAATGGGGCCATTTCAGCTCCTTGAGGTCTAAAAGCTCTTTATTTCCTTGTTGGCAAGCTGCACACGTGGCACCTGAGACACGTGGTGTTTTATTCCTTAATTATTTTACCTGCCTCCCATTAGTTACTGGGATCCAGTCTGGGCTTGTCACAGCCCTGTTCCAAGTGGGTGATTTGCAAGAACCTGAGCATAAGTTCTTTCCAAATGCTAATAGTGCATGCCAAAAGCTGGAGCTACAGGAAAATTGTGGCATGCAGGGATGGGGAGTACTACGGGCTGGGTTGAGAATGTTGGGTGGGGACAGACACAGAGTGTACCCTCATGCATTTGGCTATTTAGCTTAGGGGTGTGGTGACAGGGGCTTTTCAGGGCTTCTCTCAGAGAGTCAGCAAAGAGCCCTCTCCTCATTCCGAGTGTTTATTTGAACTCTCTTTCTTCACCTCTGCCAACTGAACATGGGGATAAGATGGGGGCAGGAATGTGAAGGAAGGAAAGTTAAGATGAAATCTGCATCCAGTATTTCTCGAACATCTACTAGAAATGATCCATCATAAAATGGTCATTGCCTGAACGATCCTGAAACTGGCTCAGCAGCTGGGATCCCATTTCTGGAAGGTTCTTCTCAACCACTCCTATTCTGCAAGCATTCTCTTTCCATTTCTCCATTTAGTGTGTGCTTCCTTCAGAGCACACAGACACACACTTGCACACAGCTGCACACACACTGCTTCCTAGCAGGTTACAGTCGTATCCTGAGAGTCAGTGTCACAGTCAGCTCGGACAAGTGTTTGGTCTTAGGTCACTTTACACATTGGTTTCCAATTATACTGTATTATGTCTCACTCACTACGTGTGCTAAAGACCCCATGCCAGTCAGCTTTGGGAAATACTGCACTCTCTTCCTCAAATGCAACTTTCGCCTTCCCTTTATCCTTTTGGACTTAGAAGCAGTACGTGGTTATGGTGGGCACCCACAGTTTGGAAAGAGAGGGCTTTGATCTGATCATGGTTCTGTGGGTCAGTAGCTGTGTGGCCACAGGCCAGTGTCTTCACCTTGGCAGCCTGCCTTTTCTCACTTACTAATGGGTGATTTTAATAGCTGTAGCTAATAGCAGAGCTGAGTGAAGCACTGTGAAGGATCAAAGAACACTAGGTGTCTCTAGCTTTGGCACCTCAAAATACCAGCTCCTGTGGTCTCATCATCCTGTGTCTCCTCTTGTTACACTCAGACCGACAGTTCAACATTATGGCCTTTGCAAACTTTGCCTCAGAGTTTCCTCCACAAAATGTCTTCATAGTAGCACTTGCAAGTTCCAGCTCAAAACAGGAGGCATCAAAGTGCAGTCTGGGGATGAGAGGTCCCATTGCAGGGGATGGGGTAAAGGAAGCTCACTGCTCTAGAAGACACCAGAGAGGGGAGCCCACCGGCCTGGTCTGCAATCAGCTAAATAGGCTGAGTGACGAGAGAAAGGGCTCATTTCCTGGATATCTTTAATGAAGGTACAACATATACAAGAAATTGATAAAGTAGGACTTGATTTAACTTGGGCTTATTCTCATGGTCTCTGTTTCTCCATGGACATCTCTCATCAACAAATTTGAGCCTATTCCTTGAAGCTGAGAACACCTTTGTACAAACATACATATCTAAGCAGCTTTAGAGATCCTCCTTGATTTCAGTAAACCATTAAACTTCTCAGACTTTCTTATTCTGAACATTGATATATTTAACTTTAATTGTGATCTGAGTAGCACCAAGTGGGGTAAAAGACATGCCGGTGAAGGTTTACCTTTTCTGGCTGATAATCAATTCAGGAAAATGAACTGCTCCATCCACAGGTCTAAGAAAAATAAGACACACTGTCCTTATCTGCATAGGAATACACTTCAAAACAAAAAGGAGGTGAATAAACTGTAATAACAAAGTAATACTTGTGATGTACATTAGCCCCATTACACAAGGGAAAAACAGCTCACAAGAGCAGTTAATCCCTTTTGCTTTTAACACACACACACACACACACACACACACACACACATACTAGATCGAAATCTGGGATATATACAATGCTAATTAATCATTTCCCAAATACGTTATGATGTGGGACTTGTTTTGAGTTGTCCTAGCATTAAATAAGGATCTCAGCTTTGGGAAATACTGTTTCTGAGCTCTTAAATTGTAGTAGCCCATCCCTTTAAGTAAGGTTCAAATCCTGTCACAATGAGCTAGGCTGGCACGATTTCTCCTAGATGCCTTCACTGGGGAACCTCAGGAAGTACACAGTGTGTGTGCTTTGGATACACACAGCACAGAGAATACTCTGACACTGCAAAGGGGCCCAACATAAATCACATAGACCCAGTGAGTGAGATAAAGATTTTTTTAAAAAACAGACTAGCAGCAGCTGTCAAGGGAATAATTTGCTTTCTTCACCACTGAGACTCTTATTTGCATTTTCTACACTTTTGTCTTTAAGCTCTGCTAACCCAAACATGAAGACCGAGCCATAGAGCTTTGGCTGAGCATGTTAGAGTCACGACAAGGTGATGTCATGAAGGCCACAAGAGGAGGGAGAGGGACTCAGAATCCTGTGGACAGAAGCAACAGAGCAGGGGCGCCTGGGTGGCTCAGTTAGTTAAGTATCTGCCTTCAGCTCAGGTCATGATCCCAGGGTCCTGGGATCGAGCCCCACGTCAGACTCCCAGCTCAGTGGGGAGTCTGCTTCTCTCTCTCCTTCTGCCTCTCCCCCTGCTTGTGCTCTCTCTCTCACTCACTCTCTCTCTCTCAAATGAATAAATAAAATCTTTAAAAAAAAAAAAAAGAAGCAACAGAGCAAAGCTTTGCAGGCGTCATTCAAGAGAACAGATGGGAGGCCCTTAACACCAGCTGTTGATGTATGCACTAACCTGCCCTCTCTGAATGACACAGCCACTCACCAACTACGCTAATGTCTGGCATAAAACAACAGAAGGAAAGTCATACCACATCTACTCCAGGTATGACAAGATGAATCCAAAGACTCATACATGAACTCCGCAAATCAAAGGAGCATTCATTTCATAAGTGGGCATGTTGTAGAATTGTGAGTAATGAAAATGACCAAAAACAGTGCTCTGAGGGACTGGTAAGGGTACCTTTCGCTGTGGGAAGGATTCCTTATCTATCCTTCATGGCTTCTGACTAATTCATTAATTAGATCATTCAAGGGAAACAAATTCACTTAATAGTCATAAACTGTTGGTATTCTTAAATTCTTATTATGAAATTAGTTTTAAAAATCATAGTGCCCCAAGTCTAAGGGATTTTTCCTCTAAAATATGACCTATTTTGGATGTTTTTTGGGCATGCCACACCAGGATGATTTCAATCTCTTTCTTGTTCATCCTGCTGGTTGTTTCTTTTAGGGGCCCTTTCAGAAAAGCCCTTGGAACACAATCTTGTACCATGACTTCACAAACTGAAGTTGGTTGAATTTAAAATTAACTTAAAAAACCTGTTTCCTGTTGGAGTATTTACTTTAGAATCTTACATTTAGGATAAAACGATAGTAACTTAATTTTTGTGTGGTGTAGTCCAGTTCTTTTGCACTTTCAAAATTATATTTTTGATGCTTCTTAGAATAATCTTAAATTGGCATCTGGGTATAGAAATATGTATTTGAAATGTCAATCCAAAAATAAACAGAATGTTCTTTTTACCATATGTTTACTTTCTTTTTAACAATCATGAGTGTTAAACCAAAAAAACCAACCAACCAAACATGCAAAAACAACCAGCCTTTACTTTACATTGGAGAGGAGAGTTGATTATGAGCAAGCTGCCCTGAATAGTCACTTCACAAATGGCCTGACTTGTGACAGGTTTTTTTTGTTCTGTGTCTAAAGTAAATTTTTGTGCCATGACATAACAATGGCATGCATATTATTGTTTAAGTAAGTGAACATTAACACAACAATCCAAATTTCAACTATCTACCTTTTGGGCACAGAGGGTTTGAGTGTGAACCTACCAAAAGTAGTTGGAGGCCGTGTTTGTCCCAGAGACTTGAGGGGAGGTGTAGCAATCACGTGCCTCGAAGCCAAGAAGGCAGCTTAGGTGCTAGTCCATCACAGTGTTCCAGTTCACACAGACCCTACAGCTCAAGTAAAAAAAATCAGTATGTGTGCACCTCCATGTACTCTGGACAGTTAATAATAAATCCAGTTTGAGGGACAGTAAACTTTACTTTCCCAAATCAGCAGGCAGTCTTTCTATTTCTCTAATTTCAACCATGGAAATAGAATACACTGGTGGCATAAAGAATCCATTACAGCTACTATGTAATATCATATACGTCCAAACCCAACTGGTTTCTGAAGAGCTCACCTCTAAACTATACAGGGGTAACACCACAATCTCCCAAAGAGTGAAGCATGAAATCCGGATCTGCATGTGGCCTCCGTCTTTTGTCCTCCACCCAAAGCCACACGTGTCTCCTGACTTCTGGCAGCCCTCAGGCTGACCTCGCGTCTACCTGGGTAGATGGATGCCTCAGCCTCACTACCTCTTTGGAACTGCATTTTGGCTTTGTTCCTGGGCACTGTCTCCTGTTCTCCTTTTGCCCCTGGGCAGGTAGTCAAGGGCTGGTGCCTGATCACAGACCGCTGAACTGTTCAGCTTTTGCTGCCCCAGGCCTTCGCTTCCATAGAAAGTTCTGTTAGCAGATGCATCTGACCACAAAGCCAGATTAAACCTCCACATACCTCTCGGTAAGTGCTTTAGTTCTGAATGCCATCGGCTAATATTTTTATTCCCAAACATGATTAAGAATGTCATGAGCTGCTGAGCAGAATCAAGTCCAGAACATCACAGAAAGGTGGAGTCCAGGATGAAGGCCCCTAACTGAATAGACTTTAGGGTCAGAGGGTGTTCTCTATCCCCACGGTAACCACACGGTGCCTGAAGCACACATGCTCTCAGGCTTGGGGTCAAATCTCCAATCACTGGTACGCTTCAGCTGACACGTGAGGAGTGTGATCACCAAAGGCCAACAGTTTGTCCTCATGCCTATTTATGCCAGATGTTTTATACTTACACAATGTAATTAAAGATGCTACAAATCAATAAAAGATAAAAGTGGAAATGGCATTGCTATCTCCCGGAAAACTAAGTTTAGAGTTTTGTAAAACCAGATCAAGGTGAGATGCTGCTGAATTATAAGAAGGTGAATAACAGTTGTCAACTGGGGAGAAGTGGAACGGTGTGAACTCACGTTACTGAGCAGGTGTCTTTAATTCCTTATTCTACATTATAAACCTCAACCTGGAATGAGGCATCGTGGGTGCGGCATATGCAAGAAAGAAAATGCAAAATTTGAAGAGGGCTTCCACTGAAGGATTGGCAAACGAATGTACATTTTTGTACACTCAAATTAAAATACCATTTAAACATGCATGTTAGTCTATGTATGGATTTTTTTCCTATGACTGGCTGTTTAAAATATAATTTTAAGTGACTGAATAGTTTCTTGCAGGAAAGCATGTGCTGAATTGGAAACGCTGAGGAAGGAGGAGGACCTCTATGATGAGGAAGCTGTACTGACAGCATCTTGGTCTCGGGTAGAAAGGTTGTCTCGTAGGAGAGACTTAGAGACTTGGGATCTCCCACCTTGAACGGCAGTTGGGCCAAGCTTAGGTTGCCTGCTGGCCTTCTTCCCATCTCTTTTTGAGATCACATTTCCCTTGGGCTATTCAGAAGCTTATTTTGACGACCAGGTACCTGGCTTACATCCAGGTATCTACTGTCCTTAGGAGACTATTCCTGGGCTCTGGAGCAGCTCACCTACTGTGTTCAGTGAATTTTAATTGATTTTATAGAATGCAGTGCTCCCATTATTGGTGTTAGGATATCTCCAAGGAAGCAGCATCATGAGTTTTTAATACGGCAAGGCAATGATTCAGGAAATAATTAGAAAAATTGTTGCTTGCATCTGTTCCTTGAGCAGGACTAGGTGGCAGTGGCTCTTACTTGATGGACAACGTGTCCTCTCTAGTAATTTGATGCTAGATATAAGCCATCTCTCCCCCTTCTTCTCTGCCCTCTGGATTAATAGTCCCTTTTCTAGTGGAGCTAGACCCATGTAGGCGCATCTGCTCTTCCTCACTGGTGGTCCTGGGCAGGATCTGAAGGCACTTTCACCTGTGAGGGGTCAGGGTAAGGCTGGTGGTCTTATGGCCACTCTGTACAGAATCCACTGTCTCCATTAGCCATGCAGGTTTTAAATGAACATGCCTGGGCATGGTTCAGAGGGGCTATTTGATTGGCAGCCCTGCCAGGGGGACCTCAGCCTCTGGACCATCTACCATTTAGGCCTGGGCTTATGTTTAGAAGTTTGGGGTTTTTTTTGGTTGTCCTTCCCAACCCAACTTCTGATCTCACCAAGGCTCTGGGCCTCATTACTTAGAGAACATAACCACCTTGTTCTATTTTCTTTTGACCTCGGGGGCCTGGTCTCACATCATACCTCTAGGTTTGTTTCTGACCCAACCTTCCACCCAGGCCCCACCCTGTGCATCCCAGGGGCTCCCTGGCCCAGTGGGTAACCTTCTTACCAGTGGTCCTTCAGAGAAGGGACAAGACCAAGCAAATCCATGCACATGGACAAGGAGCTAAGGCAGGAATCTTCATCTGAAACTTTACGGGGTGGTGGGGAAATGTGAATAGCGTTTGGGAAGCTACTTTGACATGAGAAGGCACCTGCTTTCCTTAGGCCGTACTATAAGTAGGCTGGTGGGGAGTCACTTGTAAGATCTGTCTCAACTAAACAAACTGGTGTAATAAAAAATACACTGAACTGAAAATCTTTTCTCCCAGTTGTAAGTCCTTGCTCTGCCACTGACCCCCTCCATGCCTTGGGAAATTTAACCTCAGGGAATTTCTGTGATTTCTTAGTCCTCAGTGTCCCCATCTATACAATGTGGGCATTAGGCTAGAGAATCCTTAAGGTCCTGTCTGGTCCTAATACTCCAGGATTCACTGAGACAGTATCTGAGGGAAAATTGCTTTTTGGTCATGCTGCGCCTTTGATGAAAGTAAATATTTCTCCGTCTCTGTAGCAAGAATACGCAACAGGATTCTTCACTTCCATTGTGACTAGGTATCTCTCATTCCAACATAAACATTTTCATATGGTACAAATGAGATGGAAAACCTAAATGAAAATGAGTTGGGGAAAGACGTCTGGGAGTGTCCACACATTGCTAGTCGGGTTATTGCAGCTGGCCCCAGAGAACATCTTGGAACCGATGGTCCCAGCGGCCTTGATGGAGGTGGCAGCCATGAGCTGATGCAGCAGCCACTGCCTCACACCAGAAAGGACCATGGCAGGGCCTCCATGGACATCTGGTTCTGTCCTGCACACCCTCTGTGGGCCCTGCTCCTCCTGTTCATCACCTTGTCTCAAGCACCTTCTTTTCTTCCAGGTTACCCAGCAATGGCAACAAGGACCTGTCTCTCCCACCTCGCATGGTGGGCCTACCCTCACCCCACCTCCCTCTTTTCAGGCATCACCTGCCCTCCTCTGGGCATAACTTGTCCTTGGTTCTCCATCTCCCGCATTCCCAAACCATTCCAGTCTGTTTTCCTTCTTTCCAAAATAACACCAAAACCAAACTCCAATAACACATTAAGAGTCTTTCTAAAAATATCTTAGTGGGCACTCCCTTGTCAAACGTTGTAGTCCTAACTTTACTAAGCACCCCTCCCCCAAGGATAAAAAAGAAACCAAAACATCTGTCCTCTTGGCTTTCTGCCTGCCTTCTGATGGCTCCTGCATCTCCTTTGCTGGCTCCTCCTTAGAATTATAAACAGTTTCCTCGTTGCATTTAAGAAAAAAAATTTATACTGCTTACTGGGTCTGAAGACTACAGTACATAATAATCTGGCTCTCGCCTTTTTGGGGGGTGGGGGGAGGCAAACTGCACCTGCAGCGCCTCATCTGGACATGTTGAGAGTCGTGGAAGCTTGACTACCCCATGCCCTCCTACAAATGGAACTTGAGAAGGTGTTTGAAGGTTCTAACAGGGCAGTGCAGCTATTCATTGGCACCTGACCAGAGAGCAGGGAAGATCCTTGGCTTGGAACAGCACGGAGCTTTGGAAGGGACTCATGTAGAGAGCTGAGGGTGGAAGGGGACACACGCCTAGCCAGCCAGATCAGCGGAATCAACCCTGGTGATTGTGGGGTGATAGATGTTGCACCCAGATGGCCCTCACATCCTCTTCCTACTTTTCTGCAACTATCTTCCCCCCAATCTCCCTGTCACCCCCTGTGTTCTGGTCACAGTGACTCTTTCACATTTCAGCGGATCCAATTCTTTCCAACACAGGATTTTCTTTTATGCTGTTTCCTCCACCTGGATGTCTTTATTAAACTGTTTTGCTCTCTCAGTCATTGCCTTATCAAGAGAGGGGCCATCAGCAAGTGGTATGTGGTCCAGAGAAGGTCATTTCATGCAGGAAAAGACTTGGACATGTTCCAAGCTGCCGAGAAAGAGGCCAAGGTGCTGACACTGGAGTGATGGGTTCATTGAGGATCTGGGAGGCAGGGCTCGGGGGAGGCCGACCCTGCAGAGAGCTGGGGCAGGGAGCAAGGAATGAGACTATTCCAGAGATGCGAAGGTGAGTAAGACCATTCACAGTCAACCTTGCAGTGTCACCTTTGGAGAGACACAGGGACCCAGTGAGTTACACATTAACCCGGAACTAGTTCTCTGCAAATATTACCTGCAGGTTCTTTTGGACAATCCCCACTTCTGTTTTTTAATGGTTATAACATTTTGTTGCTCTAGACACTAAAGATAAATTGTTTTTGTTCTGAAATGTAGAGTTTTCATTAAGTTACTGAAAGAGTTCTAGATCATTGATTCCAGGATGTTTCTGATGAGGAGGACAAGCAGGGAGTGGCTTGTGACAATGCTCTGGGAGTGGACCCATGAGGCATGGGTGGGGGGCAGTTACAGCCTGTCACCAGGGGTAACTATGGGGGTTCCTCACCTGCAGACTGAGGGATACACACAGTTGATCTTGAAGGCCCTCCCATGTCATCCTCTCGTCTGCGGCCTTCTTTGCAGCTCCTGAACTTATATCTGTGCTTTAACCCTTTATCCCAGATGTACAACACAGACCACTTTATGTAGGAAAGAAGTCCCCTCTTGAGCATAAGCAACACGTCCACTCCCTCACATCCCAGGAGACTCTGAATCTAACCTTAAAACCAGAATACATTCAGCAGAGCCATGAGGTCTGGCTGGATGCCTAGAATACTCCACTCCCTCTGCCTCTGCCTGGAGGTTTTGTCCAGGGGGGATGCATACCTTATAAAGTAGGGGGTCTTCCAAATAAGCCAGGGAGCCAGGTAATGGAACATGACTTTGAAATCTTCTAATTAGGAGCAATGTCTTTGAACAGTTTTTATACTCAAGTGTTCTAATTTACTGTAAACAGGAAAGGCTCTCTGATCAGAAATGAAAGGATGTTTGAATAGGAATAAACTTTTCACCTAACTATGAAGTGTTGGGTCTCCGACTGTAAGCTCTCATGCAATATTATGCATTTATTGATATTTATTTCTAAAAATTCTGAATTTAAAAAAAGACCTATTGTGAAGAACTAGAAAAACAAAACAAATGAAAAATTAGATAAGCACCCTAGAATTTTGATTACAAAGACTGTTGGATGGAATCAGGATAGGAAGCAATAACTTGGCAACGTTCAGAAACTTTGTCTCTTTTTTTTCCCTGAGTCTGTCTGAAAACAGGTATGACCATTTCTACACTACCTATGCTGCAGGATATTGGCATTTCAAATAAGACAACAGTGTATATGAAAACCCTTGTAAACATGTTCTGCAAATGTGAGGGGTAATCTAGGCTTCAAATAACTCAGCATAAGTTTTCCTTCCTCTAAGAGTGAAGAGCTCTTTGTGTATATGACACCCAAGTTTCTGTGTGCATGTGCGACCAGCCAGAGGAGTCAGGAGGTCATGTCAAAACAGAGCGCACACACAGACATACTTTGCACTCAACATACGGCAGGTTTTATGCAATAGGATGAATTTAAAAACTCATTTGGGTCTATCACTGGACTGGACAAAGTAATTAGTGGGGAATCTCATGAGAAAGATATAGGGATTTTATTTTATTTTTATTTATTTATTTATTTTTAAAGATTTTATTTATTTATTTGACAGGGAGAGACACAGCGAGAGAGGGAACACAAGCAGGGGGAGTGGGAGAGGGAGAAGCAGGCTTCCCGCGGAGCAGGGAGCCCGACGCGGGGCTCGGTCCCAGGACCCTGGGACCATGACCTGAGCCGAAGGCAGACGTTTAACGACTGAGCCACCCAGGCGCCCAAAAGTTTTTTTTTTTTTTTTAAGATTTTATTTATTTATTCATGAGAGATAGAGAGAGAGAGAGGCAGAGGCAGAGGGAGAAGCAGGCTCCCCGCGGAGCAGGGAGCCCGATGCGGGGCTCGATCCCAGGACCCTGGGACCATGACCTGAGCCGAAGGCAGACGCTTAACAACTGAGCCACCCAGGCGCCACCAGATATAGGGATTTTAGACAGAAAGTTTTAGGAAAACCCAACAGTCAAGACACAAAACAGAGCTGCCTCCATTAAGTTCTTGAATGAGCCTTAGGGTTAGGAGAACCTGACAATTTAGTGACGCTAATGGATTCTTTCTTACTCCTCCAACCACCCCAGTGCAATTATATCACTAAATGGCTGTTGTGATGTTGGACAGGTACTTTGACTCTTGGTTTCCTCTACAAAACAGAAGCAGTGATAATACTTTCCCTGACTACCTCAAAGATGTTTGTAAAGATCAAATGAGAAACTAGACATAAGAGAGCCTTGTAAACTTTAAACTTCTAAACAAGTATGAGATATTGTTACTTTGCCATTAAGACTCATTCGTGACTTCTAGATTTTTAAGTACACATGGTCCCCAAGTTTTGCAATCCTTCTCCAGAATTTCTGAGTGCCACTGGGGTGCTTGCTCCAGCTGGAGACAAAAATAACAAAAAAGGGTTTGTTTCCTTCTGTGTTTCCTCTTTTGAAATTCTAGCTTACCCCCACTTTACTGAACCATGGTGGTGAGGGGACTTTCTAGACACCACTGACTCTTCTTCTGCTGAAAGCAGTCTCTATCTAGGGAATGATAGAGCTGATCAGCAAATCCATGTTTTACAGCCATGAAAGCTGGAGGCCTCCAAAAAAAAAAAAGTATGAACTGTCACAGAAGTGACAGCAACTTGACAATATTACACACATTTTAGACTAATCAGTAAATGACAAACATTTATCGAAATCTTAGGGGACTGATATGATCAGAATAATAACAGCTACCATGATTGGGTGCTTCCTACGTGCTAAGTGCCTTTAAATACACGCTCCACCATCTGATCTTCACAGTCACCTTTTATTTTTTTTTTAATTTTTTTTAAAGGTTTTATGTATTTATTTGGCAGAGAGAGACACAGCGAGAGCAGGAACACAAGCAGGGGTAGTGGGAGAGGGAGAAGCAGGCTTCCCGCCGAGCAGGGAGCCCGATGCAAGGCTCGATCCCAGGACCCTGAGACCATGACCTGAGCCGAAGGCAGACGCTTAACGACTGAACCACCCAGGCGCCCCAACACAGTCATCTTTTAATGGACAGTAAACGGAAAGATGTTTATCCGCTCCAAGTCCATCAGCTCTGAAGACCACATGACAACTCTGTGCTCCTAAGGCACTTGGCTTCCTCGAACCTCTATTTCAATGGGCACCCACTGTACTGTGTGTGCAGACGCATTTTTGTTAGAATGCATTCTTCCTTGGAGAAAGCTCTGTAGCTCTCTGACAAGGGTCCTGACAGCATGGACCACTGCAGGTTTATGATGCTGACCACAGGAATGCATCCTATGGCCAGGGTGGCCTTAGGTGAGCAATCCTGAGCAATGTTAGCAGAGCAGGCAACAACTTCCTGCAACCTTCAAGTCAGAGCTTTTCCCTCAGCCCAGCCCCGAGCCAGCAGGAAACGTGAGTCATGCTGCCTTCACCTGTCCCTGCATGGAGGGAGCATGACACTTGACTCACTTTTACTTCTCATCTGGAAAAGAGTAATATTTGTATGGCCTGGAAATGCACTCAAGAGGCTGCAAGTTGATGTTCTGAGTGTGCATATCTTAGCCTTTTCTTTTACTACTGCTGAAAAAAAAAAATCACCCAAAGATGTGCCAAACTTTCTAGTATTTCAAAGTAAATTTAAAGGAGTCCTGCTTTTTAAAACTGTGGTCATTTTCCATTTACCTAAAAGTCAATGGTTAGCTACCAAAATAATCACAGTTCTGCCAGACTTCTCTGCAGTGATCTAGAAGGTCTTGAACTTCTTATCCAGCCTCAGAATTCCCTGGTACACACGCACTTTGGATTTGCAACTCTCTGCAGTGGGATCTGTGAGGCAGTGACTGCCGTCCAAGTCAGCAGGTCAGCCTCTGTGAGGCCCTGATCAGCACTGGTCTGAGCTCTTCTGGTATAGCTTTTTTGCTTTCCCTCTGATTTTCTTCATAGTCCTCTTTTTAAAACACATGCCATCTTCTATAAAATTATCAACATAAACTAAACCATGAGAGCATTTCCTGTAATGTGAACATCTGCATGCTGCTTTGAGATCTGGGATGTGGGGGTAGCATGTTCATCCTTGAGGCAATCCTACCTTGCCTGAGTCATTCAGCAGATGGTAATCAGGGCATCCAGGTAACTTGGGAGTGGCATCTTGTATCAGAATCCTGCTTAGGTTTTGACCTGTTGAATCAGTCTATGCCTTTGAGAAATGATGAAATCTTTTAAACATTCTGGTTGGCATTTACCTCTTAAAAACAGCATGGTGCATGCACATTAGAGTGAGGCAGATTTGAGTTCAGACTCTCACTTCTCCAACCTATTAGTTCTTTGACCCGGGCTGGCACTAACCCTCTCCACACCTCAGCTACCTCCTATGTAAAATGATGAGCATCATAGACTGTTGTGAGGGTTGACTGGAAGAACCACATTAAAGCACTCAGTCCGATCACTGTTGCTGAAGATGCCGGGGAAGGGCCGGCTTCCATCCTCACCTCAGGTGACAAGCTTCTTCCCACAGAGTCAGGTCCTCCCAGGTGCAGGGCTAAAACTGGGCTCCATGCTTCCTTCCTGTCAGAGAAACTTCTGGCCCTCCCTAGTCCCAAACATATCATCTTCCCCACTATGCAGGAAACACCCTAAGCTGCCCTAATTTGACCTCAATGTCCTCAGGGTGGGAGTTAAAGTAAAATGAAGAATTTGGCATCCAGATGTGAATTAGTCAAGGCTCCCTGTCTTGGGGTGTCCAACCTTCCCAGCTTATTGCAGACTGAAAGCTTCCCCAGGACATGAACTCAGTGTTAACACCAGAAAGAGGGGGAAACAGGACCAGCGGATCACCTTACTAACACTCACCTACCTCAGGCAGGGCTCAGAACGAACCCTGGACAGATGAGGAGAGGTCCACCTTCTAGGCCCCGGCATACCAGGCAACTATGTGAGCTTGGATCTTGAGTTTCCCCAGGGAGTTGGGAGGGTGGAACCATGTGATCTCTAACATTACTATGCTCCTGACCGAGTGGTCTGTGCCCATCTCAGCAGAAGCCCACACGAACCTTCTCTTGTTGGCACCCCCACACACCACCAAGGGAAACAGTGTGAGAGCACCCTTGGGCACCTTGGATGTGCTCCCTTTCTGAGCTGGGGATGCTGCAGTCCTGACTTGCCAAACAGCTTAGGAAGGAACACGATCCTTGAGTGCTGACAGTGTCAGCCAGGTTCTGCCCAGCCTGCTGTTGACCTCCAAGGACGGCCCCAGAGACAGCTTCGGAGACCACCCAGAGGAAACACTGCCACTTCTCTGAAATTGCCCTGCTCTGGCCTGCAAGAGTTACTGCTTATTTGTTGTGTTGCCTTTTTTTATTCTGTCCCTCTGCTTGAAAAGTGGACTTCCTCTCAAAGCCAAGGAAAGGCTTGCGGTCCCTTACCAACAAACTTCTGACTGCATATAGACCAAGGCCTTAAGTCCCATCTGTAATGTGTTCTGCTTTTTATCAGTTTAGACTTCGTAGCGTTAGGCTGTAATGCTAGGCTGGTAAGACTTGCTAGTAGTCATCCAAGGTGAAGGGCCTCTGGGATGACAATAAAACTCTGGGGAGGGGGGGAGTGTCATTTACAATTTGCCTGTTTCCCTTCTCTCTTGCTTGATTTTTTTAATATGATTTGGACTTTTGAGTTCCCTGTGTGGTTCAATCTGGCCACCAAATAGAAACCATAAACCAAAAAGGTCATACTGAAATTTATAAATTAGGGTCATAGTGCCACTCGGTGTATCTATTTCCTTTCTCTCCTTCCTTCCCTCCCTCGGTCTCTCCTTCCTGTCCTTTAGTGTGCCATCTGTCTTTGTCATCTATCTGCCTGTCTATCATATATTTTATCTATGTATCCACCTATCTATCCATCTATCGATCCTTATGGAATATCTGACCCCCCACGAGAATGTCAGCCCATGGTGGTAGGGAGCTTGGGGACTCCCCAGTGCCTCATGCAGTATTTGGCTCCTCAGTAAATGCATGTGGGTGAATTCTGCTTGACATCAGAGGGCTGTCCTCGATGACCGTCAACATTGCTCAGGAGCACAGAGGTTTCCATACCATCAGGTGGACAGCAGGACATGGGGTTGGTTTGCAAGGTGGTGTCCTGTTCTGGCACTTGTAACTAAGAGTCCTACTTAAGCTAAAAACTGACCATACCTCAGGCTACACTGAAGCCAAAATCCAGGTCTTTCCATTTCTGTTCCTATGGTTCAGGTTATCCCTCTCTAAGGAAATTAATATTCTATTTTGACCTAAAGATGAATAGTTATTAATGGTTTAATACATTATCCCCTTTAGATAGAATTCTAATTTTATGACAGTTTTCAAGGAGATAACATGAAGAGGACAATCAATTGAGGAATTTGGGTATTGTAGCAGACATAATGAGGAAAGTATCATTGGGTAGGAACACATTTTCTGGTGTGTCTGCATTTTCTCCCCATCAACTGCTCCCTGATACTTCCATGGCCAGAATTATAAGCTCTTGGTTGAGAACTCAATTTCCTTCTTGTTCAGTGTTTCCAATCTGGAACATTCAAATATTATATAAATCTATTTCATTACTGAAAATGCAAGCAAAGTTTAAACACCTCACTCTGTTGCTTCTGTTTTGCTGAATTTTCACAAACAGTAACTGAAAGGTGACAACTTAAGTTTACCTGAAGGAAGGACCTGGCGTGTGTTATCTGACTGTTTCTCGACCTCTACCTAAGATAGCTCCCACGGTGCCTGGGGGATTGCCCATTGTCTTCATGGAAATGCAGAGCGGTTCATATCACTTCTCCAAAGAATGCCTTTTTTAGATGCTGGCCTAGGTTTCACTGCAGGACTGAAATGGAAGCCAGTCTGGCCCAGTCAGGGCAGTGACTTAGGGACCAAGCTGCCCTTCCAGCCTCCACTACCTTCCCAGTCTGAGCAGATACTGAGAGCAAAGTTGGTGTTCATAGAGTTTGCCTTCAATCTTCGAACTCTAATGAGTTAACTAACATGAAAGGTTATAAACTGTGCTTTCTTATTTATCTTTGGGCCCATTTTCCAATATTGATATTAATAAAGATGGGTAAAAAAATATTTTTAAGCAAAAGACTGATGAAACAAAGATAAACAATGTGCTAAATATTCAAGACTGTTTTGACTGCATTCTATCTGCAGGGAGAGCCAGAGACTTCCATGCCCTCTGACCTGCCTACACTGGACTTGCCTACATTGGACTTGCCTACAAATGCTTCCTCATCTCTGCTGATAATCTGACATTAGGGAGAAAGGGAGACAACAGAAGACATGAGTGATACAATATGCACACTCTGGCTTCAATGTCTTTACTCTGTACAGATTCAAAACCAGTAATAAATGAGAAAAAATACTTTATTTCTTTAATACAGAATACATCATATTGCACTCTAGTTGCAGGTAGTGTGTAGAAAAAACTCTGTTTACAAAACCACCATAACAGTTGCCTGGGCCTGATGTTTTATGGCATCACCAACCGTAACCATGGCACTGAACTTTGAACCTACTGAGAAGGGCAATGTTTAATAAAGCCTTCTTTTTATTTCAGTGTCACTGACCAGCGTCAGGACCAGTGACCAGTCCTCATTTTGAAATGAGGAAACTTTACAGTAACATAAATACCTCTCAGTCAGAGGCACTGTTAATCTGTACCCATATATTAGTGAAATAGATACTGTCAAGCTATTTTTCTTGCTTTATCAATAATTATTTCTTTTCATTGTATTTAATCATATTATTTTACATGCTATTCTTTCACGAACACATGAAACTATTTCATAGCTGTAACTATTGCTATCCTTGTGAAAAATAATTACAAGCTTTTGTTTTCAGACTGAGCTGCAAAGTTTGATTTTCTCAAAGTCATTCAGCAAATTGGGGTAATTCAGGATGAAGAAGGGACTTCTCACCTCCACGCATACTCTTGGAACCTGACTCTGAGGCACGAATCTCAATGGAAGAGAGGGAGTATCCCTGGATCTTGTTGGAGCCCAGGGAAATGCTGTTCCTCTTCTTCACGCCCATCTCTGAGATCTGCTTCTGAATTCACTCCAGCTGAATTCTTCCCTGTACCTCCACTGAAGCACAGATGCTTCTGGAAGATCTTGGTGTTTTTGAATACAACCAGCTTGTTTCTATTTTTTTTATCTATTATATGCATTATGAGTCTGCACCATTATGATCTAAGGTAAATAGGATCAAGGTCCATCCTATTCTGACAGTAGAAAGGCACAAAACAGTTTTACCTAAAGCATTGACATGTACACTTAATGGAACACCTCTAAATAAGGGAACTGGGTATATGTCAAAAGCCTGTAAAATGAATTTTTAAACTAACTGCAATCAGCAAACAGTAAAATAGCAGCATTTTGAGAGGAACAATTGGGGGAAAATTCTTAAAGCATGGAATCTGTTGTCTTGAAATAGAGTCTACGATGAGAAAGGTACATTCGTGGGCCAACAGAGGCTCCAAAAACGCATATATATGGGATTATTTGAAAACAAATCACTATGGTACTGAGCACTTTATAGAGTAGTGAGTACTATGTTTACCGTCAGAAGTGGGATATCCAATGAAACAACGTACACAAAAACATAACCTAGGAGAAAATGATTTAAAACCATACTGATAAAAACTAAAACCATATCATGTTAAGGAAAACTATCTGAAGACCAATAACTGTAAAAATAAATATTAAGGTGCTCAAAGACCTACTCTCACAGTAAAAGTTACATAATAGAACACAATATTAAACAAGTACATGAACATATCAAAATGGATTGGTTTATAAAATGTTCTACCATTGAGAAACCCATTGTTCTCCCCTCCATATTCTTCTCCACAATAATTTTGTTCCTGAGGAGATGTATTTTGTTAAAACACAATAAGCTTTGAAAGAGTCAACTGGGTTACATATTTTCTTTGGGTTGTCATCATTGATATAAAATTTCTCTCCAAAGGCTCTAAATCTGAAATCTGTGCAGTCTGGGTGTCAGGATTGGGTGAGGGTCACAGTAACTGCCTACCGACAGCATTCTGATCCTGGAGTTGGTCAGCTGCCCAGAGGCTGACCCTCTTCTCAAACACATCCTTTGCAGAAAAGGATGAGCTGGTGCCAAATCTGGGATGACTGCATGATCCATGGAGGTGGCAATTAGACAAATGGGCAGGGTGTGTTCTGTGGAACCTGGGGCTCTCCTCTGCTTTGGGCAGTTGGGAACCAGAGCCTTGTGGAGGCATGCTCTACAGGGTGCAAAGGAGGCAGGCTGCCATGGTTGTGAGGGAAGGGAGCTCCTGAGTCTCCTGCCAGCTCCCGAAAAAAGGCATTTTTAGCGGTATCAACTCTAACTTCTCTTTTAATGGCACGTCCACACGTCTGCAACCCAATGAGAGTGGCATTACTAAAATAACTTTAAAAGTACTTTCTGCAGTTTAAGTGGCAGTGATGCTCAGAGGTGGAGGTGTCCGTGTGAGCATGTGAGTGTATGTTTACTCTTTGTTAGCCACACTGTTAAAGTAGAATACACCTTCTCATGAGTACAGAACTTTGATTTAATTGGTGCCAAACAGTCCAGATTGATTGAAAGCAGTAAATCCTATGGCATTCATGCTTGGCTTTCATACTCTGTGCCTTTCTTTTTTTAAAATCAATTTAGATATCATTAAAATGCATCATGGTACCTCTTTGCCACCAAGCCAGTCAAACAGATACCCCTGAAAATATTTTCATGCAGCTGTCGCCTCCTCTGCTGCCCTCTGGAAGCAAGGATAGAGGCACCTCAAGCAAGAAAATATCTCCCAGAGCTTCAGCTGTGTCTTAACAGCTACAACCCAGCTAATTTCCAAGTTCCATATTCCCCTTTCTCCATAGCATTTCAAACCTTCTGAATTATGTACGCTTCTTCAATAGAGTGCTTTATTCCTGGGAAAACAGCAAACATGTGGTCACCTGGGTGCACTGGACAAATCCTGTGGCACTGAGGATGGCCCTGGGGTCCCCAATCATCCAGGACATACTTCAAGGAGCCCCCACAGTCTGGAAGCCTTGCTTCCTGAGGAGTAAGGAAAAATCAGTGAATCAACACGTCAGTCTAGGCAACAGTTGTAAAGCCAAACACTATACTACGAAGCCTGGTCCTCACAGTCTTTGGTTTTGTGATATTTTCTGCATTTGAAATTTTGAAAAGAAGTTGGTAGCCTTAGCAAAGACAGCTATCATCTGGCTTCTGTGGCAGAACAAATATGTATCTCCCTGAGGCCTTTTTCTGGATTTTTAAATTTCTGTTTGCCTCCAATTACTCATGGGACAGTAAGAAAATTTCTTTTTAATGTTGGTAAGGCCAGTGCTAACTATCACACAGTTGGACAACAAAGTGAAAACAAGGCAGGCGGTCCAAATAAATATGTGAAGGCAAATGGATTCCACCCTTTTCACACATAAATCTCTCAGAAAGCCCCAGGGGCTGGCCTGAAGACAGAGAAGAGTGGCCTTCTAGCTACTCCAGCCACTTGTTCACCTAAAATCCACTCTCAGATGGTGACTGGAGAACTTCTCAGCTAGTCAAAAACGAAAGGAGCAGAAAGGCAGGAGCATCCCAGTTTGTCCTATCCCCCTATGGCATCTTTGATGAGACACAGTTCTATCCCACCAGCTTACAGGGGACTTCTATAGGTGCTCCGTGTCGTATCTAAGAGAAACGTGAGAATATCTGAGCTTTTTGCCTTGAAATTGAACAACATTCATCCCTAATTAGCCCAAAGAACAAGTTACCATTCTTTTACAACAACACTAACATCAGTAACTTCTATATTTTATGGGAAAGACAGAAAACCAGAGAGACCTAAATCTGGGCAGCCCTGCTGTTGTAAAGAACCAAAGGACAGAAGGTGACTAGCACCAGCAGATGAAGAACAGTGTTCACGAATCACACACTGAGACACAGAATGCCACAGTCACCCATGCAGAACTACTGCTCACGGATCCCCAGTGGGATTGCATACAGATTCTATAAGCTAGTCTCCAGCTCTGATAGTCTCAATTTTGAAAAGCAAGCATTTTTACTTTACATGAGTTTGAACTTCTTATTTAATTTTGGATGGGATATTTTTATTTTAATTTATTTCTATTTACCAAAGGAACAAAGGCCTCTATATAAAATACATTCGTTTTCCTTCCCACTTAGAAAGCACACCTTTGTTCATCTCTGATTTTCTGAATTTTTCATGAAATCCTAAAAATGATTCCATATGGATTCTGACACAAATATCATGATAAACTAAATAAAGCTACTAGCTTGAATTCTTGTTTCCACAGCCTCCAGAAGTTATGAAATTAGTCTCAGACAAGTAAGCCTGTGAGGACAGGTCAGCTGCCTTTCTGTTCAAGCTGCTAGATGACCCTCGACAAGGGAGGTAGTGGCCGCCATGCTCTGTGCTTTGGGTCCTGCCTCTCTCTGCTGGCTCTTCCTCTGAAGAGACCACCATCTGGATGTGCTGAGTTGAGGTCCTGTGGTCATGCACAGACTTTGCATAGTCCCATTAAGCTGGACAAAGCCCAGGGGAACTCACTTCCTCCATGACCACATAAGCAGCCAGCCTTTGGGTCTCCTGCAATGAATTTCAAAGAATGGGAACTATGGTTTTGGGGAGCAAATTTGTGAGGCCAATCTTTACAGTGCTGGTGAATGGCGACACACAGAACCACAGGCAGACTCTTGGGTCACATCCATCTCCCTTCTCTGAGCAAAAACATAACAGCTCAGAAGGCAGATGACATTATCTTCCACTGGAACCAGCAGGATTAAGGGAGAGGGAAAACCTCTGCTCTCCTGCATAGATTCATGCTGGCAGTTTCTTAAACCTTCTGTCACTTTCCTCTTGCCTCAACTACTTTTCTTGGCCATAAAAGTGAATGTTCTCACAAGCTAACCCAACTTCTTCCATTTTTCATAGGCTCAAACCTAAAAGGGGCTTCAGAAGGTTACTTCCTAGCGGGAATCTTAAATTCTCTTGCAGGTCACTGCTTTGACATTGGAGCCTGGAGATGAGGGTGCATCTGGGTCTGGAGGGGTCAGAGGGGAGAGTGTGGATTTGTATGCTGTCAGGTTTTATTTTATTTTGTTTGTGCATCATCTTGTTACCTCAGCACTATTTATACCAACAATTCTACCTACCCTTTGTGCACAAAATACAGCACAAAGTTGGCAACCTGAGGGAACTTATTTTTAAGTTTACTTTCTACATACTCCAATAGATAATGGTTTTCTATTTTCCTTTTCTAGGTTCCAATCATAAAACACAGATATACAGATTAACTATACAGAATCAAAAAGAATAGAGGTTGGAAACGATCTGCCTATCTGCCTTCATTTTATGGACAATGGGAGGCTAAGGTGGAGGAGCGATTACCAATGGAAGACACCCCCCAGTCCCCCCACTTTAGTGCTCTACTAGACCATGTCCCTCTGGAACCATGCCAGTCCCCACACCTTTCCTCCTTGACACCAAGGCAGTCCTGATGGCTCGGGAGGAATGTGTTCACCTCAGTTTCAAAAGACACTTTGTGAAAAGTACAAGCTAATGTGTTGTTATTTTTAATTTAAATGCTGACTATTTAATTCTAAGGCTGGCGAAAAATACAATAATATTCAATAAATTATATGGGAAAACTTAAGTCATGATTCCTCTGAATCCAATCTATTTCTCCTTGTTAATTTTTAAGTCTATGCTTAGGCCATGGCTACTCAAGGAAGTTAGGCCTTTGTTCAGTCCTCAAACAGGTGAGCTGTGTACAATCACATCTTGTAGCAGCCTCCCCACCACTCTGGAGATTGATACTGTGTCTCCGATTGGTTTATATCAAGGGCAGACAAAAATACTTCCATCTCATGAATTTTGTTTTAATCTATAGCAAGTTGTCATTGAAGGGTAAGAGAAAAAATAATGGTGCAATGTTTAAATTCTTGGTTCCTAAGGAGAACCCCAAAAAGGTACCTTCTCTTCTCCCTTCACTACCCCCAAAATGCCCTCACCACATGTGCTTGGAAGGAAGAGTAGAGGTCACTAAGGATAAACATTCCTTAGTTCCTCAGTGAAAAAGAACTTGAGATCAATCCTGTGCTACCGGTGTCCAAGGGGAAGAAATTTATCTCCTGTGTGATCATAAGAGGTAAATAAACTATAGAATCACAGCCGTGCAGAGTTCTAAAACACCAGTTATAACTGAGCCCAGGCCCAGTTCAACAAACTGATGCTCCTTCTTGTGAACTAAGACTCTCCTTAGAAAGCTCTCCAGACAACTCAAACAAAATTTAGCCACGTGGAGACCTGTGCAGCTATATGAATGCCAAACTGTAAAGAAGTTCTCCCTCTCTGCCAGGTTTGCTGAAGGCCTCCAGGAATGAGCTCAGAGCCTTCCGTTCTGCTGGAGAGGGTCCCACTCTAGGGTTACAGGTGGACCAGTAAGCTCTGATCCAACCTCAGGATGCCCACAGGTCAATTCACACAGACCCTAGAGCTCTCAGGCTATTTTCAACGCAGGAAATAATAGCAGGGCTGCAAACTGATCTCTGACGGAGCATTTTCTAACTCCGACTTCCCTTCTTATCGGAATTACATTTCCAGGCAGTTAGAAGCAAAACACTCAAAAGAAAGGGTGCTGGTCCTGCAGGGGACCTGGATTGGCGGCCCTTCTGCTCTCTTAGCAGTGGTCCTTGGACGCATGAGCCTCTGTGTCTTAATATATAGGGTCCCTTGGACTGGATCCATCCAACCCGGCCACACCCACCAAGCCCTCACAGACACGCACACACAAAGACACCCCTCCCGGGCTTTCCGGATGCACACCTAGGGTCCAAGTCTCCCCAGAGCGCGAGCGGTCACGCCGGGCCTTGCAGCCCCTGGCCGGTCTTCTCCTTGGCTTTCTTACAGGTGTACAGCCACTTGATGATGCGGGCGTTCCTCTCGATGACCGAGGTGGTGCTGGGCACCTGCTCGGTCAGTTCTTCCTCCTGCAGTCCCTCTTCGCCGCCGCTGTGCCGGGAGAAGCCGCTGTCAGAGGTGGCGACGCTCACGCTGCGGACCTTGAGTGTGACGCGGTCCGACCCCGCGGAGAAATTCTCCCTCCCGAGATCTTCCACCACCTCAGGCTCCAGGCCGCAGAACTGGAAGAAGGTGTCACATTCGGCCAAGGACGCTGAGTAGCGGGAGCTGAGGTCTGACTGCGATCGCTGCAGCCCCCCGCGCCTTGTCCCTCGCAGCTCCGGGACCCGGGACGCAGCCGGGACTCTGGTGGGCGTCCCACAGGGCGCTGCGCGCGCTGGGGGCGCGGGAACGCCGGGGACCGCGGAGGCCGCAGTAGGGCCGGGCTTGGTCAGGACAGCCTCCTCGCGCCTGGCCCTGACCTCCTCTCCCACCCGGGACGTCTCCGGGGGCACCGGCGTCTTGTCCTTGCCCGGCCCCTGGAAGAGCTTCTTCACCAGGCCCCCCCTGGAGCTGTCGGCGCCCTGTCCTCGGACGAAGTCGCATTTCTGCCGGTAGATGACCAGGGAGTCAGGTCTCAGCGGCTTCCGAGCTATGGCCCTGCGCGCCACGGCACCGGGGACGCGAGCCGGAGGCCGAGGATCGCCCGCGGTCCCTTCGCTCACCCCGGGGCTGCTGCCCTCGGGAGCCGGGCCCGGGCCGGCTCCCGGCGGGCCCCGCACGTACTTGGCGCGGTCGGCCGCTAGCCTCTCCACCGCGCTCCTGCGTGCTGGCACCACCGCGTCCCGGACCCTGGGGGCCTCGGGGTGCCGGGTCAGCAGTCGCTCGTTGTGGGGCGCGTCCAGGGCTGGCAGGGCACGCATCCTCGGCGCTCGGCTGGTGCTCCGCGCCCCGTGGAAACGCGCTCCGCCTGCGCTTCCTGTGCGTCTCTGGCCAATTCCGAAGTCCGCGCCGGGTGGGGAATGGCGCCCAAGTGCCAGCCGGCCCAGGTCCAGAGTCTGGGCAAACCCGAGTCTGCACCTATTGGCGACTGGCCCCAGCACACCCGCCCCGCTCCCCCCCGCCCGCCCTCACCTCCTTCCCGGCACAGCTCCGGGTTCAGTACCGCCCCTTGTCGGGCTCCAACCCTCACCTTCCGCCGGGCCCCGCCTCTCACCTCGCGCGGGGTATCCACACCAGGTTCCGCCCCCAGCACCTCGCGGCTGCGCAGCCAATCGCCCGGAGGACCGCGGCGCGGACTGCGGCTAGGGGGCTGCGCAACCAGGAAGGGCTCTCCGGCGCGGGAAAGCCCAGGCGGTCCCCCGGGGCGGAGGAGCCCGGAACAACTGAGTTCGTTCAGCCCCCGGTATCAGCCGCCTCCTCCCTCCAACGGCTGCCTGGGGTCACCGCTGGACGCTGGCACTTCCGGAGTGGGGTAGGGCAGGGTGACCCGGCTGGCTGTCCCCACGCCCGAGCTGGTGTCCTACGTCCTTTGCATTTTTAAAGTGACCTCTGCGTGTTTCGAAACTTTTGACTTTCCTTAATTTTCTAAGGTTTACTCCTGAGCACGTACTCTTACCAGAAAGGAAACGGATATAAAAGGAAAGAGGACTCATTGCACCACAGGGTTAGACTATGTGTCAGGTAAAAAGAATCTGGGAACACAGCAGAGAGACCTGGATTGAGTTCAGACACGGTCACTGGCCAGCCATGGGTCAGACCAGGCCACCAGGTGCGGAGCCTCATGGGAAGAACAGGCTGGTGGTAGAGGTGAGGCTCGAGGGAGTTGGGAAAAAACGACTAAAATCCCAGAATGACTGCTGTTTTTCCTGTAACCAAGGCAATGGGGAACGGTTCACCAGGGCAGTGGACCAGCTTAGGAATGCTAAAAGTCTAAGAGAAAATATTTCCAAAATTCCATTTTTTCCAAAAGTTGGACAAAGGACAAAGTATTTGCTGGAGGAGTGAAATGTCCATTTTATCTCTTATGTTAAAGCCAACTCCAAGATACACTGACCTTTCAAAGTTGTGGTTGAGTGCAACACAGCAGCCTGTGGATGGCGGACAGGAGGGTTCTCAAGGTCTGGGCGGATTTTGTCTCACCTCTTGAGTGCCAGTGGACACCAAAAGGGGCTGGTTGTGCGTCAGCAGTTGCAGCACCCGCTGACCGCCATCGCCTGATGATCAGAGAACTGCAGCTCGGTTGGCCAATGGGTCTTTAGACCTTTAGTCCCTGTGAGGCTAGATCCCATAGTCAGGAATAGACGCCCAGCAAGAAACCAGGTCTCCTGAGAGCCAGACCACCCAGATAGTATCCTGGGAAAATGTTATAGTCACGGGAAAAGAAGACTATGATCCATTAGGTAAGGGGGTGGGGGTGGGGGGAAGCATAGAGTAAGAGTGAGGTTTAGAGAGGGCAGGATGCTGGGTTGGGCACATTGTTTCCCACAGCTGATGGGAGCCCAAAGTCTAGCCTTTTTTTCCCCTCAGGCAGCATGGTCTCTTGTCAGAGGGGGGGAAAAATATATATATATATGTTAAATTGCTTGGTCCAAAGTGGCTACCTTATTTAATTTGTACTTCTTCCTGTGCAATTACAGCAGTTCTGAGAGAACTCCTAAGCATGGGGCCCCTGGGATGTGTCTGAGCCCGGGTGCCTTATTTATTCACTGAGTCCTTTTGGACACATAACAAACCTTTCAGGATCTTTATTTTGTCATTTGTAAAATTCTCACTTTTATAGCTTAGAACATTCATTGCTTGATATTGAGCACTAAATAAATGTTAACCTGAACAACCCAGACTTAGGTTTCAGCTCTGTTTCCTCTTAAGGCTATAAGGCTGGACCCCTCAGTGCCTCTGGTTGCTCATCTATAAATCAGAGCTCATAATATCCACTTTGCTAAGGTTTTTGCTAAGTTAATGAGATTATGTACATAAAGGGCTTAGGACTACTTTTGGCACAGAGCAAATTGTCACTAAATGTTAAATTTATTATTTTGCTGATGATGGTTATAAATTAGTTGCTTATCAAATTTTAAATACAGTTAGTAAATTTATGTGTGAGTACTGAACATATTAAGAATAAAAGTAAAACTATAAATGAAGTTGTATTTAAAACATTGCTGCTGGACAAAACTATATATCCATAATTTTCTACCCATTAGACATAATTTACTGGAAAAATGGAATAGTAAGATAATTACAAGAAAATTGCCTAAGTGTTTTTTTTTCCTAATAAAGATTTTATTTATTTATTTGACAGAGAGACATAGCGAGAGCAGGAACACAAGCAGGGGGAGTGGGAGAGGGAGAAGCAGGCTTCCCGCTGAGCAGGGAGCCCGATGCGGGGCTCGATCCCAGGACCCTGGGATCATGACCTAAGCCGAAGGCAGACACTTAACAACTGAGCCACCCAGGCACCCCTAAGTAAAGTGTTCTTGTTGCTCAATTTGTAGCTTAAACTTTGACCTAATTTCCTTCCTGGTATCACCTCAAAAGACTTGGTCAGAGCGGGAGAAAGTGGTTATGGATCCAGTGATCCACAAACTCTATTTTTAAGAATTTATCGCAAGGAACCAAGAAGAGATGTGTGCACAGTATTAGGACTTTCATTGCAGACAAATATTTGAAGTCAACCTACATTCAACAACAGGAGGAAGGGCTCGGTGATGTGTGATACTCCATGGGATAGTATTATCCAACGATTTACCATCATACTTCTACACAGTGTCTTATGGAGTAAGAAATTATCATAATATATGTGAATTTTTTAAATTATTACAAATATAGTAGCAGTCTGGATAAATTTCTAGAAACACAAAACCTCCCAAGACTACATCATGAAGAAATGGAAAATCTGAATACACCTATAACTAGTAAGGAGATTGAATCAATAATCAAATTTCTCCCAAAAAAGAAAAGCCCTGGGCCTGATGATTTCACTGATCAAACATTTAAAGAACTAATACCAATCCTTCTTAGCTTTTCCCCAAAAATCAAAGAGGAGGGAACACTCCCTAACTCACTCTATATGGCCTGCATTATCCTGATACCAAAGTCAGACAAAGACACTGCAAGAAAACTACAGATCAATGCCCTGTGAACATCAATGCAAAAATCCTCAACAAAATTCTAGTGAACAGAATTCAGTAGCATATTGAAAATAACTGTATACACCATAACCAAATGGAATTTATTCTTGGAATGCAAGGATGGTTTACCATACGAAATTTGATCAAAATAATGTTCCACATCCACAGAATGAAGGAAAAAAAAAACACATGATCATCTCAATTGATGCAGAAAAAAGCATTTGACAAAACAATACACTTTCATGATAAAAACACTCAACAAACTAGGAATAGAAGGAAACTATTTCAACATGATAAAAGCCATTTGTGAAAAACCCACAGTGAATATCATATTTAATGATGAAAGACTAAATTTTTTTTTCTCTAAGATCAGGAACAAGGCAGGGATGCTTGCTTTTACTACTTCTATTCAACATAGTACTGGAAGTTCTACCAGAGCAGTTAGGCAAGAAAAAGACATAAAATCATCCAAACTGGAAAAGATGAAGTAAAATTTTCTCTGTGTGCAGATGATATGATCTTGTACATAGAAAACCCTAAATACGGTGTGCACATACACACACACATACTGTTAGAATGAAAAATTAAATTCAGCAAAGTATCAAGATACAAAGCCAATATAGAAAAATCAATTTCAGGGGCACCTGGATGGCTCAGTCATTAAGCGTCTGCCTTCGGCTCAGGTCATGATCCCAGGGTCCTGGGATCGAGCCCTGCATCAGGCTCCCTGCTCCGTGGGAAGCCTGCTTCTCCCTCTCCCACTCTCCCTGCTTGTGTTCCCTCTCTCGCTGTGTCTCTCTCTGTCAAATAAATAAATAAAATCTTTAAAAAAAAAAAAAGGAAAAATCAATTTCATCTTTATACACTAACAATCTGAGAAGAAAATTACAAAAACAATTATATTTATAATAGCATCAAAAAAGCAAAATACTTAGGAAATAACTTAAACAAGGAAGTTAAAGACTTGTATGATGAAAACCACAGTTCTGAAAGAAATTTTTAAAAGATGTAAATAAATGGAAAAAAATGCCATGTTTATGGATTAGAAAACTTAATCTTATTAAAATGTCAATACTACCCAAAGAAATCTACAGATTCAGTTTAATCCCTATCAAAGTCCCAATAACATTTTTGCAGAAATAGGGAAAAACCAACCCCAAAATTCACATGGAATCTCAAGGGACCTCAAATAGTCCAAACAATCTTGATAAAGAATAATAAAACTGAAGGACTCACCTCCCTGATTTCAAAACTTAATATAAAGCTACAGTAATCAAAAGAGTGTGGTATTGCCATAAAAACCATGGAATCAAATAGCCTAGAAATAAGCCCTGATATATATGATCAAATGATTTTCAACAAGGGTGCCAAGACAATTCAATGGAGGAAAGAACAGGCTTTTCAGTGAATGGTGCTGGAAAATGGTATCCACATGCAGAAGAGTGTAGCTGAACTCTTACCTAACTTCACATACAAAATTTAACTCAAAATGGACCAAGAACCTACATGTAAGACCTAAAACAATAAAACTCTTAAAAGAAAACAGAAGACAAAATCCTCATGATACTAGATTTAGCAATGATTTCTTGTATGTGACACCAAAGGCCCAGGCAACAAAAGGAAAAGAGACAAGTGGTACTTCATGAAAATCAAAACGTTCTGTGCATCAGAGGCACCATCCTTAGAGTACAACAGCAACCCACAGAATGACAGGAAATGCTTGCCAACCATGTATCTGATGAGGGAGTAAATCCAGAATTATAGAGAAATCCTACAACTCAAGAACACAAAACCAAAATAAAACAACAACAACAAAAAATTCAAAAGTGGGCTAAGGATTTGAATACACATTTCTCTAAGAAAGATAAAAATGGCCAATAAACATGTGAAAAGATGCTCAACATCAGTAATCATTATATAAATGCAAATAAAAACCACAATGAGTTATCACCCCACAGCCATTAGGATGGCTAATAAAAAAAAAAAAGAGGCAGAAAACAACCAGTGCTGATGAGGAGTTGGAGAAATGGGGACCCCTGTGCATTGTGCTGGGAATATAAAATAGTAAGACACTATGGAAAACAGCATGGTGGTTCATCAAAAAATTAAAATAGAATTACATGTGATCCAGCAATTCCACTTCTGGTTATATATCCAAAACAATTGAAAGCAAGGTCTCAGAGATATTTGCACACCCATGTTCATAGCAGCCTTATTCACAATAGCTGAAATATGGAAGCAACCCAAGTGCCCATCAATAGATGAATGGGTAAGCAAGTTGTGGTATATCCATACAACGGAGTATTATTCAGCCTTAAATAGGAAGACAGTTCTATAATACACTACAACATGGATGGACCTTCACATCATGCTAAGTGAAATAAGCCAGTCACAAAAAGACAAACACTCTATGATTCCACTTATATGAGGTACTTAGAATAGTCAAAATTATGAAGACAGAAAGTGTAATGGTGGTTTCCAGAAGCTAGGAAAAGGGGAGAATGGGGAGTTATCTTTTAATGGGGACAGGGTTTCTGTTTTACAAGATAAGAAGTTATGGGGATGGGTGGTGGTGCTGGTTGCACAACAATTCGAATGTATTTAATAACACTGAACTGTACACTCAAAAATGGTTGATATGGTGACTGTTGGGTTATAGGTATTTTGCCACAAAAAATGAAAAAAGACAAAAGTGCAGTAAAACTATACAATGGAGTATTACTCAGTAATAGCAAGGAATGAACTATTGATACACCCAACTTAGATGAGTCCACAAGGAATTATGCAGAGTGAAAAAAGCCCATCCCAAAAGTTTACAGACTGTATGAGTTCATTTGTATAGAATTCTCAAAATGACAAAATTATGGAAATGGAGAACAGATTAGTAGTGCCAGGGCTTAGGGACAGAAGTAGTTGAAAAGAGGGTCTAACTATAAAAGGACAACATGGGGCATCTTGTGGTGATGGACATGTTCTCTATCTGGACTGTACTCACATCAGTATCCTGGCTGTGATATTTTATTACCATTTCATAAATATTACCCTTGAGGGAAACTGGGTAAAGGGCATACTGGACCTTTCTCTATTATTTCTCACATCTGCATGTTAATCTATCTTTTTTTTAAATCTCAAAGTATGTTTAATAATTAAAAAATAAAAATAGTAATATAAATAAGTGAATAAATAAATAGGTGTATCAGTTATATTTACTCCAGTACTTCAGTCTCAGAGTACATTGTAGAGCATAATAAGTATTTTTTGAGCACTCATTATATGAAGAGCACTGTTCTAGCTTCCAAAGATACAGAAACAAACAATGATAATAAAAAACAATAAGCTTGAACCATACTTAATATATACATCTGTTTTCAAATTAGGTTAATATTAGTTGTTTTTTGCTTTAATGATCAGTGTTTGCTAAATTTGTTTTCTGTTATGAATGTTATTTATGACTACAGATTTTAAAGTAAAACACTAAACACATCTATTTACAAATAACCACAGTTACTCTAAAGCATATTAATTATCTTCAGATCGAATACATAAACAGAAAAACCACTAATGTGCTCATTCACCTTTCCTGTGACAACAGACTCTAACATATATTCACATAATGGTTATAAAGTATTCATTTGATTAAAATAACACTATACATTTTAATGAATTTCTTAAGAGAAGGTTACATATATAAAAAAAAAGTTTACATATCTTTTTAAAGTTTGTTATTTGAATACATTTGGTAATATGTCCTCCTTCCTCAATTAATGAGTTAAGAAGAACATGGAGATAATACCCTGGAATTTATCAGTCATTTAAAACTGCAAAATGATAGTGATCCAAAGCGTTTTGGTTCCCAGCAATTTTATGCAATATGTATCACCCATTGACAGTAAGTTACTAAAATTCCTATGGAAAATATTCTTTATTTTGAAATTAAAGTGAAAAAATATAAATGAATAAAATGCTTTATAAATGCATGTGCAAAGTACTAATGTGGCTAATGTTTTATAATACATGATGGTTCAGATAAAAATTAAGGGAAATATCTGCTATTTTTAATATATGTACATACACATTGATGTGTGAATGTGTGTATAACATGAGTTCTGTGTTTAATATATACACAGTTCTTGGGGTGCCTGGGAGGCTCACTTGGTTAAGCGACTGCCTTTGGCTCAGGTCATTATCCTGGAGTCCCGGGATCGAGTCCCACTTCGGGCTCCCTGCTCAGCAGGGAGTCTGCTTCTCCCTCTGACCCCCCATCCTCTCATGTGCTCTCTTTCTCTCTCTCTCATTCTCTCTCTTTCAAATAAATAAATAAAAAATCTTTAAAAAAATATATACACGGTTCAACAGAAAGAATATTAGAGTTAAAATTATGAAACTTAAGTCATAATCCTGGGTATTTCCACAAGTACCTGAATGAAGGTGTTCACATCATTTACATTGTTTTATTTTATTTTTTATTTATTTATTTTTTAAAGATTTTATTTATTTATTTGAGACAGAGAGAATGAGAGAGAGCACATGAGAGGGGGGAGGGTCAGAGGGAGAAGCAGACTCCCTGCCGAGCAGGGAGCCCGATGCGGGACTCGATCCAGGGACTCCAGGATCATGACCTGAGCCAAAGGCAGTCGCTTAACCAATTGAGCCACCCAGGCGCCCTCATTTACATTGTTTTAGTCTCAGTTTCCTCATCACTAAAATGGGATAATATCTGCTTTTTCTCTTTTGTAGGATCATTATAAAATTTAAATCAAGTAGTATACATAGTAAGGGCTTTGGAAAATAGAGAGGGTTCTTTGAATATAGCTTTTATTATAGAACACTTAGGAAAATGTTGTGCATAGGTTAAACCAAATTGCTTAGTAATTTTGAATGACTAAATAAATACATATTTTAAACATGTTTGGTAAAGATGTCCATAAGTCACTCTCCAAATGTCTACAGGTACTCCTGTGCCAGTTCATCCCTTTCTAATTAAGCTTGTTTTGCTTCAATATATGAACAATTAGGAGAAACACAAATTTATTTATCATGGCATTTTGTTCTCTGTTATGCTTAATTATTGAAGCTCCCTGACATATCAACACCTAATTTAAAAATCATGAGTTTATATTATTCTGAGACTAAGTTAGGAGTATAGGAAAAGCATGACCTCCCAGCTGTAGTGAAGCATTTTCCCCATAGACAAATTCCTAGACATCATACTATTTTTTTTTTTATTTGAGAGAGAGAATGAGATAGAGAGAGAGCATGAGAGGGGGGAGGGTCTGGAGGGTCAGAGGGAGAAGCAGACTCCCCGCCGAGCAGGGAGCCCAATGCGGACTCCATCCCGGGACTCCAGGATCATGACCTGAGCCGAAGGCAGTCGCTTAACCAGCTGAGCCACCCAGGCGCCCTATTCTTTTTTTTTTTTTAATTTTTTTAATTTTTATTTTTTTTTAAGATTTATTTATTTATTTGAGAGAGAGAGAGAGAGAATGAGAGACAGAGAGCACGAGAGGGAAGCGGGTCAGAGGGAGAAGCAGGCTCCCCGCCGAGCAGGGAGCCCGATGCGGGACTCGGTCCCGGGACTCCAGGATCATGACCCAAGCGGAAGGCAGTCGCCCAACCGACTGAGCCACCCAGGCGCCCGACATCATACTATCTAATAATAACCACAAAGCCATCACTAGTAGAGCAGCTGAGACTGTTCTGCCAACATCAAGTGACTGTTACTACAATGGTTCTATTTGGACACTGTTTCAGCTACTTTATGGGCTAAATAGTGGTTGTGATGGATTATCCATAATATCACCATTTACAACATTGTTTCTATAAAAAGGTATGTTTGGAGTTCCTTTAAATTTATTTACAAATGGACTTTGGAAACATATCCATTTGTAATATGCCTGTACTTTCATTGTAACAATATTAGTATCTTTTATAGCAAATGCATTTAACTATATATAACATGATGATATTTTAAAACATTAACACGAACTTTCTCAGTGTTTCCTTTTCCTATGTAGGAGCATCAAAGTCATTCTCTGCTCAATACTTCAGAAGAAGGGGATGACACAAGAGAGAGATGGATTCAGCAATGTATTTCCTGGCATTTGGGAATCGGCAGCTCAGCCCTACCTCCAGGCTAGATTTAGAATTCCCCTGGACCTACACTGGATGAAGAAATCATAAAAGAAATTAAAAATGAGTGGCTATGGATAATGGTGAGTTTCTCGGCCCTACCCCCTGCCCCTCTCCCTACAGCTGAGCTCTACAAGTTATGGGGGTATGTCAGGGAGGAGACAAAACATGATGACAGACTGGGGATCTGAAGGCAGAGGATGTCTGTGTGTCATCCCTACACACATCTCTTGTCAGGGGACATGCATCATGGACTGATTCCTCAGAGCTGCATCTGGACACCTCGTGGTGGGGAACAGGACTCAGCAAAAACCTACATGGATGGATGGCCAGAGGCCAGAGGAAGCAAGGACAATTCAGTATATCCAGTACAGACAGATGTCAACCATAAATGCACACCTGCCCTGTGCCTGATATTGCCTCCAGGAGCCTAGACAGGATCCTGAGTGATCGAGTGGGCAGAAAATACAAACCAAGAGTAAAAGGGGATCTGGAAATTCTTTTCATGCACTTTAGGAACTAAATGGACATTTGTGAGCAAGACTGTTGTCATAAACATTCTAAGACTCCTTTTGAGGAGGAGTATTTTGATTACAAACCATAGACTTACAGAAGTTTCATTTTGCATTAAAACGCATGTTAAAAGTTAGGAATTATATTTATTTCTCATATGAATCTCGTCTCATGGAGTCATTTTCATTTTACTGATTAAAGATACATGTATTGAGCACCTATTATATGCCAAATGCTCTGCTCCACACTTTCAAATATATTAACTCATAGAAAACTAAGAACAGAAGAGAACTCCCTGAATCTGGTAAAGAAGCCCTATGTTTACTTTCAGCACTCATGATGCTTGACACTAGATTTTTAAAGCTTTTCCTAAAGATGGCAACAACATGAGGGTACTCATTGTTCCAATGCAGCAGGAACAAAACAGTGAGGGGGGAAAGTAATTGCAGGGTACTGCTGTGTGTGGGGGAGAGAGAGAGAGAGAGAGAGAGAATCTCAAACCAAGACCAATACAGACTGCTGTGTGTGTGTGTGTGTGTGTGTGTGTGTGTGTGTGTGAGAGAGAGAGAGAGAGAATCTCAAACCAAGACCAATACAAACTGCTGTGTGTGTGTGTGTGTGTGTGTGAGAGAGAGAGAGAGAGAGAGAATCTCAAACCAAGACCAATATAGACTGCTGTGTGTGTGTGTGTGAGAGAGAGAGCGAGAATCCCAAACCAAGACCAATACAGACTGCTGTGTGTGTGTGTGTGTGTGTGTGTGTTGGGTGGGGTTCTGGGACCAGAAGAGAAGTCTAGGCTAGAGTATGGACTTGGGCAGTTTGGGTAATGCCGTATCCAAGGAGGGAATTTCAAGAAGAGGTGATTGTGAGTAACTGCTGGAGTTTGGCCAGGGTGTGGTTTTCGTTGAGTGAGGGACATAGATGCTGCTTACACTGAATTAATAAGAGAGTAAGTGGTGTAGAATGACAGATATAAACAGGGTCATTTTCAGAGTGGAAAACTATAAGGATGAAAACCTGAAAAGCGGGCTACAAGAAAGACAATAGTTTTCTAAATAAGATTACTTTGTATTGAGTCAATTAAGCCAAACAAACAAAACCCCAAACCCCTGAAAACTTAGATAAAATCCAAGTATTGAAATCTCACTGCTTATGTTACCACAAGCCCACAGATGAAATCATGGATGGTATTCAATCTTACCATCTTCTTTTGGTCACAGCCACTCTGGCCAAGGAGCTTAGGAAATCCTTTCACATGTGGAACTTATCAAGTCCCCAGGAGGCACTCCCATCCCTTCTTCACTTCCTTTTTCTATTATTTATTTAAGAAGAGTGAACCTTGAGAGTAAAATCCATTCATCACTTACTTGTCGCCCTTTGCAATGGTGTTGAGTTTGGTGGGGATGCAGACATTCCACTGGAGTGTCTAGAGAAACACGCTGCTGGGTACTGTTCTTCTGAAGTGGCCCACATGCAGGGGGCACACCTCATCTACTGTGGGACACGCAGGCACCTGGGGGGTGCTCTTTAGAAGTAGATGGGAGAAACTGAGTCATAAGGTCATGAGGTGCTCTCTGTTGCCTACCCATGGCCAGACTGTGGCTTTACAATGGACTATCCTCAGTCAAGAGTGTAAAGTTATATTAAAATGGAACTACTGGCTTCCATTCTAACAGACACAGTGTCAGATAAAAATTACTGAAAATTCCTTCTCACAGTCAAAAGGCCATCAGTGCCAGAAACTGATCAAGTTAGGGAAACTTTTTAAATATTTCACAAAGATTATAATGAGAAGATGACACTTCTTTGGTGCAGATGGTTTAATAACTACTCAGTGGGAGAGACTAGAGGTTATTTGCATGTCTCTTTATTATTTTAAGTCTTTTTTCCCATTCTAAATGTAACACAGAAATCTAAAACAAGAAAATACTTCCCATGGTACCTAGTATGTATAAACTCATTGAGCAGGACTGCACGGGGCCCGCTGGTCCCAAACCACACCTGGCTTAGGCTAAGCCCTTCCAAGTTGACTCTGGATGCTGTGCTGGTGCTAATGCATTCCCCCTGCAGTTCACACCAGCCCCCCTGCTTTCTCCCACACACCTTTCAGACTGACTGCCTCTTCTCTCCTCCTTGTCTCTCTTGCTCTCCTTCTGAAACTGCCCAGCAGACCCACCCAGGTCTACACAGGAAACTTGAAAGGAGATCATAGTCTGCCTGGTATTGTCAGGTGTGTTGTTTTTAAAACCTTATGCGATATTTTTCCAATCATATTATGTAGGTTTTTCAAGGCCAGAACCTTTCCTTTCTGTATTGAGTCCCTAACAACTAGCAGAGTATCTGCATTCAGTGGGTAAGCAATAAAGTTTGTTAACTGATTTGTATTTTCATACTCCTGATCAATTACTGACATTGATTAATATCAATACCGTTTCAGCTACTTCTCTAAATATATTCATTAAATCATGAATCATTTGGATTTTTATTAACATGTTCTCATGCTCTAGTTTCATTCCACAATCAGAAGCTTAAATACAATAGTCAGTTTTTGTTCTGTTTGACATCAGTTTCTATGTGCATATAATGGCAAGTCCCTGAATCTAATGAGGGAGCTAAATTACAGTTTCTAATTTTCAAAATAATTAAGTTCCATTCTTTGATGAATGGTTTCTTGCCTTCTTTTACTCACACTGAGGAATTTGAAAAATGATGTTATTACTTAAGTGCTTTGGTTTGTCCTAGTTAGGGTAAGTCACAGCTATGACAGCATGGTAGTGATAATGAAGACTGCATGCAGGATTTATTACAGTAAATTGCATAAACATTAAAATAATTTTTTCAAGCTGAGTTTGTGAAACAAAATACAAATTATTTTCTCCAATAAATAAACACTTTCATTTTCAATAGAACCAGTGCACAAAAGGGCTTCCCACTATTCTTACGAATCAGGGTTAGAGTAGGCTTGCTGTAAGAGACAGAAGATCTGGTTATAGTTAGGGCGAGCATAGATCTGTGTTTGACTGGCACTAACCCAGTTTATGCTTGTTATTCTCACCTGATTATTAATATTGTCCCTTTACTTTAAAAAATTTCCTCATTTGAATGATAACCCATATATTCCCTTGAGTTATAAAGTCAGTTCTACCCAGTTGTGTGTCTTTGTGTAGATTAATTACTTTTAGCTGGGCTCAGGTTCCCATTCTTAAAACGAGAAGGTCAGCCTAGGTGACGCCTCAGGTCTGTTTGGCTCTGCTGTTGTGAGGAAAGCACGGTTAGGTCTAAAGAGTGATGTTTCTTCTGGTTTTCTGGTTCTCAGGAAAACAAAATTCTTCACTGAAGAAATTCAAAGAAAGGTGTCCTTAAAATAAAACAACAATGCAAACACTGCTCTCTAATCAGACTCTGGTGTGCTATCACTTGCTAAGCTTCATGGGGCTCTTGTAAAGGCTTGTGAAGAATGACAAAGCTCTCACAACAATCCACTTTGCCCTACATAGGCCTCTAAATTAGATAACCTTCATGTCGTCTAGGTATAGAATCTGCAGGAGGATGTGGGCCAGTGGGGGAAAGCTGGAAGAAACAACATGAACAACAACAAGACCTGTAAAGGGGAGCTGCTCGCGGGGCACACCATGCTGCGGGTGGGGCTGGCACTGCTCTGAGACAGTACGTTAGGAATGCATCTACTGCAAGAGGGATTTCCAGCCCAAATGCCCAGGATATTTCAGATCTTCACAAGTAATACAAGGGATCTATAAACTATTTTCAAGACTTTGAAAATCCAGATGGAAATTGTTCATCTACTTTACAGCTGATTAGCTTAACCAGAGTATCAGATTCCTGTGCTTTCAGTCAGCATTTTGTGAACCTCTTGTGATGATAGCGGGGCAGGAAACATAAGCAGACAGAAGAAAGGCTGGTTGAGACAATTCAGGAAACGAGTGGAATGATTCTGACCTTACTCTATTCATGTACAGCGTCAGAGTCACGTGCAGTCCAGGGGTTACCTACAACACACCTCGAGTACTTTTTTAGCTTGGCAATTATGAAGGGGATAAAAGGCCTTGTTGAGAACAACTGAGAGTATCCTGCAATGAGAACAAGACAGACTTTGCTTCAATATAAGATTTGCATGTGAGATTACATGACAGAGACACCGATGTCGGACAGTAATTCCTTCTTCTTCATGCTCTGCTCTGTAACTACCCCTTTCAGGGTAGCTGGGGACATTGCTCTCGTTTGGATGCTGTTCCTTCCAGACACAGAAAACCTGTGTGCGTGTCATGAGGTCTTGCCCTGTGTCATCTCTACTACATGCTTCCCTTGTCTTGTTTTGTTGCTGTTGTTGTTTTCCTGTGTGTTTTTGTTTTGTCTTGTTTTTTTTAATATATATTTTTAAGATTTTATTTATTTATTTGAGAGAGAGAGCACATGAGAGGGGGGAGGGTCAGAGGGAGAAGCAGACTCCCTGCTGAGCAGAGAGCCCGATGCGGGACTCGATCCAGGGACTCCAGGATCATGACCCGAGCCGAAGGCAGTCGCTCAACCAACTGAGCCACCCAGGTGCCCCATGATTTTATTTATTTAAGAGAGAGA
>NC_058412.1:78087-140022 GCF_002201575.2 Neomonachus schauinslandi
GGGGGGGCTAATAGGGGGTTAGTATTGGGGAAGGATGCTTATTTCCCCTGGTTTTGAAGTTCCCAGAGGCTCCAGGTCAGGGTATTACCCCACCCCCACCCCCGCAGCTGGATGGCACTGAAGCAAACACACACAGACTCCTCAGGAATATTGTGGAAGCCAATCAAAATGATAAAGTGGCACAATTGTTCTTTCTGGACAAGAACCCAGTGTGCTTAGTCTTGAGTTCAGTGCCTCAAATAGTGACATTTTAACCTGAATGAAAGAAGACATTGGTGTCAAATTGCAGTGACATGTTTATAATTCTCTCTAAAACTTTAAAGGCATTGTGTGGATGCTAATCTTCAGTAAATATGATTTTATATAATCAATTGGCAGTTCACACATTACCTCAACCTGTTCTAAAAGGGCAGATGTGGTTTCTGGAAACTAAAAACCTATATCAAGAAACCTAATTATTTTGTCCATGGCTGTGCCAAAAAATGAAGGGCTGTTGAGGAGAAGGCCATGGCTTGGCATGTTTGCCTTGACCCAGGGGAAGTTTAGTAATGTTGCACTTGAAGAAATCACATCCTCCTCTAAATCAAAGGGACCCAGAAGTTTCCAAAATCAATTGCTAAGAACTGGATATTAATTAAACAAGAAGATAAATAATAAATTACCTATACAAAATTATACTTTCAGAGATAATTACAGACTTGATTAATTTATTTTGCACTTTAAGAAGGAATTTTATTAATTTTGAGGTAGTTTTTTTCTTAAAGACCTGAACATTGATAGACCATGGAAGAAACAGCTGCATGGACATGTTTGCTCCAATTTTTGGTTCCGATTGTGAGTCAACACTGGGTTGGGAAAGCGCACTGATTTTATTCTTTTAAAAAAGATTTGGGGTGCCTGGGTGGCTCAGTTGGTTGGGCGATTGCCTTTGGCTCAGGTCATGGTCCCAAGGTCCTGGGATCGAGCCCCGCATCGGGCTCCCTGCTCGGCGGGAGGGCTGCTTCTCCCTCTCCCACTCCCCCTGCTTGTGTTCCCTCTCTTGCTGTGTCTCTCTCTGTCAAATGAATCTTATTGACATACAAACTCTGACCAATCCAAAGCAAGCCCAAGCCCCAAAGGGCTATCTTGTTGGTATTTCCATTTTATCTGAGTTTAAATTGCAGGATAGTTTACTACAGATCTGTCATGGAAACACCTGGTTATTTAGCTGTCAGCATAATATTTTTTTCTTCTAGATTTTAGACTAGACACCATTTGATATGAGTCATGAAAAATAAAATGCTCTTTGGTTGCATCCCATACATAGCAATGATTTATAGTGGAAAATTATTATTTAGGAATTTTGAATAAGATTATCGTACTTTGTAATGAGGTGATTGCATATAACACCATCTGAAAATGGAAAATAAGTATCTCCTGGCAGATTTGATTTATGTTTTTCTTCACCTCTCTCTGTTTTTCTTTAACTCTCTATTTTAACTCTCAAATGAATCAATAGTAATTTTCTCCCTCTCTCCCCCTCTCAAAAAAAAAAACAAAAACAAAATCAAAAACAAAAACAAATGAGAGAGAGAGTAACAAAATGGAGGGTTTTTGAGTCAGAGATGGGACTTCAAAGCCCGGTTCCATCAAGTCAGTAAATGTGAAATCTTGGGTGAAGCATATGGCCTTTCTTAGACTTTGATTCCTAATTGGTAAAATGGGTGTAATACCATCGACCCATAGTTCATGCCTACTGAAGTAAATACCATAGCACCCATACCCACGGATACTTGCTGTTTGGAGAAAAGCAGGATTCCTCATCTCTGAGCTCCCTCAGCATTTCAGGTGTTTGGCTGCCTCAGCCTGGTGCCAAACCTTCAACTGCCCTGGAGGTGATTCCTCACTTGTTCTCTGAATCTCCCAAATTGTAATACATAAAGCAGAGCATAAAGGCCAGAGCAGAGGATCTGGGGCCACATTGGGCCAGTTTAAACCCTGACTCTGTGACTTGCTAGCGGAAGGTTACTAAGTATGTTACACTAACTTCCTCTGCTTTAGCTACATGGGGATAGGCACATTGCTTATAGGCTGTTATGAGGATTAGATAGGTTAATATTGGCACTTAGTACACCACCTGGTTTGTGGTAGGTGCTACACACTCCTTTGCTAAATGAAGGAAGCCCATAGCCAGGTCTCTTGAAAGACCCACCTTAGCTGTTTCTCTACTGTTCCATCTCCTTTCCCTCTACTTCCAAATCTTGAGAGTAGTCAACTGGTAGTCAGTGGTTACCCTCTGAGGTATGGAATTGTTTCCCATGGTACTAGATAAGAAAGGACACCCACTGTGATAACTAAAACAACCCCACAAAATTACAGGGGCTTAACATAACAGAAGTCACATTTCTCACATGGGGGCAGGGATGGGTAAGTGGACAGCTCTCCACCAAAGATATGTGGTCCCCTTCATGCACATATTGTGCAATATTTTGTAATGTTCCTATGAGGGAAAATGTTTGCTAGCCCATCTTGCATGGATGAATTCATGCAACTGAGTCCCAGCCAATAGAATTTAGACAGAACAATGCATAAGCTTCCCGGGTCGGCCCATAAAAGTGTTCCCACTGATCCTCCACTCTGGCCTTGACCCCATTGGCCACTGGGTAGATATTGTTGGAGCTGACTTCAGTGGGTCTTAGAAGCCACTCATGGAAGACAACCATGTCTCTGTTAGTCAGGGTCCTTGCAAGTTGGCCTGACACCTAGTCCTTGCTGCTGCTAAAAAAAAAAAACCCACCCTTGGGGATTCTTGGGGACTCCTTCCAAGAACCAAGAGCCAACATGAGAAATCCTCACTGTCTCCCTCGCTGATTAAAATTCATGCAAGCTCACGTCCTTCTACCCCATTAATTTCAGTGAATTTGATAGTCTGAATTTAAGTGCATTTGATGAGAGAAAACAAAGGCAAGAATGTGTTGATGTAAACTATTTTAATTAACTCTGGAGTCAAGCATTTAAAGATTGGAGAAAACAGTCAGATATATTATCACAACAGCTCATTTTCACAATAACTCTTTATGACATTTAGAAGGACTGCCTAGGACTTAACTGTGGGTACGTTATGGCCTTCAGCCTTTCAATGCCCTCAACTCCATGCTAAGTGCATCTAATCTGTGAAGATATAAAGGGCAGTTTCAGCCAATTTTCAGCAGGAAAATTGCTTCAAAACCATATGAAACATATTTTCCTGATTGACCATATTGGCAGCTAACCCATAATCCCCATGGTCAAAAGATGTGCCTTATTCTCCTAATTTTGATGTAACTTGCTGTAGAACACAGGTTTACTCTCCCACCAGTTACATGGTGATAAGAAGTTTCTGGGGATAAAGGAGGTGACACCAGAGAACATGCTGTAAGTTCTTTGTCATTTACTGCATATTTTACAAAGCTTTTCTACCTTACACTTATGAATTTTATTATGCCATAGTCTTATATAACAGTTATTTTAACTAGAGTGAGAATATTCAACCATAGAGTGGTTCAGCAATTAGCCCAATTTCATTTAGCTTGTGGTAAAGCCAGAAACCAATTTTTTTTTTTTTACTCTAAACATTTGTATTCTTACCACTGTTCTACTGAATTTTTACAGCACGATGTCTTAAGGCTTTTCTCCTAAGGAAAATTATGCTAAATTTTCCTTAAGAGTCTCATTTGCATGCAGGCAAAGCACTACAACACAAAGCTAAGAGAAGCAAAAGCATGCACCCCTACTAGCATTAAGGTTGTGGCTTTCAGTTCAAGAATTATCGCAACCTTGGGGCGCCTGGGTGGCTCAGTTGGTTAAACGACTGCCTTCGGCTCAGGTCGTGATCCTGGAGTCTCAGGATCGAGTCCCGCATCGAGTCCCGCATCGGGCTCCCTGCTCGGCAGGGAGTCTGCTTCTCCCTCTGACCCTCCCCCCTCTCGTGCTCTCTCTATCTCATTCTCTCTCTCAAATAAATAAATAAAATCTTTAAAAAAAAAAAAAAAGAATTATCGCAACCTTGATGGCGAGATCATGACTAAGCAGGTCTTCACAGATGTGAGTGTGACTCTTTCCTGGAGGCTGTTCCCAAGTCGGTACTACAACTAGTGATCCCTAAACACCGTGCCAGCTTTTCCAGCAGTTCCAACAAGCAGCGCCACTCATTCTCCTGCTCTTAGCTGTTAGTGTTTCGGGACAATATTAGAAAACCTGAAGTGGAAAGGGGCACCAATCAAAACAAGAGGAAGATATGAATGTAATCCAACCATGCTCTCAGAACCTATTCATTGCCTCCAGGCCCTCTGAGCTTGCACCTGGCACAAACGCAAAGTAGACAGTGTGTTTTTATCCCTTTCTATGCCATCTAAAGGCAGATATTGTGGATATTATATAAGTAGGAATAACAAGGCGAAATAACAAATAATAGATATATGGTAACTTTATTTCAGGAATAGAGACAGAATTTTTGCCAAAGGTGAAAATAACCAATGTTTCTTGACTTGGAAAGTAATAACTCTAGAAAGAGCACTGGGTCTTTTTTTTTTAAGATTTTATTTATTTATTTGGGGGAGGGGAGAAACAGGCTCCCCGCTGAGCAGAGAGCTTGACACGAGGCTTGATCCCAGGACCCTGAGATCATGACCCAAGCAGAAGGCAGCTGCTTAACCTACTGAGCCACCCAGGCGCCCCAAGAGCATTGGGTCTTAAGACCAAAGAACTGAGATTGAGGCCTATCTCTGCATTTACTAGATGAGACTTTATTTTTCACCTATAAATGATGATTTTAACATCTGTTCTACCAACTCCCAAGATGGTTGTGAGGATCAACTATTAAACATTTTTGTGTTTGGAACCTCTGTAATTTTCCTTTTATTTGCATCTTGTTGACAATAGTAATAAACTTTACCTGTGAAAAGAAAGAATTAAATTTAAAAATTGTTCAGATTATCTTCCTGACTTTTATTTATTTATTTATTTATTTATTATTTATTATTATTATGTTATGTTAATCACCATACATTACATCATTAGTTTTTGATGTAGTGTTCCATGATTCATTGCGTATAACTCGACTCTAAAATTGAGAAGATGCATGGTTTTGTCTTCCTTACTCTCTGAGCACCTACTTCACACCATAAGATCACATGAAACCTTGACAACTTACAGCTGTCAAGAACTTTCTGGGCCCTTCATGTGCATTGCTCTCATCTGCACTTTATTTTTTGTGATTAAGCTACAAAACTTTTCCCCAGGAAACACACACACACAAACACATACGCATACTTGTCAATTTAAGAGCACTTAATCAGTATTTATATATTATTTATCAAATGCTAATTGAGCATCTAATGTATACTAAGCTCTATGCAGCAAATACTAATATTCCAGATTGACAAATAAGGATACTGAGATTAAACAGCATAAGATTAAACCACTAGTAAATCCCAGAAGCAGGATTCAAATTCAAATTCAAATCCTTCTTATTCCAAAGTCTGTACTAACACAATCTGCTATGTTGCTGTTTCTCCAAGGGTCCATTCTAATACAAGTGAGTTGTCTTTAATTCTTCTACTATCCTTTATTCAGTATAAAGGCAATTGCACAGAATCTTGAGGGGAATCATTGTCTGATTACGGGAACCACAGTCTAAAAACATTTTTACTAATGAGTAACATATGCACACAGCACCTATTCTGATCCATAATACCCAGAGTTGGATGTTGTCCTGCACTGTTAATTTAGCCAAGAAAAATGCTACAACCCGGGCAGCTATGGCTTAAGGGAAGGATTAGGCTTAAAGTACAAAATTAGGGCCTGGCTTTAATTATCCATTACTAGCTGTATGCCTTTGAATAAATCATTTAACTACTCAGAATCTTGGTTCTGTCTTTAAAACTGATGGTAAATCATTGCATGCTTACCTCACAAAGGCATGTAAAAGCATATTGTAAAATATATAAAGTTATTGATCGTCATGGTTTAATCAGTAGTCAAGCACTGATTAAAGTTAGCTTGAAGTTATGACTTGAAGCAGGAAAGATTGTTTAAGGAGTAAGTGGAGAAAGAACGTTACAGGGACTCCGTCATAGCCTTCAGGGTTTGGATGCCCAAGGAAGGAACCAGGGTAGTTGGAGCAGAGAATGTTGTTGAGATTGATGGTTAAGTCCATAAACAGAATCAGCTTGAGGTAGGGGATAGATCACAAGCAAAGTGCAAGTAGGACACTCATGAGTAAAGTACCAAGCCCAAACTGTATCTCAAGAAAGTGTCAGGGGGCACCTGGGTGGCTCAGTCGTTAAGCGTCTGCCTTCGGCTCAGGTCATGATCCCAGGGTCCTGGGATCGAGCCCCACATCGGGCTCCCTGCTCAGCGGGAAGCCTGCTTCTCCCTCTCCCACTCCCCCTGCTTGTGTTCCTGCTCTCTCTGTGTCTCTCTCTATCAAATAAATCAAATCTTTAAAAAAAAAAAAGAAAGAAAGTGTCAGATCAGAAGCAAGAACCAAAGGCAAGCAGAGTGAAATTGTTGTGGGGAAACCCAAGTCCACAGAGACAAGCCCCAGAACTCCCATGGGGAGTCTGGATCATGGGCTACTGGTCGTTTGCAGCCGTGTCTTGTTTAGCATTAGCCACCTGCTCACAAGTTGCTATGTAAAGGAGGCAGAGCTAAGGGCCATTCTGAATCAGAGAACGTCAAAATGTGTGCTCATCTGCGGAAGACTTTCAAGTAGGGGGGAGGCTGAAATCCAAGGCTACTGGTTTTAAGGGCGCTATGAAGCACTGTAAGCATAACGGTAATGCAGTCTTTCCAGAACCTGGGGAACCATATACCAGAAAATAGTAATTAGCATTCTTTAGCTGATACCAAAACAATTTGAAAGTGCTTATGTCATTAAATCCCATGGACATCTGTTACTTTTTAGAAAAGGTACAGACAAATACATATTGTTAACATATTTTTTATCTTTAATCCTTGTTAGTGATAATAACAGTTTCTTCGGGAGGCCAAATGGCTTATTTTGTATTTTTGTTAATTATGGAGCCAGAAGCTTAAATTCTTCCACATGTACAGGATGAAGACATCTTTCTGTGAATATCTGTGAACAAATATCACATCTTTAGAGACAAAAATCTACACTTGTATGAAAAAAATGTAATAATTTTTGTAAGGTCTGACTTCAAAGTACTCAGAAAACATGCAAATGTATTTTCTATCTTAAAATAAAATCCCCAATAGATTGCTTAGTAAAGCCATTGTATTCATTGGGAATAGGTTGCCATATACAAAAAAGGGGTTGGTTAGATAAGGTAGACATTATTTTACTTTCAAATTCAAGAATTTCAGCTTTTGCTTATCTTTTGTAACCTTGTCTTTTAACACATGCCAGTTTTGAAGTTTACAGACCAATTATTTTGTGCTTATTACCCTTAAAGGAAAAAAAATAGTAACTTTACAGTGGAGAAGCCCAGAAGACATGACTTCCAACAATCAAAGTTGCCATAAACTTTGATGGGACAAGTTGAAATCATGTGTCCTTCCATAGGATGCACTGAGGAGGACATAGTATCCCTTTTGTGATATATTTGCCAAAGATGCATGATATGACTCAAATTAGGAAGGAACATGACAAACCCAAATGAGGGACATTCTCCAAAGAAGACATACAAATGGCCAACTGGTATATGAAAAATTGTTTAACATCACTCATCATCAGGGAAATGCAAATCAAAACCCCACTGAGACATAACATACTTGTTAGAATTGTCATTACCAAAAAAAAAAAAAAAAAAAAAAAAGATAAGTGTTGGTGGAAATCAAAACCCTTGTGTACTATTGGTAGGAATGGTGCAGCCACTGCAGAAAACAGCATGCAGGTTCCTAAAAAAATATGACATGATTCAAGCAATTTCTCTTCTGGAGAGATTTCCAAAAGAATTGAAATCAGGATCTCAATTGGTTTAGATGCTATGGAAAGCAGTATGAAGGTCCCTCATAACTCAAAAATGGAACTACTTCATGAGCCAGTAATCCCAACTCTGGGTTTATAGGATGAGCATTTTAAATAATTCCACCTTCTCTCTTTCTTTAGAGTATTAATTGTACTTTAAAACATCATTTAAGGGGTGCCTGGGTGGCTCAGTTGGTTGGGCGACTGCCTTCAGCTCAGGTCATGATCCTGGAGTCCCGGGATCGAGTCCCACATCGGGCTCCCTGCTCAGCAGGGAGTCTGCTTCTCCCTCTGACCCTCCTCCCTCTCATGCTCCCTGTCTCTCATTCTCTCTCGCAAATAAATAAAATCTTTAAAAAAAAAAAAAACATCATTTAAGGAGCACCTGGGTGGCTCAGTCATTGAGCGTCTGCCTTCAGCTCAGGTCATGGTCCCAGGGTCCTGGGATCGAGCCCCACATCAGACTCCCTGCTCTGCGGGAAGCCTGCTTCTCCCTCTCCCACTCCCCCTGCTTGTGTTCCCTCTCTTGTTGTCTCTCTCCGTCAAATAAAGAAATTAAATCTTAAAAAAAAAAAAAAAAAAACATCATTTAAGGAGCTGCAACTGGGTTTTCAATATACCTTGAAATGAATGTAAGCTTACTTTCAGATAATACTGTCCTGCTTCACAGACAACACAGGGGTCTTGTAACTGAGCACCCCACTCCTGCTCTCTGTCCCTTTACCACGGCTGTCATTTATTTCACTCCCTGACCTATAATAGCCCACTGCATTGTTGCTATTGTTATTTTGAAAAAGGCCAGCAGATCAATACATATTTTGGGAATAATTAAAATAAAAAAATTAATAAGTAAAATAGATTTAATTTTAACCGTCATTTATTCCTTCTTTAATGCTCTTTCTTTCTCTATGTAGATGCAAGTTTCTGATCTATAACATTTTCTTTCTCTGTGAAGAACTTCCTTTAACATGTCTTGCACATCAGTGTTACGACAGACAAATTTCTTCAGATTTCGTATATCTGAAAAAGTCTTCTTCACTTTTGAAAAATAATTTTGCTGGATACAGAATTCTAGGTTGTGGGGCTTTTTATCAATACTTTTAATATCTCCCGCCCACTCTTTTCTTGCATGCACAGTTTCTGAAAAGAAGCTTGGTGCAGTTCTTGTCCTTGTTTCTTATAGATAAGGTGTTTCTTTTTTCATCCCCTCTGGCCTCTCTCAAGATTTGTTTTGTTTTGAGTTGTTTGAACATGATATGCCTAGGTGTACCTTTATCCTGCTTGGTATTCTTTGAGCTTCCTGGATCTGTGGTTTGGTGTCTGTCATTCATTTTGGAAATCCTCAGCCAGTCATTATTACTGCAAATATTTATTCTGCTCCTTTCTCTCTTTCCTCTTCTGGTATTCCTATTATACTTCTGTTATACCTTTTGTAATTGTTCCACTGTTCTTGGATGCTCTGTTCCATATTTTTCAATGTTTTTTTTTTTCTCTTTGCTTTTCAATTTTGGATGTTTCTATTGACATATCTTCAAGCCACTTTCTTTTTCCTTGGTTGTTTCCAGTTTGCTGATAAGATCATCAAAGACATTCTTCATTTTTATTACCATGTTTTTTAAATTATTATTTCTACCATTTCTTTTTTTATTTTTTCCTTTAGTTTCTACCTCTCTGCTTACATTACCCAACTGTCCCTGCGTTTTGTACACTTTTCCCATTAGAATCCTTGGTATAATAATCATAGCTGTCTTAAGTTCCCAGTCTAATTATTACAAAATCTCTGCCAAATCTGAGTCTGGGTCTGATGCTCACTTGTTTCTTCAGATTGGGTATTGCCTTTTAGCATGCCTTGTAATTTTATGGTGAAAGCTGGGCATGATGTATATAGTAAAAGGAATTGAGGTAAATAGGCCATTAGTGTGAGGACTTGCGTGTGTCTGGCTAGGACTTAGACTGTGTTACTTGCTATAGCTGAAGGTGTAGAAACTAAAATTTTCTCTAGTTTCCTTGTTTTTGTCTCCCTGATGTCTTTGGGTTTCTTTGGACTTCTTAAAGGTTCTGAGGCTTGCAGCTCTTTCACTTGTTATCTTCCCATGGGAACCCTTTTGCTGTGGCAAAGTATGGGTGCAGAGTAAACATTCCATAATACTGTGTTTCTATCTTAGCCTTTTTGTGAGCCCATTTCCCTTGGCTGCAAGTTTCAAATGTGCTTCCCAGCCTTTTTCTCACCCTTAGGTAAAACAGGAAGGCTATTTCCCTTCCCAGAGTGGGTTGGGTGTGGTAGGAGTTTTCCTTGAGGGTAGATGGAGAACAGAATGTTTTGGGTATACTTCCTACTGGCTAATTTTCCCAGACATATTTCAAAGTGGTTACTATCTTGTCTGTCTATTAGAAGTGTAAGCAGATTGTCCTCCAATTTTCATTGTGCGCACCCAGTGGAAATCCTGGAGGTAAAATTCATGAAATTGTGGAGGCCCTCTTAAGACTGGCTCCACACAGGAGTAATGTTGACATCTGTAGTCATGCTTTCCCAAGGATTACAAAGACTTTTTTTTAAGGCATTAACTATTTTTGTTATAGAGAAGTTTTTATTCTAGCCAGGTGAAAATTACTATTACTTATAAAATATGAATATAATGACCCTGGCCCCTAGTGATGTACACCCCCTGATATCCATGCCTTTGACTAGTTCTCTCCCACCTTGACTCAGGGCTGGCCTTATCTGATCCATATAGTATAGAGGGAGTGTGTGGCTTCCAAGGGGGCTTATTAAAGGCATTGCTACTTCCACTTTGGCCTTCTGGGTTGTTTCTCTGGAAAACCCAGTCACCATCCTAGAGATGGTCCATGGGCAGAGGACTAAAGCCTCCACAACAGCTAGCACCAACTTTTGAGTCTTCTGCCCACTCAAATCTGTCTCTGAATCCCTCTAATGAATTTTTTATTTTAGTTATTGTATGTTTCAGCTCCAGAATTTTGCTGAGTCTCTCTCTCTATATATATAGACTCAACTATATATATATATATATATATATATATATATATATATATATATAGTGTGAGTGTGTATGTCCATCTTATTTCTTGCTATGAAAACACTTCATGCAGGAAGTACCATGTGATATATACATATCACATCTTCTTTATCCATACGTCAGTCAATGGACATTTGGGCTGTTTCCATAAAGTGGTTATTATACATAATGCCACTTTAAACGTTGGGGTGCATGTATCCCTTTGAATTACTATATTTGTATTCTTTGGGTAAATAATGAGTAGTGCAATTGATGGGTCAACTTTAAAGTATAAAGTCCAAGTTTCATCTAAATGTCATCTAAATTAGGCATGGGTAAGATGTGAGGTATGATTTATCCTGAGGCAATATTCCTCTTTAGCTGTGAACCTGTGAAGTCAGAGAATTATGTGCTTCTAAATTATAATGGGAGTAGGGATTGGACATAGGTTAGACATTCCAACTATAAAAGGGAGAGAAACTGGAGAAATAAAGATGTGATAGGTCCCAAACAAGTTCAAAACATAGCAAGACAAATTGTGTTAGATCTCAAGTCTTGAGAATAATCCTGTTTGCTTCATTCCCTGCCTTCCTGACTCACTGGTGTGGTGGTCCTGCCTTCTGGACCCCCTGGGGCAGAGGTTACGCCTTTGTAGCTCTATGAGGTGTGGGTTATACATCCATGTCTCTGTCAAGCAGGGATCCCACACTTAAGACTCTGGGAAGTTGCACTCCCAAGTTCCAGGCGGCAGCAGCATGGCCTGTTGAAACCTCAACAGTGGCCACAAACTTTGAAACCCAAGAGGTAGCCCTGATGAGCTCTTGAAGATTAGCACATATTCACAGCTGAATAGCTTTACTGTCCTGTCCTGTAGAATCTAAGAATCCAACAGACTTCCTTCATTCTGTCACATCTCCATTCCATTTCTTTCAGTTAGAACTGGCACTGTTCTGCTCATATAATCCATTTTCACTCCTGATTTCTGCTGAGGTGGCTGATTAAATTTGCAATTCACAGGCATACTGATCTTATCAAATGGTCATTCAACCACACCTTTAGTGTTCTCTTTAGAACACAATTTCTCTCTAAAATACAGATAAGCAGAGAATTTTCTAAATCTCTAAATTCTGGTTTCTTTTTGGTTAACAATTCCTTAAATTCATGTCTCTCCTCTTGCATTTTACTATAAGTAGTCAGAAGGACCTAGGACACACCTTCAACATTTTGCTTAGAAATGTTCTCAGCTAAATATTCAATTTTATCATACACAAATTCTATCTTTCAGGAAAAGCCAGAAGCCTGATTGGCCAGCTTCTTGGCCACTTTAATCCTGAGGATTACCTTTTCTCCATTTCCCAATAACCATTTCTGATTTGCATCTGAGACTCACCAGAATGGACTTTAATGTTCATCTTTCTACCAACATTCTGTTTATGATGATTTATATATATATATAAATATAATTTATATCTCTAAGAAGATGGAGGCTTTCTCTCCACCTCTCCTTTTTATTTTCTGAAGCTTCACAAGAATTGCCTTTAACATCCATATTTCTACTATCTCTTGATGGCAATCTAGGCTTTTTTCTGGTATGCACCTCAAAACTCTTCCAGGCTTTATCTATCACCCAGTTCAAGAGCCATTTGCCACCATGAAGCATCCCCACTTTGGGATAGCAAAAAGAAAAATACAGCGAACACTGGGGAAGGGAGAGAATCTGATTTCCAGAGTTATGACATGATTATATTGAAACATCCAGTTTTCAACAAAAACAACAATGATAAAAATACAAAGCATACAAAGGGAACAACAACAATAGAAACTATCTCTGAGAAAGACCAGGTGGCAGACATACCAGACAAAGACTTTAAGGCTGCTGTCTTAAAGATCACAAAGAACTAAAAGAAGACATGGGGAATGTTAAGAAAACAATGTATAAGCACAATGAAAATATCAATAAAGATATACAAAACTGAAAAATAAACCAAAAATAAATTCTGGAGCTGAAAAATACAATAACTAAAATAAAAAATTCATTAGAGGGATTCAGAGACAGATTTGAGTGGGCAGAAGAAAGAACAAGCAAACTTGTAGATAAGACAATGGGAAGTATCAAGTCTGAGGAACAGAAAGTAAAAAGACTGAAGAAAAGCAAATGGAGCCTGAAGGACCCTTGGGACAATACTAACGAGACCAATATGTGCATCATGGGAGTCCCAGAAGGAGAAGAAAGAATATTTTAAGAAATACTGGCTGAAAACTTCCCCAAATTGATGAAAGACATGAATATAAACTCAACTCATTCTGTTAGGATGAACTCAAAGAGAATGACATTAAGACATAACCAAACTGTCAAAGAGAAAGAGAGAATCTTGAAAACAGCCAGAGAGAAGTTATTTGTCACATACAAGGAATCCTCAATAAGATTATAAGGAGATTTCTCTTCAGAAACTATGGGGACCAGAAGATGGTGGGCTGATATATTCAAAATGCTAAAAGGAAAAAAAAAAGTCCATCAAAAATCCTATATACAAAAAATTTATCCTTCTAAAGTGATAGAAAAGTTAAGACTTCATAGGTAAACAAAAGCTGAGGGAGTTCACTACCACTAGATCTGGAAAAAAAAAAAAAAAAAAAGAAAAAGGGGGTCCTGCAGGTTGAAATGAAAGAAAACTAGACAGAAACTTGAAAAACATATTGAGAAATAAAGATCTCAATAAAGGTATGTACATGGTCACTGGGTGGTAAGAACTCAGAGACAGCCCTAAGATGTCCTCAACCTCTCTGGTTGAGACTTGGGAGGCAGATCAGACAGCTGGTTCTTCTGGTTACTGTGCTGTCTTAGACTCAAGCCTGGGAAAGGAAGGCCACCCTGACTTCATTTTCTTGTTTTGCTTTTCTCAGTTTCTCCCTTTTCCTTCATTCCCTCCTCTTCTCTCTCCTTCTAACCTACTCTCCTCCTCCACTTCTTCCCTACCAAATTGTTTTTCTTTTGTTCAGACTTAAACCTGTGGATGGTTGCTCCTGTAGGGCTTGGGGAGGAGATTGTAACAGGCCATTGTTAATGAATGAATCCTTAAGCTAAAATATCCAGAAGCATTGACTTTAAGCAACACAACTCATATGTTGAATGAAATGACATATTGCCAAAACATGTCTTATGGCAAGATGACATGAACCCCAGGAGCACATATAAACCAGCGGAAGAGGTATGACTCCAAAACAGAATTCAAGGTGAGTTTCAATGACCATGACAAGGTTAGATGGAGCGTGAATCACTAGTTAAAAGATATAAATTGTAATCAGATACTTTTTGTTTAAAATATAGTATTTGATAATATTGTTTCTTTTAAGATTGATTGATTGATTGATTTCAGAGAGAGAGCATGAGCAGTGGGAAGAGACAGAGGGAGAGGGAGAAGCAGACTCCCCGCTTAGTAGGGAGTCTGAGGCGGGGCTCGATCCCAGGACCCTGAGATCATGTCCTGAGCTGAAGGCAGATGCTTAACATACCCAGCCACCCAGGCACCCCAATAATATTGTTTCTGTTTAGAAACAATTTTTTTTCTAAAATTGTACTAATTTTTTAAAGAAAATAGGGAATTCTTTATTTTAAATCTGAGTCCTATGGTTTAGACCATGGGGTCCTCCCCGGGATTCGATTTTCTTCTTACTAACAGTGTACACTAGCAGTGTGCCAATTAAGTAGAAGGAAATTATTGCTCTAGCTCCCAGCCTGCCGCCTCTAATTTATCAGGTTCCAACATTGCAGAGTTAGCTCTTTTCCTGAAAAAACACTCATGGTGTGGCACTAAGGGTGCAAAGATTAAGGATAAAGAGAAATAACTAAAAAGCAGGATTTAGTTTCCCTTGGTCCAAAGAGAGATGTAAAGACATTAAGGGTGCTGCCTCTGGAGTCAGGCTACTGAATTTTCTGTACCTCAGTTTCCATATTTGAAACAATCTATCTTATAGGGTTGTTAGGAGGATGAAATGAGACCTTGCCTCCATATCACTTAGCCTGGTGGCTGTATTACAGTAGGTATGACAAAACCATATGACTAGCTTTATTAGGGTCATTTCCATTGGTCTTTTGCCTAGATGACTGTTGCTAAATTAAATTAAAAAACAGATATTTGAACACTGGTTTGTACAAATCTTACTATCATGTCTCATTTAGTACTGAGAGTAAAGTGTCCTCATAAACTAAACTACAAGACCCATACCTGCCACGTAAATTGTATTGACAATTCTTAGGAAATTTTAAAGCAAAACGCTCCCTAATTCTTAAACTGATATCATTATGATTAGGAACTGTAGGCAGCTTGTGCTACATTTCATTACTGATTAATAGTTCAAACAAATATTAGTCAGTGAGCCCCAAAGGGGAAGGAAACTGACTTAAAAAAAAAGGAAAAAAGTAATACAATATTTAATTCTTAGTCTAGAATTTTGTTTCTGTAAAGTGACTTCTTTTTTACTATCTTCTGATCCTTATGCTGACACAGTGGTGTAACAAGTTGGAAATTTGTGAACTAACCATATTGTATTGTTTAACTTCTTTTGTGAAGTAATTGCATAATGCTGACATTTTTACGATCCTATTAAGTTAGTGACTTGAACCACCTGTTACACTTCCTTAGGAAAAACCATTTGTAAGCTTTTTGCTTAGTGATTTGTTTGGGCATGCAACATTTTAAGAAGTTTTGTTTTCTTTTCTTTTGGTAAGAGAGTGTCCACAGAGGAACAGTATAAACTTTTCAAGGTAAAGGATACTTACGAGCTGACAAAAACCAATTCTGGCCTTGCCAAGATGTTACACTAACAGAAATTCTTACAATTAGGGTAAATGTTAGAGGCCATGTTTGTTTGAAAACCTGGTTATATACACACGTAATTGGTGTGTACCTTAAAGTAATGACTTACAGGTTGACTGTCAACTTATCCAAATACTGAAAGGCTCTTCATCCTTAATTTATCTTGACTTTTAGGCTTAGTTTGGAACAGCTAAGAAATTAGCAAAATTGCTTATTTTTATGATTTCCTGAAAGCAAATCAAATGTGCTAGAAAAATCAGCATCATCTGATAAGGCAGGACAAAATTTAAAATATTCTTCATTGGTATTGATAATTTATAATTTCCACATTACTCCAAATAATTCAATGGAGGCTGAACACTAAAAAAGAAAAAGGAATAAAATGAAATAATAAATTCCCACAGACATGAAAATATTTCTAAAATATCACCTGTTCAGATTATATAGACAAAACATCTAGATATCTGGCTTGAAAAGCTTTTCAAGTTTATATTTGTGTTAGGTGAGCAGTATTTTTTTTTTAGCACCGGGATTGTAAATGGCTTATCCCTTAACCCCATTGAAAGAGATGTTACACTAAAAATTGCCCCGGGCATAAAAATGAAATTCAGCTGATTCTAGCATTTTAGTAAATTTCATTTTTCTTTAGAAATCACATCCATAATATAGTGCGAGTAACATAAGCCAAGATGTAAAACAGTATGTCCGGGTTCATGTTCCTTGTGATAGTAGTCTCTCTAGTCATATCCATATATTAATTCTGGGATTTGTAAAACAAATTTAGAATGGTTGTTTCATGTGTGGGATTATATGGGATATACATTTGCATTTTGTATAGTTCTCTGTTTTTGAGGACATTTTATTTTTTAAATCTATCTATCTATCTCTCCCTATATATAATATAGCTCTGTGTGTGTGTGTGCGCGCATGTGCATTTCCAGTCTAGAAATCTTCACTAAGTTGCTGGCATGTGTTTCTCTGAACTGACATTGTATAATTCATTCTTTGCCCAACTTAGAATCCCTATCAAAGGCTCCAAGAGTTGAAAACCTTTGTTCACTTGCATTTTTTTATCTAATCTTAGAGGACTGTGACTTGTTTAAGGACATAAAACTCCTCACCTGCTTATTAACTTTTAAGGGTCAGATTTAAGTGTTGACACATAACCTTGATTCCCCTAAATAAAAGATTAGATATTACTTGATAAATTGCATTAATTTGGGCCAATAATATTCAAGAACTATTTTTTCTCTTAAATTCATTATGATATTTTCAACCTGAGAAAACAAAGAAGAGGCAATTATAAGACAAATTTTATTTTACATATATTCCTAGGACAGAAATAGCAATAGCAACCTAAGATGTAACTTTTGGTAGATAAATGAGATACAGTAAACATTATACAGAATAAAAATTGTTAAAATGTGTTAATATCAATGGTATTAATATACCACTTATTGACCACTTAATATGTGCCAGATAGTTTACATACTTTATCTCATTCAGTCTTGCAACAATAATTTATTAGGTATTGTATTTGTTGATTTGCAGATAAGGAAACAAACAAAGAGAGTGTTACTTGCCTGTGGTCACGTGGTAGTAAGTGGGAGAATCTTCCCAATTGGAGGGCCAGAACTCATTTCATTGTGATATCATTTGCTCTAGGATCTTGGTAGAATATGCAAAACAAATAAAAATGTAGATGAAGGTATTTTTTCTAACTGTAACTCACAGCTACGTATTATATTTAAAATGTATGTGCTATTATCTTTTTAAAAAGTCATTTGTGATTTATTTCCTTCACTACAAAGCCCAGATGGTGGGATCAGAGCTTTAAAAAGCCTGCTCTATGGGGTAGATAAATCTCGGGACTGTGGGAGGAGAGCATGGTGCCATTGTGCTAGCTCATTCACATAATTGCAAGACTACTTTGTTCACATTTTCATTCTTGACATTAAAACAACTGATATTCACCAGGTCATAGAGAATTATAGCATAAATCAATTTTCTGTTTTTTGGACAAGTCTTTAACTTTCTCGTAGAAACCCAAGAAAAAATATAACTCTTAATACTCCAAAATGTAGTACATTATGCCAACCAACAAAACTATCCTTTTGTGATGTTTTCAGGAAAAGGCAGTAAATTAGAATTAAGATCATCATCCAACTAGAATGGATTAGAATTGTATTTGCTGAATGAGTGAAATGAAGTGTTAAAAACATTCTTTGCAATTTTATTGCATAGGAAGATTATAAAATTTGGTCAGCAAAATTTTTTTCACTTTTGAGATACTAATGTAGCCAAAGATAACCCAAAGATAGGAATTAAGAATATATCAAAACTTGAGTTTCTCTTTCCCTATAAAAGGCAGTAAACAATTCTTAAGTTTCTCAGGGCTGTCTGCACTCAGGCATCCTCCAGGTTGGTAGTGAAGCTGAGGAACTCACCAGGGTAAAATGGTGGCCTGGTGTTGACTGGTGGGCAATGATTGGTCAGATTACAGTGGGTATGGACTGACTTACTTTCCACAGAGCTATTAAATTAAGAGACTGCATCATATTAAGTGTAATACAACTAGGAAGAGATGAGTTCCAGTTGCTTAGCAAACTAGGGCTGAGTCTTGAACCTCAAGTCTGAGAATTGGCAAGCAGACCCAGAATTATTATTTTCAAAAGTATCAACCTCATTTACCACTCTATCCCCAACATGGCAAGTAGGCACTCCAAAACTATTTTTAAAAAATAGTGAATGAATAAATAAATGAATGACTTTAATGAATTACTTCATTTAAATTTTACTCTCAAGAATAAGACCCTGAGGGGCGCCTGGGTGGCTCAGTCGGTTAAGCGTCTGCCTTCGGCTCAGGTCATGATCCCAGGGTCCTGGGATCGAGTCCCGCATCGGGCTCCTTGCTTGGCAGAGAGCCTGCTTCTCCCTCTACCTGCTCTGCCTGCCGCTCCCCCTGCTTGTGCTCTCTCTCTCTGACAAAAATAAATAAATAAAATCTTAAAAAAAAAAAAAAAAGAATAAGACCTTGAGATTCTACCTTTTTTGAAGAAAGACATAGAAAAAATAAATAGATATGGATTTTAGAGAAATAATTATGTATTCCATGAAAGGTAACACTCATGTCAAATCTTGAAATAATAAAAAGTCTAAAAATTATAGTAAAAGGAAAACATATTTCATAGAATTATATAGAATTCTACATACGAGAACACTGAGAAATTTCAACCAGACTTATCCTAACTGTAATCCTGTATGGAATTGAAAACCCATCTGCATTCATGTTCTACCCGCTATTTTTTTTAGCTGCCAGTGGAGGAATAAGTAACTAAACCTTTATTTCTTTTCAGAGAGAGTTTTACACAATTTAAGGTCATTCTAATTTTCTCCAGACTGTTGCCAGATTTCCTCAACCATTCCTAAAATGGTATAGCTTCTAGCACCACCACCATCCTCGTTGTCATCCTTAGGATAGACTCCAGGTCATTAATATCCTGCAAAAGGTTAGAGGAAGCACAGCTGAAGCCTCCAGAACTCTGGATGTGCCTGGATCTGTGGGGATTTTTTTCCCATTTGCTCTGGTCCTCTCCCTTTTCTCTAGCCTGTTACTCTCTCTGCCAAGAATACTCTCCTCTCCGCCCTCTTCCTATAGTTAAGGGTTTCCTCTGGGGACCCTTCAGTGATCATGATTAATTCACATCCCCTCATATATTTCATGGCTTCCTGTACTTATCTTTTTATTACACTTATCATCATAGAAAATTTATTTATTTGCATTTGTGATTATTTGATTAGTACATATTTCTCCCACTAGACAACAAAATGCATGAGGGAAAGGATCATATTTGATATTGTTCATACTTTCTATCTCATGGCTAGCACAGTAATTGACACAGAGGTAATAAAATGCTCATTATTCATTAGTTTAACTAATACTCTAGTAACTAAACTTCTGATCCTATAACTTAAGGTGAAGTTTGCTTTGCTTTTCCCCAAACATTGTTGATTTATTTTTAGTGTGGGTTCCCTAAGAGTAACAGTGGGATTTTCATGAGATTTTTTTGTAACTGAAATCACACAGTCCATTAAATGGTGAACCAGGATCCCAACCAAGTCTGTAAGATTCTGGAGCTCTTATTTCCCACTGCTCAGACAAAGAGAAGGAAGGATTCTGGGTGCTAATGCAGACACTTGATAGAATCTCTGATACTAGTCATAGTTTTCACCAATAAACCCTGTGTGTGTGTGTGTTGTTCATGCATGTGCACATGAAACCCAAAAGTCAATAAGTAGGACTCAAAATGCTTCTGTGATGGACTTGGCAGCTGTGGTGAGTTGCAACCACATGCAGAGTCTGCAGCTGGGGGACCACAGAGGCTGCCTGTCACACGGCCACAGGTCCTTATTCCAGATGAATTTCAAGAGAGATGGCAGAAGTGGGGACAGGCTCTCCCTCTGGTCTTGGGGAATGTGTGGCAGCTACCCAGGGGTAGAGCTTGGCAGTGTAAAAAGAGTCATGCCATGTCTCATTTACACACCATGCATTGAGGTATAAATAATCCTTTTGTCACCCTCTGCTAACAGTCTGTTAATAGACATTTACATTGAATAGATGTCAATAAACTCCTAATGTCTTGCAGTTTGAAATGTTGGCTCTCACACAACTATATTTAATGCTGTCTCTTCTTTGTTTAATGCCCAGTCTCCGCCAGGCCCTCTGGCTTGCTGAAGTGAGGCTGTTTTCTGGCTCGCAATTTATATACGCAGGGAGAACTGCTTTTATTTGAAAGACAGAGCAACAGCTTAGTGAACTTAAAACAGTCACACTGTTTACACTCAGGCAAGAAGAGTCTTCCTCTATCATCAGAGCGAACATTTACTGAGAGCAGATCTGTGTCTCCTTCCCTCCCCCAGGAAGACAGTGCCAATGGCTAAATCCCCTGATGAGAATGATTTATGACTAGGGTTTACATAGATTTCATTCTATTTCTGCAGCATATGGAACAAGATAATCTCCCTGCCTCCTTCTGGTGTAACTCTTGAGGTGTTTTTGATTTTCTATCATTGCCAATGTGCTGACATATTCAGAGGAATGCTGGTGGGACTCATTCTCTGAATTCCGTCATTTCGTGGATGGAAGGGCCTGTCATCAGAACACATCAAAGTCATCATGTAGGAGAAGTATTCTCTGAGCTAAAGCATAGTTACAGCTATTATGTAGTCCTCATTGTCCCTGGGAACAAAAGTCATCTCATGTCTGTGCCACTGAGGGAGCAGCACCTCTCCCAGGCTTTTGGACTAGCCCTGTTAGGGAAAGACTTTCACCCACAGTCGGCAAGGAGGGCACCAGCTTGAAGGTGGAGTGGTGGGGTACAGCATCTCCAGTTCTGGGGAGAACACAGTGGTGCAGTCTTTGTGCAGCTCTGAACTGAGGTCAGTGTTGCTAAACAGTGCAGCGGTCCTCAGGCACCAAGACTGCAGGGGTCCTGGGGGAGTCTGCTGGCCATTCAGAGGTGAGGGCCATTGGGGTCTTTGGTGGCAAAGGGTTCTGAAGCCCTCTTGTTCTCCTTGTCCTCCATGGGTGGAAGTGCTCAGCCAAGGGGAATCCTCTTGGCGTTGGGTCTGGCATAGAGCCCTCAGGGGGACATTGGAGCTGGAGTCAGGGTGTGCGGAGCTGCCGTAGCTCCTGGGGCTCAGGGCACAGGAATGAGCAGTTGCTGTGCTGGTAGAGCTGGTGTGTGAGGCTGCAGAGTGCGCCGATCACCAACGCAATGGGCCCCAGGTGTCTGGGGCTCACCACCTTGCCTCAGGTCTGGGGCTGGGGGTGAGACAGAGCATTAGTATGGGCCCAGGAATGAGGGCACTGCGGGGGCTTGGGCCCAGGGTGTGAGGTGCAGCAGCTCTGTGGCCCCAGGGATGGCAGGTCGGAAGCCTAACTTAGGACCCGGGGGTCAGGCCGCAGCTCAGCATTAGCCAGGTCCATAGATGCTGAGGAGTTGTGGACCCCAGTGCCAGGGACTGTGGGCAGCAGCAACCCCGGTCTCTGGGCAGGTTTTACCGCAGCAAGAGCTCTGGTCCCGAGGACCCTGGGCTGCTCCTTCAACTGGGTTCGACATTGGTGAAGACTCTGGGACCCTTGCTGGCGAAGGATGTAGGTGTCTAGTTGATGGCGCCTCCAAAGGTGGTTTTTGAATAAATGTACTATAGCCAATAAATGTATATACATTATATCATCTATATTTTATAGAAGATTGTGAAAATAATAGTTTTCATATACCCAATATCTAGTGTTCCTTATTATAAAATCTTACATTAGTATGGTATATTTGTCACAATTAATGAACCAATGTTGGTACACTATTATTAACTGAAACTCATACTTTATTCAGATTTGCTTAATTTTTCCTTAATGTCCTCATTCAGTTCCAAGAGCCCTCAGAACATCAACTTACGTAGTAGTCATGTCTTCCTAAGGTCCTCTTCTCTGTGACAGTTTCTCAGACTTTTCTTATTTTTATGACCTTGATGGTTTGGAGGACGACTGGTCAGGTATTTTGTATAATGTCACTTACTTGGAATCTGTATGCCTATTTTTCATGATTAGACTGGGATTATGTGGTTTGGGGAGGAAGATCATAGCAGTCTTTTTCATCATGTCATATTAAGAATGCATGTGATCAACATGGCATCATGGTGATGGTAACCTGTATCACCTGGCTGAGGTCATGTTTTTCAGGTTTCTTCACTGTAAAGTTAATCTTACCCCTCCTTTCCATGCATACTTGTTGAAAAAGGTCATCATACACAGCCCACATCTAAGGAGTGGGGAGCTATATCCAATGTCTTTAAGAAGTATCCTAATGAGCCCATAAACTAAGGGGACATGTATTCCTGAGTGTACTTTAGGGTCTGAAGTAAAGACATACAGAGGTATGTACTACTGGAATTTTTTAAAAAGTGGTAGAATGGACCACCCTGCCTCTTGTATGTGGCTGAAGATTTAATCAATGATAGACATACTCTTAGCTCAGAGTTTTGTTTCCAGATGTTACCAACCCTGAGTTCAGGGAAATATTTCCAGGATTTGAAATATGAGCTATTTCATCCAGTATCATAGTCATTAAATCTGTTTACCATGTCTAATTTCCCCCATTCTATACCTAACACCCAAGGATAGGGAGCTTATTAACAGTAGGAAAAACATCTATATTCATTTTACTGTAGGCCAGTGGTGATTTGGAAACTGAAAGATATCTGAAATGGTTTGTACCTTTATTCTCATTATCAGAATATGTCATTGTGGACATATAGTTACAGGCTGTTTACTGCTGACTGAGTTTAAAATTAGAGTCAGATTCTTTGATGTTTGCTTGGGTATCTGAGAGGTATTCTCTGAGCTAAAGGCATTTGCTATAAATCATATAAACATCAGCCTAATGAAGAGAAATTACTGTATAGTTGTAAACTCAAAAGAGATAAATATATATGTGCACTTGCATGTTTTTTTTTTTATTAGTACAAATCAACTGCCCATGTGAAGGCAAGGCTGAGGTGTATAGAACTTCAGCCCACAGCTAGGCCTCTGAAGGACAGACACAAAGAAGAGAAGCAGAGACTAGGACATCAAATACCATTATAGGGTTAGAAGCGTTCTTGGCACAACCCTTTAGCAGCGTACACGTTTGTCTCTCTTTTTGGCTCATCTCTAATGACTTAAATGGTCTTTCCAGGGGTGCCTGGGTGGCTCAGTGGGTTAAGCGTCTGCCTTCAGCTCAGGTCATGATCCCAGGGTCCTGAGATCGAGCCCCACATCGGGCTCCCTGCTCAGCGGGGAGTCTGCTTCTCTCTCTCCCTCTGCACCTCCCCTCTGCTTGTGCTCTCTCTCTCTCTCTCAAATAAATAAATCTTTTTTTTAAAGGTCTTTCTGACTTACTATAAATATTTACATAGCTTTCTGCTGTCCTGGGTGAAAGGAGAAAACATCAGCTCTCAAAATGAGATCTAACAAAGTCAACAAAAACAACCCAACAAAGCTGCAGGCCTGGGAGCCGGAAGACAGTCTTAGACTTCTCCCTGCTGCCTATTTTGGCTCTGGAAACCTAAGCACACTCCACACTTTTTTTGGGCCTCAGTTCACGCATCTGTGACAAGCCAGGATGAGAACAGAATACATGGATCATCCCTTGCAGGTCCAAGATTGTACATGACTCTAAGTTGTATAATGATAGCTTTGGGAAGTACAGGGTTGCCAGAATGAACTCATTTCCAGAAAGGTGGAGACTCTGAGCAAGCAGTAACCCTGGAGGTATGATGTCTACTCCTTAGAATTATGGTATGTAAACAAAAACATAGATAAAAGCATAGAAAAAGTTCCATTTAGCTGAATATAAAAAGAGCACATAGAAATACTTGAGACCATCAAATGGCTAATTCAGGAAAGTCAGACTGACAGAGCATCATAAAATGTGCTGTCCTTTGTCCCTCAGGTGGACAAATGGAATTCCTGACACTGTGACTTGTCCCTTTGAGAGAAATTGATAGTTGATGATCAGATCTCCAGCCACGGGAGCTGAGGCACTGTGGTCAGCTTGTCATGTTTGCATGATTTACTCACTTCAAGTTTTCCTGCCAATTTGTTAGTACATATTTTTTGATTAAAGCTGTGTTGAAATTATGTCAGCTGCCAAACTATTTTAAAATCAGCTTGTAAAGTTTTCACTCCTAGAGCACATATTTTTCCTGTGAGGATGCATAAAACCTACGACTTGCAATCATGAGACCTATCATTTAAGATATTTGCATTTATAAGCCAGAAAGTGTAATTTCTCATAAAATAAATTCGAGGAGGTCATTTTCATTGAAGGTATGCTATCGGTCAGCCAACTGTAACACTGTGGTTTCCAAACACTCGGTAAATTAGGTCTTTGCTCGGTCAACACTATGGGAATTTTAAGTCCAAATACTCAAGCACATAGAGCAGCGTATCATCTATGTACCAGCAAGTGACTTCTCTCAAACTTCAGAGAACACCTGTCTCAGAGCTCCTGTTCATACTGGTTCAACATACACAGGCCAAGGACATTTTCCACATGAGCCTCTGAACCTGTCTTCCTTTTTTGTCTTTGGCTCACTTTGAAATATGAAATGATACCTGCTCCCCAAGTCATAAGAAGGCAGGCAACTCTTGTGACATGAATGGAGGCCTTGGCGTTCTCTAGCCTTTCTGAGGCCACAGCCTGGGTTAGATACTAGTCCGCTCCTTGTACTTACTCCCTAACCTATTCCAGCCACACGAGGCACTACTTAAAAGTGGATGATGTGGCAGACATCCCTTTGGACAGCTCGCTGTGACAGCCAGCTCATCTTGCAAGCACCCAGGTAAACACGGTTCAGGTGGTGGTGACCTTAGCAGCGAGGGGCAGCGTGGTCGTCACAGTCCATGTACTCAAATGTCTTTATGAAACGTGCCCATGGTCATTTCTGTCAAGCTTGACACAGTCAACTTGCTCAGATGCAGTGGTAAGTTTTCTCCAGGGGCAAACATCACAAACATTTTAAAGAATAATTTTCTAAATTCCTTTACGAGCTCTTAGATAAAACATGTAATTGGATAAAATTGAGATTATACCATAAGGATATTCAGTAGTCTGATTCTTAACTTAAAGTATGTAATTTAAATGTCTCTATTATAAATATAAATATAATATAATATATAATATATATAAATAAATCTACTTTGTTATATTTTAGTGGATATACTCTATTCTATTATGGATTTGTTTCATATGTTTATCATCCAACCTTCTAATAAACAGGTTACTGCCATTTTTATGCCATATGTACATAATTGAAATAAATTATGTTGTACTTTAAAATATCAAATATTCATGTAATACTTAGTACATACAGGCTTAATTATTATTAATTTATTTAATTTTTGCAAATGTAATGGATTATTTTAAAGCCCAAAAACTGAACATTTTGAGTCACACAGTATATACCTGTAATTAATGTTTTTTTTTAAGATTTTATTTATTTGAGAGAGAGAGAGATCACGAGTAGGGGAAAAGGGTAGAGGGAGAAGCAGACTGCCCTCTGAGCAGGGAGCCTGATGCGGGACTCAAACCCAGGACCATGGGATCATGACCTGAGCTGAAGGCAGACGCTTAACGGACTTTGCCACCGAGGTGCCCCTGTAATTAATGTTTTAAATAAAGTTTTATTTTTCTCAAATTACTTCCAGTAAGCTCAAAAGTTTTTTAAAACCAATAACAGGGACAGCTCTTCTCTAACCAGGTCTCAGAAGTCTGTGCAGGTTACCGGAGGAAGCAACAGTGGCAGGTGGGTCCTTGGGGCCTAGAAAAGGCCTGCAGAAATATCTCTGTACCCCTCTCCTACCTGAAGGGAGACAAAGCAATTTGGGCTCAAACTGCCTTTTCTGCAAATCCTGCCAACCCAGCAATTTTGTCTGAAGCTTCTGCTTCCATCTCTCAAGATCCCATCTCTATCCTCAACTATATCTGGGGCTCTCTCAGTACATGGGCCTGAGTTTAAATGAAGAAGAATTGCATGCAAATACGGCCTTGGTCCCTGGAGCATCAGTTTAGACGCAGTTGGTAGAAAGACCTTCCAGTATGAACCATATGGTGGCTCCTGTAACTGGCAATCATGTTGGAATTTGGAGAACAGAAATTAAGCAAGGAATTCGTGAAGTCATTCTGTGTAAGGATTAAGATGGAAAAATTGAGCTCAGGCTTAAATCAATAGATAACAGTTTATTGGTTCTGCTGGTCCAGGCCAATTATCCAGCTTCATTGGTTGGTCTGAGATTTGGGGACCAAGTACTCCAGATCAGCAGGGAAAACTGTGCAGAGGCTAGAGCTCTGATAAAGCACAAGGTGCTCAAACGGGCTTTTGGAGAGAACATAACTGACTATTCAGGATGGGCCCTTTGAAGGGACAATTACCATGCGTAAGGATAGTACTGGGCATAGTGGCTTTATCTTTTAAAATGGAAAGATAACACCCATAGTGAAAGATAGTTCTGCAGCCAGCAACCGTCTTGTCCCAAAACATAACATCTGTGAAGTCATGGGCAGAATGTCACTGGGCTGAGGACTGCCAAACTGCAGACATATTGTCAACATTTGAGACTAAACTTACTATTACAATCATGCCTGCTTTTTTCTTTGAACATATTATTAAATGGATGGCACTAAGCATTATGGATCACACCGTTCCTGAGGTTTAAAAATCATGGCACAATGAAAAATTCACTGAACTTTCCCAGTTTACTTCTTGAGCAACATAACTTTATATTATGCACACGAAGCCCTCTAGGAGCCAGACAGTATATGCTGCATGAAGACCCTTCTATCTTATATTATGGCTGGGAATTTTATGGTTTTGATTGGATATCTTTTTAAAAAATTCTTTTTTTTTAAATTTTTTTTTTTTAAGATTTTATTTATTTGCGAGAGAGAGAATGAGAGACAGAGAGCATGAGAGGGAGGAGGGTCAGAGGGAGAAGCAGACTCCCTGCCGAGCAAGGAGCCCGATGCAGGACTCGATCCCGGGACTCCGGGATCATGACCTGAGCCGAAGGCAGTTGCTTAACCAACTGAGCCACCCAGGCGCCCCTCTTTTTAAAAAATTCTTATACCAAATAGTATAAACTTTTGATTCCCTTTTTTCATTTGTAGATTAAGTAGAATAATACCTAATTTTGTCTTTTACTCTTAACATTCTGTAACCTAGCTACTTCGGGATGGCCTTAGGGTATTTTCCAGGTCATTTGTCCTGTTTCCCAATCCTCTCTGCAAAGAAAATGGCCGTGACACTTTATCCTGATTTTTTTTTCTTTTTGTTTTATGTTTATTCCATTTTAATTAAATATGTATAAAGTTAAAAAAAAAACAATAACAAAGTAGCTTTTCCTGATCCACTTCTCTACTTTCTAATCTTACAGCTACTTTCCTGGCATTTGCCTCCATATTTCATACACACACACACTAGGGTTCTATTGTTCTAATCTACTTTAGGGTTTTATTGTTCTGTCATCCACACACTTTTGGAATGGCTAAAACTAATACAACCAAGAAAAAGGCTTCTGAGTATTAACTAATGGTTTTCTTGCAAAGAAGCTACTTTATGCTCCGGTTGCTCCTATCATGTGGGTAGTCATCAGCTAAGTCTTCAAAGTGTTGGGACAGAATTCTTCCCCAGTCTAATGGCCTGATTGTTGTTAGACTGAAGGAAAGAATATGGTATCTAAGGAATTGTTGGTGTTGCAGACAAGGATTTCCAAACTTCTGAATCCCAAGCTTTTGTTCACTACACCTTCCCTAAAATGTTTGGTTCATATGGCTGATTAGGTGTGAATTTTCATGATTCACATAACCTGGATAGAGCCCTACTGGGCAGTGAAACTCTCCTCTTCTCACCCATAGTTTCTACTCGGATGCCATATTTAAAATTCTGCTGTGAAATTAATTCAAAACTGAGAAGTGATTCCAAGTCCTGAAGCATCTGGTAGAAGTCAGGCTACTGGGAACAATTTCTACTTATGTCTAAGTAAATTGAGAATTGGGAAGAATATCTATTTCTGCCTCAGATATACTGATATTTTCTCTATTATTTACTTGTCCTTTTAGGAATTACAAACAACATTTTAGGCCTGAATCAGAACTCTGATATTGTCTAGTTCATGATTCCTAAATAGGCTAATCATTAATTAGCAATGAGTCTATTTAAAAAAAAAAAAAACCAAATTCTAGATCTGGTTTTCTGATGCAGCATGTTTTTTGAAACTCCCTTAAGAAATTCAAGTAAGCACCCAGGTTTGAGAGTTACACAGGACTATCCTGCCCCTTAGATTCAGGAAACTGAGACATCATGGTCAGTCAGCTCTGAAATCCAGCGGGACTGCCCTGGTGGACACACTGTGTACTCGGCATTAGGGCTAGCATCTCCTCCCATTGTTCAATGGCCAACCTGTGTCTTTCATGATGGTTAGTGCCCATGGTTGCTAAAAATTTCAAATACATTCACACTTTGCAGCTAAGAAGTGGCACCCGGGTCTTCCTGCCATGACTGCAGTGGTGAGTGTCCACTATATTTTGCTGACACCACTTTCCATACAAAGTTTTGTTTGCTTGCTACCCGATGGCTAGAACAAATCTTGTTTGTACTTATTGAATATCTAATGTCTTTGCAAGATGAACATTATCTCACCTTTATCATTCCCGATAATTAAATTTGGTTGTCCTGATTGATGTGTCCTTTAAACTGGAAGATTAGTGAGAAGAAGAAAAAAACTTAACAGCTTAAATGTAGTTCACTTGAGGAGAAATCACTTGGGTATTATGAAGACATGACTTCTTATCATCAAAAGAGAAAGCTGGCAGCTAAAGGTAAGACGATCATACCAACTGGTTTGTCCAGCAAGTCCTCATTTATATCTGTTGTCTAAGTGTAATTATTCATGTGGCCCCTTTCACTCTCTGAAGTCTCCAGGTTTGGACAATAAATTATTCGGTCACACTATTCATAAGATATTTTGTATATTTCAAAATATTCAGCACCACTGACAGGTCTGGATGTAAAAAATACTCCAGCAGTCTGAGGGACAAATGCAAGGTGAGCCAGACTGCAGCAGCTTCACCCCACTGATGCCAGGACTCGTTTGGATAACAGGACTGAATAGGCAGGGGCTTCTCTGGGCTTCTTGTTCTATGCAAATTCCTTTGGAATCATGTGCTTGAGTGAAAAAGACCATTTTCTGAAGTATGTAGGATTAATTTTCAGTAGGAAATGAATGTAGTTCACCAGAGCTACAGTCCTCAACTGGAATCCCCAAATAGTTCTTCAGTTGTATTCTTCCAAGATTGGAGCTAACATGTACTAAAACTTGTCTTAGGCTACTTGGTGAGTACTTCATGTGCATGGCCTCATTAACCCTGACAGTGATGCTTATGGTTTAGGTACTCCTACAATTCTCATCTCCTAAATAAGAAAATGAGACTCAGAGAAGAAACTTGCCTTAGGTCACAGATCTGATAAATGATAAAGGCAGGATTTGGATGGGAGGGGTGGAGAGAGAGAGAGGGAGAGAGGTGGAGTGGGGCAGGAAGAAAGACTGGAGGGAAATTCAGTAGATCAGAGAAATTCGAGTTGAACAAGCAAGCTTCAGGGAGGTCAGTAATTAGGGTACAGATGGGGACATAAACATTCATTCAATAACCATGTATTTGGTTTTCACTATATTCCATGAGCTCTACTAGGTTCTCAGGCTCTGTCTGCTAAAGAAGGCACAGTCTCTGCAATCAAGGACAGTCAGCCAGGGAGGCAACCACAACCTAATTCAGGGAGTGCTTGGCAAAGGTTAGTGTCAAGGAAGGATGCACATTAAACTGAGGTGGCATGAGGAGACAGTCGTGGAAGGTTTCTTAGGGGAACCCCCCAGCTGAGCAGAAGGAGGATACAATAAGTAAAATTTATCCAGTAGAAGACAGAAGGAAGCACATTCAAGAAAGTAGGATCACCAAAGTCTGGAGATATCCAAAGGGCAGCCACATTGGGAGCTGCAGGTGGGAAGATGTGCAGAATCAGAGGGTGGCACAGAGAAGGATGGCTCATATGGGGGATGTCCACTGCATGCTCCTGTTTGTAACACCCACACCTAAGACACTGTTTGGTGTGGAACACAAGGGAAAGTTTGAGAAATGAATAACTGAATGAATAATTGAATACATGATGAGAACTGGTGTTCCAATGTTGAGACATAAGCTTCCAAAGGCAAAAAGCATATAAACAGATTAAAAAAAGAATCCACATGGTCAGCAGCCTGTGGGAGTGAAGCTGCATTTCTTTTTATTACTCCTCCATACCTCTGCCAGTTTTATTAAAACTCCTCTAAAATACCTGATAATAGAGAACTGATAGTAGAGAATAGGGTGGTTGGTGATTAATACGGGCTTTGCTTGCATGTCTGTGCCCCACTTGTGTGGACCTGGGCAAGTGCCTGAGCTCCTCTTTGTTCTCACTGGTGAAGTCAGAGATTGGATTGTTGTTCAGGCTGAACGAGAGGTGAAAACTTCTTAGCATAGTGCTTGCCACATATAGGTATTTTTTAGTTTTAGCTATTGATGGACATATCCTCTGCTTTTGCACAGTTACCATTATTTCAGTAAGTGAATTCAGCAAAAGCATTCCAACCAAATGACAAAGAATCTGTCTCTATTAATCTCCCCTCTGCTATGTGCAATTGCTATGTGCAGTTTCTGAGAATTCATTTTATGTAAATGCATTTATATATATTGTTGGTTATTTTGAAAAGCAGGTATTAGTATGTTTTTATTTTATTTACTTCCACTTCAAACTCAGTAGTAGTTGGAGATGGAACATTTTGGAGAAGTGTGACCACAATCTTAACCCCAGGACTTAATTCCAATACATTAAAAAATAAATCTAATTATTTAATGAATCTAAATGTTGAAAATATAAATCACACACTGCCTCAGGATGGTCAGGGATATTTTTAAACAAACCCATTACACCCTTGGAACTTCAGAAGACCATCTCTTTTCTCAGGGAGGCCTGTTGTTACATCAACGATCCCTACTAACTACATGGAAGATCAAACAATGTTAGCATATTCTTAGTAATTCAGAAACTGTGGATTGGGTCTGGGAAATGCAGTAACTTTTGGCCCATGAGCTGTGTAGGACTCTTTCCCCACCTCATTCGTGTATAGAACTGTCATGATAATATGGGAAAAAAGAAATAGGTCATTATAGATAATGAGTGCTCCCTACCCCAGAACCTATAATGATCAAAATTAGAATTCTTATAGACATAACTGCAGAATATGCATTTAAACACATTTGTCATCTGGATGGCAAATTAAATACTCATGTGAGGTCAAACCAAAAATATTTACGACATAGCCCCAGATGCAAAGTTGTGAGGCCCGAGGCCGTCAGATTCAATGGTATATTTTGAGGATATAATTAAAAATTATAAATGATGGGGCACCTGGGTGGTTCAGTCGTTAAGTGTCTGCCTTCGGCTTAGGTCATGGTCCCAGGGTCTTGGGATCGAGCCCCGCATTGGGCTCCCTGCTCCGCGGGAAGCCTGCTTCTCCCTCTCTCACTCCCCCTGCTTGTGTTCCCTCTCTCGCTGTGTCTCTCTCTGTCAAATAAATAAATAAAACCTTAAAAAATTATAAATGAATGTACTACACTTTGTACCCTCTCACGTGTCAACCATAGCATGTTTTTAATACCACAAATGTTTGAGAATCTTACTGATGTCATAGACTGTGCTGGAGGGAGACAAAAATGAATAAAATGCATAAAATATGATCGAATTGAGCATACAAAGTATGTGTTAGTTCAAACACTAATCAGAATGAGAAGAGCTAAATTCAAAGGGTGGTTTTGCACACTTTTGTTAATGCTTTCTGGTGCAAGTTGTTCTATAATGGTACCTGCCTAGCAGTGTTCACTGACATCTAGGCATTAGCCCCACAACAATATTTTATTACCATTACCACTTCTGAAAAACAAACTTAAAAACAATTGCTATGTGGGATATACCTTGTGGTGCCTTTAGTTTCACAGGCATGACTGCGGCCTGAAGTCAGTAGAATGTACACCCACCTACCTGAAGACACCAGAGACGCAGACTGCCTGGGCCGCCAAGACTTCAGAACACCTGGAGCAAATCTGGGTGAAGCAATGTGCCTCAGAGAAGACCATCCCAGCACTAGATCAAAGGCTGAGTCATCACAGTATAAAAAAAGCTGAACCACAGGCCCAACGAAGTGTTTATGGAGTAATAAAAAAAAAGTCTGTGTGATGCTTCTTTGGAGAATAGGCAATTTTAGTATGAAATGAAGTATCACGTTAGAGTGAGCAACAAAAATGTGCCTTTGTGAGCACACTGACCCCCCCGCCTCTGCCAGCAATATCTGTGATTGGGATGCATCATGAGTAAGAAGCTTGGCACATACTTAGACTCCCTCATTTTGTTTTGAGCAAAAATACATCATTTAGCAAGTGTCGACTCTGACAGTTCCCTTTGAAGAATGTCCGGGAACGTTCCGTGCTGTTGAGGACACCTCGAGATCAGGCAATGAGCGGAGGAAGTGCTCTGATGAAAGATGGTCAAAACCAAGGTGAACTGTTGGGATCTAAGCTTCCTGCAGGATGAATGACAAGATTTCATAGGAAATTCTCAGTGACTGAGAAGCATCATCATCTTATTATATGATTGAATGCTTACTATACAGCTGGGCATTCTGGTTGGCATTTACTATAAATTATTTCATGTCAACCCACAGCCACCTGCTGCTGCTCTCTGAATAGACCTCTTTCCAGGCAGTGTAACAGTGACTAGAAGCACAGAGCATTCAAATTCTGCCTTCTATTTGCTTAAAATTTTGGAGCCTCAGTTTCTTCATCTGTAAGGTGGGGATAATAATAGCCCCTACCTCGTAGAGCTGATGTGAAAAATAAAGGCGTAAACATAGGTACAGTTCTTGGAAAATGCCCATAGGCTGTTATGAGCTACAAGGAAACTGAAGCTGAGACCTTATAGGACGTGCCCAAAGTAGCACTGACAGGAAGTGGAAGGAGGGAAATTTAAGTCCCGGGAAGTTCAACTCTAGAGAACTCTCTCTCAACCATTCTACTGTGCTGTGAGAAAGTGTCTAAAGAGGAAACTACACTACTTCACGCCAATAATTGTTTACTGAGTGCGCTGGACTCTAACCCCTTTGAGGTCAGAGACCATGTCGTATTTACGTCTATACCCTGAAAACCTAGCATAGTCAGGCACAAGAGAGACGAAAAACTGTGACTCAATATATGTCAGGCCTTGAAGGAGATATTATGGGATGTAGAGAGGAAGACAAGACATAATTCTGGCCAGAGTTTCAACTGTGGGCCGGCTCACCTAGCCTGTGCCCAAGAGTGACTGAGAACAGTAAAATACTAAATGACCACAGGTTGCTGTGACTTGCTGTATATAAAGAAATTTCTTAATTGAAAGAAGATTGTGCCAGAATTCTCAGAGACAGTCCCTTTCAGCAAGAAGTTAGAGTATTTGCTTACCCTTCTCCTCTTCACTTTAATATAAATAAATATGTCCTTCTAACTGATTTTTTAGTTAACATTGTTAATGGCCTAGGACTCAGAAAATGAGAAGAGACCTATGCTAAAGAGTTGCATGAAAGGTATGCTTCTCACGGAACAATAGACTGAGGGCAAACTCACCCAATTGCAGACCAAGCTTTGTCTCTAAATAATTACAGGACTTTAGAAAATCCCTTGGCGCTCATCTATTAAAGGAGAGAGTTGAATCAGATTTTCTTCACAATGTCTTCTACCTAAAATTTCTCGAATTATTTGACAGATGGGCTTCAACGATTACCTATTGAAATGGCCAAGAGGATTTGAAAAGAATGTTTGACTCTGGGTGTTGAAAAGTCAGAAATAGCTGAGCTGGCAATTCTGAACTGCAAGACCACCTTCGGTGCTTTCCCCAAGAATTCGGATCTTCCAGGTGTTGTTGAATGAAAACAATTTTGTTCTTTTTATGGTTCTCTGATTCTACAAAACTCCTTCTCTAGATATGAGCTGGATTCAATCAGAACTTGAGTATTACCCACATTAGTCATTAGGGTTCTATTTCTAGTTTATCAAGCTCCTTATGTCCTCTGTTTTGTTAAAAGTAAGTCCAAGAGCAGGGGTTGTCTTTCTTAAAGACAAATATCATTTTGTATTCACCATATAGCAAGCTTAATCAGTAACTACCTCTAGTGGATTTCCTAAAACACTGCTATTCCATTTTTGTCCATAGTAGATAGACTAAAGTATGGAAGGAAAGCACATAAAATAGTGCAATTTATGAATTCAATGCTCCAAATTCTTATTGCACAAGAAATCCTTGACAGCTTCATTTACTTTGTGTTTGGACGAGAGAGTAGGTTCCCACATTTAATACAAGATTTTGCAGCAGAATTTTTATTTTACTTTTCAATTTATTTTATTTTTTATTTTATTATTATTATTATTATGTTATGTTAATCACCATACATTACATCATTAGTTTTTGATGTAGTGTTCCATGATTCATTGTTTGTGCATAACACCCAGTGCTCCATGCAGAACGTGCCCTCCCTAATACCCATCACCAGGCTAACCCATCCCCCCACCCCCCTCCTCTCTAGAACCCTCAGTTTGTTTTTCAGAGTCCATCGTCTCTTGTGGTTCATCTCCCCCTCCAATATCCCCCCCTTCATTCTTCCCCTCCTACTATCTTCTTCTTCTTTTTTTTTCCTAACATATAATGTATTATTTGTTTCAGAGGTACAGATCTGTGATTCAACAGTCTTGCACAATTCACAGCGCTCACCATAGCACATACCCTCCCCAATGTCTATCACCCAGCTACCCCGTCCCCCCCACCCCCCCCCCCCCACTCCAGCGACCCTCAGTTTGTTTCCTGAGATTAAGAATTCCTCATATCAGTGAGGTCATATGATACATGTCTTTCTCTGATTGACTTATTTCGCTCAGCATAACACCCTCCAGTTCCATCCACATCATTGCAAAAGGCAAGATCTCATTCCTTTTGATGGCTGCATAATATTCCATTGTATATATATACCACATCTTCTTTATCCATTCATCTGGCGATGGACATCTTGGCTCTTTCCACAGTTTGGCTATTGTGGACATTGTACAGCAGAATTTTTAAAATTTTGATATTATGCTATCAGTGATACTTAAATTTCAGTTGTGCCAGCAAAAGAACCTCACAATCTTGATCCAGTGGAATTGTTACATCTAGCTTCCATTCACTTATTCAGCTCTAACAACAGCCCCCACTTGTTGAAAATCTATTACAGTTCAGTGGTGGGCTGGGTACTTGTAGCTCTGTTTGCTCACAGCAACACCACAACATGGGTACTGTTATTCCCATCTTGCTACTGAGGACACTGGGGGTTCAATGACTGGCAAGTTCTTCTCCAGCCTGGGTAACAGCTGTCAGGAGATGGTGTTGGGATGCTTTTCTAGATTGCATGACTCTGAACCCTTGCACTTCCCCATGCTGTGTTCTAGGATTTAGGATTACCTGTTAGGGTAAGGGACACAAATAATATGTGAGAAGGTGTTCTCCTTTATAACACCTTGAACAGTTTGGGAGCTGATAGATAAACATGCTTGAAATGTGAAATAAACAGTGGGTGGTAATGTATAATTAAGAATCAGAAAAAATTTAATTCTAAGGAGGCTGACATGCTGGGAACTACAGTGGTCCATGAGGACCCCACAGGGGAGGAACAAGCTACTCCTTGACCTCATGTAGGATCTAGATCAGAAAGCAGACCAGGAGATTCTTCAGGAATGAGGAGGAGGAGGTGGGATTAGCCTGACATATCCCCAAGGTGGTAAGCAAACACATTTGCCTTGATTCAGAAAGTTTGTATTGAAAAGTTGGGCAAATTTGAATAATATTGGTCAAGAGTCACAAATTATCAGCCTGAAGGCTGATTAGGACTCATAGATGTTGTTCTTATGGCCAACACAATATATATATGCCACTTGTAAAATTTGAATCTCTTAAGCAGGATGTGTACCTTCTCCTTTGCCAAAGGTCCTTTTCTCCTGTACATCTGGTCAACTTATCCATTTACCTGCATGTATACCTAGCCAACTTAAACAGTACCTTACCTGCCTTGGTCCTGAGGACATTTAATTTTGTGACATCTAACACAGACAATCATGGCACATCCATATTAACAGACTTGGATATAAACTGATAACAGTATAAAAAGATCATTTTGGTCTAACTTCCAGGAGACCTAAGAGTTATAAAAATAACAAAAACAATAATCCTTATATTTGCTTAATGTTTACTCTACATGAAATATTTTTACTTATTTTTTTTTTCATTTACAGCATAAAAATTAAATCTTTCTTTTGGATACATTTAAGAAATAGGAACTTAGACTTAATGTACACTTTTTCTCTATACTTTGTTTTCCCTTAATTTATAACTCAGATCCAGAAAATGAAAAAAATTACATTCAATCAAAGTAGATGTGTCAATTCCAGGCTTGTGCTAAACACTCAATAAACATTTCTTGAATGATTGAATAAACGAATACACAGGTAAATGAACAAATGAATGAATGGTTAGAAAGATGGTAGGATTTTAGTTAGACTTTTTAGGAAGGACTTTTTCATGAAGAAGAAGATGAAAGGCATTCCAGGTTGAGATGCATCATAAATGAAAGCATAGAGCCAAGAACAAAAAACCCGTGAACATGCTCAGTGATTGATGTGAGGTTTACAAGCAGGAGACTGGTGGTGAGAAGCTCAAAGTGAAAGTTGGGGCAGATCAGAGAAGACCTGGGAACAAGGCCAGCAGTCTAGATGGACACGCAACCACCAGAGCATTAGCCTTGGGCAGTGATGAGGATGATACTTAATCATGTGTGGACATGACAGGATAGAGAAAATAAACTGGGGATATCTGAATAGCAGATGACCAGCTAGGACACAGCTCAGCAGGGACCCAGATGCAGGTGATGACAATGAGAAAAGGAAAAAGACTGACAGCTGTTTTAAAGTAAACACATAAAAGATATTTCAGCAGGAGAAACAGGACAGTGGGAGAAATCCAAAGAAAGATGCCCCTTATGTTTCATTAATTGTAGTTCTTATTGTGATACTTACTAGTATACTGTTGTAATTCTTAAGATCTTCATTTGAGGAACTAGAACATACACACATATGGAACACGTTTTTATCTTCTTTTAGCCACAGCAATCCTTGGCTCTGACCAGCAAATGAAAATCAGAAATCATAGGAAATCACAATTGCAATTTAGTGTTGAGATATGGAAGGCTTTTTGCTTGATCTAGGCAACCCCATTATTTTTTAGCAGAATGATTAATAAATGATATTGAACTCTTCAGATAGTTGGCTACACAATACTTAGACCCCAGCATGGGCAGTGCAAAACTTTGCTGAAGATTGTTCAGAGATTCACCTAAACACATAAAAGTCTAATTCTGAAATCTATATTCCTGCAATTTTCAGTGTTGTGTTTCATCTAAGTAATGGTTTGCCTTGGGAATTTTAAAAATATACCAATGCTCAAGTCTTACCCTAAAATAACTGTATCAGAGTATCTGAGGAAGGGATCTGAGCATTATTATTTTTTAAGTCTCCAGGATAATCCTAAATTGTAGCAAGTTTGGGAACCATTGGTCTATATGTCACCCAGATTAGTTTTCAAAGGCAGTGAAAAGTAACCAGTCAAAATGTCATGTTCTGGTACAAATCTACTCCTTGCATTTTCTGAGTCTCTTCTTATTCTTAGTTTAGAAGAGTAACCTGAGCCAGGAACTTGCCACACTCAACCCCCAGGTGACTGGAGAGCAGAGTGCATCATGACAACAGTAGTGTTTGCATAATGACTTGTGGTTTCCATGGCATCTTACCATTTCTCTTTCTTCACTAATCTTCTAAGGCCTATTTTCTTATTATAGACATTCTGTGTTTCCATTCACCTGGGATCATCTCAAAGTACAGAAATCTGTGAGCAGAAATGAAATTCACTTACAGGGCTGTTCATGTGAAGAAATACATCTAGAACCAAGTGGCTTCAAGCTACTCATGAAGTGAAAGGTGCCTCTGGGACCTGTTGTTGACACTTAATGCTTGACTCGCACTCTAAAGATGTATTTCAAGCTATGTGATGACAAGTTCAGGACTTGCTTAATTGGATGGTGCAGTTCACTAGAAAAACTGTCATCAAGAGCACCCCTGTACCATGGTTTACTCCATTTTCCTTGGACTGGGTCATAGAACTACAAAGCAAGGCTGGTAGCAAGCCTGGCAGGTTGCAGGTGCAGCATTGCAGAGAGAATTCTAAATGGGAAGCATATGCTCAGGTCTCACTAGCACAAATGTCTCTTCCCTGGGCAAGTCCCTTGCTCTCCATGGGCCTCTGCCACCATGTCAACATTGCTTCTGGTTCTAAATATCTAGGACTATTAACTTTAGAAGTCTGTATTTTCTGAAAAGAGCTACACTAATTCTGAACTAGCTACTCAAAGTACCTTTCTGGATTGGGGTGATTAAAAATATCTCACTCCATTTGTCTTGTTGAGGAACACGGGGGATAGGAGCTTCTGAGAGGAGGCGAGCAGGTGGACTTGTGCCTCAAAACCAGGAAGTGCAGAACGGCCAGTGGAGGTTTTCAGTGGACCACAACCATGGCACCTCTGCCTCATGGTAAAAGCACAGAAAGCATTGTGTTTAGTCTTTAAAGGACATGAGGGAAATCAAACTTGCAATATTCATAACCTTGTAAGACCTCAAAATTTTAGACTTGAAATATGAGAAGAGAAAACCTGAGCCCTACTTCTGAGCTTTGGCTATTTGGGCAAGTGTCATGGTGATGGGCATCAGGGGCCTGTTTCAATCAGATTAGAAATAGGAAGGGGTGCTCCCTACAAAGGGTGCAGTAAGCCTACTGAGGAAAAGCAAGGACACTGTCCTCGAGGACAGTGAGTGGGAGCTGCTCAGGCTGAGACAGAGGTGCGGGTAGTATGGCCCTTCAACACCAGCCATGGAGCCTGCACTTTATAGGAGTAAGGCATTCTGCAAAAAGACTCACCACCTAAGTTCATGGACTTACAAAATCTGCTTGAGTAAGTAGTGTTGAATAACTACATTGCCAAAGGTCAAAGCACTCTGTGATATGGGCATGGAAGCTGGGATGGGGACAAGAGAAGGGGGGAGACCCAGAGAGAACTCTGGCCACACCCATTAACAGCTGCGACCCATTTCTTGGGTCCAGAGGAGGGGTGACAGCCAAACCTCTTAGAGCTTCAGAGCACACACCCATGGAGACCTATCACATTAGGTTTTTATCAGAATCTAATTAGTTTTGGGGGTGCCTGTGTGGCTCTGTCAGTGAAGTGTCTGCCTTCAGCTCAGGTCATGATCTCGGGGTTCTGGGATTGAGCCCCATTCAGGTCACGATCTCAGGGCCCTGGGATTGAGCCCCATGCCAGCTCCCTGCTCAGCGGGGAGTCTGCTTCTTCCTCTGCCTCCCCCTCACCCCCCTCATGCTCTCTCTCATGCTCTCTTTCTGTCTGAAATAAATAAATAAAATCTTTAAAAAAAAAGAGTTAAATGTGCTAAAATTGTATTAATCAGATTCTTAAAATGTGCTAGAGAATGACAAGAAGGACATAAATTACGAAGCTTTCTTTCTTTTCTACTATAGAGTTGTAAAGAAAGGGACATAGGAAGAAAGTGAATCTACGTGTTCTAAATTCATTGACATGTATAAATAATAATCTTTTATGAAACTTATCAGAGAGAATGGGTTAAGGGGAATAGGTTTATTTTTTAAATGAAATTAAGTAAAATTACGACATTTGCTGAGGAAAAAGAGTGATGGAGACTTTCTTGTGGGAAGCAACTTAAAACTCAGTTGGAAACTAACCCTAAGCACAAAGCCTGGAGCTAAGCAAAAGGAATAATCTGGTAGTTCCTCATTTTGGTTGAAATCCAAAGTGGTTTGGATCTGACCTTAAAAGGGCAGACTTGGTTGGCTTGTTCTTGACTCCTCCCACTATACAAGTCCTTGAAATTACAGAAGAGATACAATAAAATGAGTATAAACTGGTGACATAATGACAAATGAGAAAGAGTGTGATCAGTGAACATTTAGAGAAATTTCTGAAAGATGAAAAGCAGATGGGATTTGATTTAGAAAGAAATACAGTGTGAGCAAAGAACAATAAACAAAATGGCCATATACGGCCACTTTTGTGGGAGCCTTATTCCTGGGACTCAGACACAAGTAAGGGGGAATGTAAGTGGTGGCAGGAATGGCTCTCATAAATTGGGGGCAGCAACCCAATTGTGGCGAATTCTAGAGAATGATAAAGAAGACAAAAAAATTTAAGATTACCCAGATGGAATTATTTACAAAGGGGATAAACCCTTATCTGGGGCCACCGACAGATAAGAGACCCCTCCAGTGGAAAGCCAGCATGTCACTATTGTAAGAAGTCAGGACCCTGGGAAAAGGAATGCCCAGCCGGATTTAGGGAAAGTCTCCTGCTCCTCCAACACCCATTATTTTGTGAGGGACTTGCATCCCATTCTTTTCTACATCTTGCACTGAGGAATCAAAATTCTTCCTTGTATTTACCTAGAGAGGCTTTCAATGTTTATGGCAATGGGTCCTCAGATTTGTCTGCTGTAAATTTTAGGCATTTACAAGAGAAACAAGAATTTTCTTCAGCTTGAGGGTCCATTCTAATTCAATATGAGAATGATTTATTGATAGCTGCTAACACTACATGCTTGTAGATGAGATACCTTAGCTTTACTAAACTTTTTAGCCTCTTTGGATGCATTGCAACATCATCAACACAAAGTCAGGTATTAGAGACATTTGTTCCAGACTGGGTGATAGAGAATAGTTCAATCCTGAAGTCAGCCTATTTTACAAAGGCAGCAACCTCCCAGAAATCAAAAACAAACAAACAAAAGCTTGTCAATCGGGGGGTTAGTTTTCCCTAAAAGCAAAGCCTTTCTCTGAAATGTTACATGATAAATCAGAAGAACCTTTATTGTGGCCAAAATAAGCAAAAGAATCCTTTCAAAATCTTAGAGTAGCTACTGTGTCAGAGTGCCTAACTCGTAAATGCCTCTCCTGCCGTAAGGAAAGAGAGGACGAGAGAGTCACTAGTGGCGTGCCCTGTGAGGCTGCAGGTGTGTGCACAAGTCCAGCTCACGTCTCCATGGTAGGAGACTCTGTTGGGTGCTCAGGGGCCATGCGCAGCTGTCCCCCTGACCACAAAGGCTCCGGCTTCAACAATGAGATGTTTAGCTTCCATGTGCTATGTGGGGTTGCTGCTTGTTGACAAGTTCATGAGACACAGCCCGTCTTGCCGTGCCTTAAGGGCTAGGAACAAGCCTGTGGTCGGCCCTGATGCTTCCTTTTGAGCCCAGCTTGGATGTTGCCAGATCCTGACCACTTCACAGCCCTCAAGGGAGATCCTGGCCCTTGGTCTGGATCCTGTGTTGTTCCTCGTCCCAGGGCTGACTTGACAGTGCTCAGTCGTGGGTCTTCTGTGAAACAGTTGGGAAAGAGAAGAGCATAGTGCAGTAGTCAGTCTCCATGAGGTTTTAGGGGCTTATGTACTCCTAAACATAAAATCAGTACGAAGGCCAGAATTCACAGCTGTTATGCAAGCTGTTGAATTAGCCACTGGTCTTCGTGTGAAACCCTACACTGATGGTTAATGTGTTGGGGGATTGTGATGCCTGGGCCAAATTTGGAAGAACAGAAGTTTTCTAATGTTGATGGGAACTAAAATACCGCTTACAAAGCAATATTGTCAACAGTTCAATGATGAACCATGCAATACGTCTGAAAAACAAAGCAGCAATATAAATGTGAAGTTTTAAAAAGTTTATATTCTTTGGCTTACTAATTCCATTTCACAATATCTATCCAAATTAAATTATCAGATTTGCTTACACATATTTATATGAAGATCTATACATAGCCAAAAGAAAGTGAAGAAGAAACAAAGTTACTGAAGGCCCCCCAAATAAAGAAATGGCTTAAATAAATTTGTTCTTATTAAATGAGATTTGATTTAGCCAATGAATGATGTTAATATTTCTGCTGTGTAGAAAGTGTTTATAACACAACGTGAAACAAGAAAGCAGGAGACAAAATAGAATACAAAGCTTAGCTTGGAAGAAATCCTGCCAAATGCTGACAGTAATTCCTCTTCAGATGGTGCTGCCCTCTTGAAGAAGAATTCCTGCCCTGTCACATCTGGGTGGTCAGGAGGCAGAAGGGCAAATTCTTCCTTCTTCTTCCTTTCCTTTTACCCAGGCCCTCAGCAGATCAGGTGATGCCCACTGGAGAGAGCTCACAAATTCAATTAGTGATTAGTTCACAAATTCAAGTGCTAATCTCATCCAGAAATACCCTCACAGACATGCCCAGGAAAATTGTTTAATCTGGGCACCTCCTAGCCTCGTCAAGTTGACACGTAAAATTAACCATCAGGTGTTATGAATTAAAGAAGTATTATCCAGATATCACATAAAAGTCAATGTGGAAAGCAAACAATGGAAGTTCAATTTATATCAGGAAAAGTGGTAGAAATTAACCTAACATCTGCTAAAATATTCAGTGTTTTATTCTGTGGATGGGGATTATTTCAGTTGGGTAACCAAGGAAGAAATAAGCCATGATAGTTAAATAGCCATACAAAACACAAACTATAATCTATAGTAGGTCTAGAAATGGAGCAACTATTCAGCTAATTTTTTTTTCTATTGGTTCTTATATAGGAATGAAATTTTAACTGAGGACAACATCCAGAATGATACATAGAAGCAAGGCTATTGCTATGGTGGAGTCAAGGTCATGAGCCCCAGAGTAAGGACAAGAGACAGAAAGACCCCATGTAGGCAAATACAGGACTCCAAATATAATGCTGGTCATGGTTGAAAAAAAAAAGTGCCACCCACCTTTTCCTTCTAGATCAATTTTTAGTGGACTTTTCTGTCTTGGAAACATTTTTCCTTGTGAATATACAATGGTGAACTATTTGCTTTAGTTCTCTTTAGCTGGTTTTAATAAACTAATACTAATGGGAAGTATACTAAATTCTAGGGACAGAAGTTTAAATGGTAATCAGTCCTTGCCCCCCCGCACTGTGCACATTACCATGTACACACAGAAAGTTATCAATTAATTTGAGATGATCTTGGTCCCACCGTGTTAAGTGTAAAAAAAAAAAAAAAAAGCAAGATTGTGGCTCTACTTATCCAAGTGAAAATTCTCATTCAAGTAGATTTCGGACTAAACCCACAAAGACATCAGTATTCACTGTGTCCCCAGACAGTCTGAACGCAAGTGGACAGATGGCCACATGTGCTGGCCACGCAGCAGGCCCTCTAGCTCCACATCTCTGGCATCCAAACCCCAGCTCTAGATCTTGCTAGGTTGGAGACTTGGCATGTTATTTAATTTCAGTGTTTCCAGTTTCCTTGATTCAGTACATATAAAGCATGTGGAGTGCCTGCACATAGTGAGTGCTTTGCTGTATCCCACCTTAATCAAGTCTGTGCCTCAAAGCCCTGGGTTCAAAAGATGAGAAGTGTCATGGAGAATGTGGAGTAGAAGTTCAGGGCCGGGTCTTAGTTTACTTAAAACCAGCTAAACTGGGCTTAAATTCTAGCTCTCTTGCTCAAAACTAAGTTACTTTGAATAGTATAAACCCATCTTTGTCTGTGAAGGAGGAGTAACAAGTAAATGGGCTATGATAAGGATGAAATGAGATAGTATTTGTTAGGCATGAAGAACGGGTAGCACATTGCATGTGTTCTCTTAGCTACAGATGCTACTCCTGATTTGCGGCATCGTGTAACTATTAACTATGACGAGTATAAGAAGAAAGAATTGCTTCTTGGTGACTGAACTTCAAATTTTAAAGCAGTGACATAAATATTTTAGACTTAAATAGAAAAATGAGAATTTCTGTAAGCCCAACCACAGCCTAAAAAAGCAGACACTTCAACAAATGGAATATTGCCATCAATCTTATTTCTGAGTTTAATCTCCACAGGAATTTTAAATGAATGCCAGTAAGAGTAATATTATACAATGTATATTAGCTCCTAAGCCTCTCATGTATCTGTTCTTTCAGAGAACAAACATATGAGGCAAATCTCTCTCTCCCCATTTTACAGATAAAGACCCTGGAGGCTGGAGGCTGGCTCTCTCCCAGGGTCTCACCGCGAAGTAGCGGCACCACCGTTAATTGATTTCCAGTGTACTTCTCTCCCCACAGCATCTTATCTCCAAAATGCAAAACATTGTTTCTGACATTATTTCTATATTAAAAAATTTTAGGCTTTTTATCTTTATGCAGTCATATTTGACATATTTTCTGCTTTCATTACGAAAGTGCCAAGTCTCCAAATGAGATAAACTTGTGGTTATTTTCAGCATAGGTGCTCTATTTCGTGTGTAGTTTCCAAAATAAAGCTAGGTCTATGTGAATCTATAGTTTACAATTCATGAGCAATTACAAACACTAATAACCAATATAAACACTTACATTTTATTCACTCATTTCTCTGCAAATGTTGGGAGTTTGATTTATTTCAGTGTAGTAAAAAATAGGATTCATGACTACTATCCCAACTGTTTAGTGTTCTTTAGGCCAAAATAAATTTTTTTAAAGATTTTATTTATTTATTTGACAGAGAGAGAAATAGCGAGAGCAGGAACACAAGCAGGGGGAGTGGGAGAGCGAGAAGCAGGCTTCCTGCCGAGCAGGGAGCCCGATGTGGGACTCGATCCCGGGACCCTGGGATCATGACCTGAGCCGAAGGCAGACGCTTAACGACTGAGCCACCCAGGCGCCCCAGGCCAAAATAAATTTAAAGATAGTTTTCTTTAAGTTAAAAAGATCCAGAGGGTCCCAATATACTAACTATAATCAACAGCCAGTTACATATGTTTGTTCATTTTATATGGCAAACATAGCACTCTTTGAGATTTACTTCCTATTTTTTCCAATTTTTAAAACTGTGCTAAAATACACAAAACATAAAATTTACCATCCTGACCATTTTTAAGTGTACATGTCAGTGGCATGAAGCGCATCCACGTTGGTGTGCAATCCTCACCACCATCTGTCTCCAGAACTCTTCTCATCTTAGAAAACTGAAACTCTGCACACACTAGGCAATAACTGGCCCTGGCAACACCATTCTTTCTACCTCTATGAATTTCATTATTCTGGGTACCCATATATGTAAAATCATACATATTTGTCTTTTTGTGACTGGCTTATTTCACTGAGTATAATATCCTCAAGTTCATCCAAACTGTAGCTGACATCAAATTGTCTTCCTTTTTAAGACGGAATAATATTACATTATATGGATAGAGCACATTTTGTTCATCCATTCATCTGTCGATAGACAATGGGGTTGCTTCCATGTTTTAGCTATTGTGAGTAAGGCTGCAATGAACATGGGGACACAAATATTACTTTGAGACCCTGCTTTCAATTGTTTTGGGTGTATACCCAGAAATGGAATTGCTGGATCAAATGGTAATTTTCTATCTTTTTTTTTGAGGGACCACCAAACTGTTTTCACAACAGGTGCATGATTTTACATTCCCACAAAAGTGTGTGAGGGTTCCAATCTCTCCACATCCTCATGAACACTTGTTTTCTGTTGTGTTTTCTGTTGTTGTTGGTTTTATAGCGGCCATCCCAACGTGTGTGTGGCAGTATCTCAGTGTGGTTTTGATTTACATCTTCCTAAAGACTAGTGATGATGGCCATATTTTCATGTGCCTATTGACCATTTACATGTCTTCTTTATAGAAATATCTATCCAAGTCATCTGCCCATTTTTTAATCAGGTTTTCTTATTGTTGATGAGTTTTAGGAGTTTTTCTTAATATATTCTAGATATTAATTCCTTTCCAGATGTATGATTTGCAAATATATTCTTCCATTCTGTGGGTTGACTTTTTACTGTATTGATGGTGTCTCCTGATGCACAATTTCTTTTAATTTTCATAAAGTCCAATTTGACTGTTTTTCTTTTGTTGCCTGTGCATTTGGTGTCTAAGAAATCACTGCCACATCCAATGTCATGTTTTCTTCCCAAGATTTTATACTTTTAGGTCTTATATTTAGGTCTTTGATCTATTTGAGTTAATTTGTGTAAATGGTGTTTCTTCACTGATTTTTAAAAATTATTATTTCTGAGTCTGCCGTTGGGATGTGACTAGTGTGCACTTTAACTATTATATTTTTAACTTAAAAAAAGAGATTAATCTTTTGGGCCAAATGAAGATTATAGTTTCGAACTCCTTTATCTAACTTCTAAAAGGATACTTCACCCACCACAAGCAATTCTTCCAAAGGAAAAGATATTTTTCAATCAAATATTACCTGCCCATAGCGAAAAATCAAAGACTATCAAAGGTTTATTACGGTACGTGGGAGTCCTCTGCACCATCTTTGCACCACTTCCCCGCCCCCAACCCCAGAGACACCCACTACAGTCATCTTGAGTAGTATATTCTGGTATTCCTTCTACTTCTTTTTAAGTACTGGCTTAGAGTACTCTTCCTTGGTTTATCTTATTGTCCTTTTGTTCTGGCAGGGAGAGTACATGTCTCCCGTTCTCCTGATGTCTTCTCCATATTAAGTTACAATTTTGCGGTACAATAATCCACGTTCGTATGACTATGACTGTTACTTCTACTGTTCATGATTGAACTACTCAGTGACTGCTGAGCCAGACGTACTGTGACTGTATTTCCTTTCTCGTAACACTTGGTGTTTTACTTAATTACTTTCTTAATTTTCATTATCATACATTTCTGTTAAACTACAATTTCTCTCACAAATTCTCCAACTGATCTATTTGCCCATCAAAACATTTCTCAATGTTCAAAATCAGTTCTTCAAGGTGTGCAAGACTATTTTCTAAATTAGAAGCCTCTCAAATGTAGCCATCAAGTACCAGCAACAATTTTGACCTTTTGCTCCCCAGGGCTGATGATACCTGGAACCTCCTTCGTCTCCTTCTGGCATTGGACCCTTGTGTGCTGAACCTCTTCTCTTGCTCTTTTGTGACTCATTTCAACCTTTGCTGGTTTCTTTTTGAAAAATTTCTCATGTTTATTCTTTTTTTTTAATTTAATTTTATTATGTTATGTTAGTCACCATACAATACATCATTAGTTCTTGATGTGGTGATCCACGATTCATTGTTTTGGTATAACACCCAGTGCTCCATGCAGTATGTGTCCTCCTTAATACTCATCACCGGGCTCACCCATCCCCCCACTCCCCTCCCCTCTAAAATCCTGTTTATTTCACAGAGTCCACAGTCTCTCATGGTTCATCTCTCCCTCCAATTCCCCCCCCTTCATTTTTCCCTTCCTTCTCCTAATGTCCTCCATGCTGTTCCTTATGTTCCACAAATAAGTGAAACCATATGATAATAGGCTTTCTCTGCTTGACTTATTTCACTTAGCATAATCTCCTCCAGTCCCATCCATGTTGATGTAAAAGTTGGGTATTCAACCTTTCTGATGGCTGAGTAATATCCCATTGTATATATGAACCACATTTTTATCCATTCATCTGTTGAAGGGCATCTCGGCTCTTTCCACAGTTTGGCTATTGCGGACATTGCTGCTATGAACATTGGGGTGCATATGGCCCTTCTTTTCACTACATCTGTGTCTTTGGGGTAAATACCCAGGAGTGCAATTGCGGGGTCATAGGGTAGCTCTATATTTAATTTTTTGAGGCACTTCCACACTGTTTTCCAAAGTGGCTCTACCAACTTGCATTCCCACCAACAGTGAAAGAGGGTTCCCCTTTCTCCACAACCTCTCCAACATTTGTTGTTTCTTGCCTTGTCAATTTTTGCCATTCTAACTGGTGTAAGGTGGTATCTCAATGTGGTTTTGATTTGAATTTTCCTGATGGCTAATGATGAAGAACATTTTTTCATGTGTCTGTTAGCCATTTGTATGTCTTCTTCAGAGAAGTGTCTGTTCATGCCTTCTGCACATTTTTTGACTTGATTATTTGTTTTTTGGGTGTTGAGTTTGAGAAGTTCTCTATAGATCTTGGATATCAGCCCTTTATCTGGAATGTCATTTGCAAATATCTTCTCCCATTCTGTGGGTTGCCTCCTAGTTTTGTTGACTGTTTACTGTGCAGAAGCTTTTTATCTTGATGAAGTCCCAAAAGTTCATTTTTGTTTTTGTTTCACTAGCTTTTGGAGATGTATCTTGAAAGAAGTTGTTGTGGCCGATGTCAAAGGGGTTATTGCCTATGTTCTCCTCGAGGATTTTGATGGATTCCTGTCTCACATTGAGGTCTTTCATCCATTTTTGAGTTTATCTTTGTGTATGGTGTTAGAGAATTCTCAAGTTTCATTCTTCTGCATGTGGCTGTCCAATTTTCCCAGCACCATTTATTGAAGAGACTGTCTTTTTTTCCATTCCATGTTTTTTCCTGCTTTGTCAAAGATTATTTGACCACAGAGTTGAGGGTCCATATCTGGGTTCTCTATTCTGTTCCATTGGTCTATATGTCTGTTTTTGTGCCAGTACCCTGCTGTCTTGGTGATCACAGGTTTGTAATATAGCTTGAAATCGGGCAACGTGATGCCCCCAACTTTGTTTTTCTTTTTCAACATTTCCTTGGTGATTCAGGGTCTTTTCTGATTCCATACAAATTTTAGGATTGTTTGTTGGAATTTTGATCAAGATAGCATTGAAGGTATAGATTGCTCTGGGTAGCACAGACATTTTAACACTGTTCTCATGTTTATTCTTTTAAGTTTTTATTTAAATTCCAGTTAGTTAACATACAGTGGAGAGTGCACTTGCTATGATGAGCACCGATTGTTGTACAGAAGTGCTAAATCACTGTATTGTACACCAGAATTTAATATTACACTCTCATCTTTATTTTTTAGTTTATCTAAAAAATCAGATCTGGTATTGAAATTTCCATGTGCCCATTTTCTCTTTGTTTCTTAAAAAACAAAACAAAAAACATTCTATTATTATTTCACTGAGGGAATATACATTTTAATCTCTCTGAGAATATTACAGAAATTTTTCTTTTCAATTTTTTTCTCCTGATTTTTGTATTTTCTTTGTTATTTTTATGTTGTTTTTTTTTTTTTAATTTGGCCTTTGTCTTTCAATTTGAAAGCTTTCCTTAAAGGCGATACTTGGTATCCATTCTTATTTAATTGCATGGCTCTACCAACCTGATTGGAAATCCTGGCTGAAAATAAGTCTGTCCAATAGTTTCATTCTAGTTGTGAAACTGTAAATTATCTGGAGCAATCAGTAAAGGATTGATCAAGAATACAGCACTACATCAAAAACTAATGATGTATGGTGACTAACATAACATAATAAAATTAAATTAAATTAAAAAAAAATACAGTGCTTGGGGTGCCTGGGTGACTCAGTGGTTAAGCATCTGCCTCCTGCTCAGGTCATGACCCCAGGGTTCTGGGATTGAGCCTGCTCAGTGGGGAGCCTGCTTCTCTCTCTCCCGCTCCCCCTGCTTGTGTTCCCTCTCTCACTGTTTCTCTCTCTGTCAAATAAATAAATAAAATCTTAAAAAAAAAAAAAAAAAGAATACAGTGCTTGACCTGAAACCTAAGAGATGAATAGCTGTTTGCCAGGAGGCCAAGGTAATGAGGAAAGGGAAAGCCATATATCTCCAGAACCTAACACAGTGCCTGGGCCATAAGAAGCTTTCAATGACTATTTAATGAATGAATAAATATTATGGTGGCATGAAAGATCATGGTTTATTTAGGGAATTCTAAGAAATGTCCATTTTATTGTAATTCAGATTGGTTGACAATGAATTCTCTTAGTGTTCTTTTTCAAAATATATCTTATTCTTAATTCTTCACTCTTGAAGGATATTTTCATTGAATATAGAATTATAGGTTGACTTTTTTTCTTTTAGAACTTTAAAAATGCTATTCCATGGTCTTATAGCCTACATAGTTTCTGATCAGCAGTTCATAGTTCTTTTGAATCATTGTTATGTGTATGTAATGTGTTATTTTTCTCTGGCAGTTTTCAAGATTTTCTCTTTGTCTTTGATTTTCAGCAGTGTACTATGATGTCCCCTCTTTCTACTTATCTCAGTTGTGGTTTGCCGAGATTCTTGAATCTGAATTTGTCTTCAGCCAAATTTGAGAAGTTTTCAGTTATTCAGTCAAATATTAGTGTTCATTCTCTCTTCTGTCATTCTAGAACTTCAAACATGAATTTTAAGTTTCTTCTTATTGTTCCACAGTCTACTCACATTTTTATTTTTTCATCCCTTTCTTTCTTCTTTAGATTGGACAACTTCTATTCATGTGTCTTCAAGTTATCTGACTCTAATCTATCATTTCCTTTCTGCAACTTAAGTATATCCATCCACTGAATTTTTATTTCATATATTGCATATTTTAGTTATAAAACTTCCCTTTGGTTCTTGTTCATATTTTCTATTTCTCCACTGAGATTTCCTATTTTTCATTCATTGTGAGCTTAATTTCCTTTGCCTCACTGAGTATAGTTACAATAGCTACTTTACAATCCCTGTCATTCCAACTTCTTCATCACTTTGAGATTGCCCTTTTCTTGGTTGTCTTTTTTTCTTAAGAATGGGTTCATTTTCCTGGTTCTTCTTATTTTTAGTAATTTTGGAGTGTATCCTGGACATTGTGAATATTATGCTGTGGAGCTTAGATTCTGTTATAATCCAAACAATGTTGTTGTTGTTGTTTTAAATTTAGCGGGTTAACAACTTGTTTTGACTCAAATGACAAACTTGTTCTTAACTGCAGTGGACAGTGACTCAAGCCTCAATTTAGTTTCTTATACTCACCTGTAAACCACATTGAACTGTCCTGCCCACACATGCCTTGCATGTACGCCAGAGACTTGGACTGAGTTTACAATAGATCCAGGGCCCGCATCTCTAACTCTTTCTTCTCCTGGATTCATCTTCACTTCTGAGGGGCTGTTGCTGGCCTGAGCCCTTTCTCAGGCCAGAAAGACAATGAGATTCTCAAGGAAGCTCTAGCCACCCTGCACCATACTATGTTCATGGCCTTTTCTTAGGTGAAAACCAGAGAGATGGATGCCAATACCCTCTTACATATTTTGCTACTATTTAAAATCCTGTTGGCATTTTTTATTCTTCAGAGATTTCAAGCAGTTGTTTTTATGTACTATGGTCAGAATTTGGGGTTTCTATAGGGTGTTTAGTCTGTTTGAAGCTTTCTCTGCCATACCAGGGGTGAAAGTTGGAAAAACTTTTCTTTTTAAATAACATTTTGCATATTATTGCAAAAATTCAAACAATTACAAAGAAAGAGAAGCTCACCTAAAATCTCACCATTCAAAGATACCCCTGTATAGTTTTGGTGAACATTTCTACAGACATCCCTCTGCGTGTGTGTGTGTGTGTGTGTGTGTAGCACTTTACCTTAATCCATTTATACTGCAGATATAGTTGAATAAGCTTGAATATACTTTCTTCACTTGATAATGTTAGAAAAACTTTTTATATTAAAAAGTATATATAATAATTTTTAAATACTGTTTTACATGTTCTCATTTTCTCTTATTTATATACAAAGAGGGATGAAAAGGCAAAAGCCATAAAAATGTACTCTCGGGCACCTGGGTGGCTCAGTTGTTAGGTGTCTGCCTTCGGCTCAGGTCATGATCCCAGGGTCCTGGGATCGAGTCCCACATCGGGCTCCCTCCTTGGCGGGAAGCCTGTTCTCCCTCTCCCACTCCCATTGCTTGTGTTCCTGCTCTCGCTATCTCTGTCTCTGTCAAATAAATAAATAAAATCTTTTAAAAAAATGTACTCTCACTACTCTTTGTCTCTCATTCTTTTACTTATTTCACAAATGCTCATCAAGAACCTACTATTTCCCATTCACTGTCACGGTCACAAGAAATAGAGAAGGACTCCTAATGGAGAAATTCAGAGTAAAAACAACCAAAGAAATAAATTATAATTTAATATGGTTGTCAGTGGTATATAGAGTGGCTACAAAATCCTCTTATGTGATATTGCATCTCAATGGCAGTTTAAGACCTTGTCAAGCTAACTGGGGTATATGCAGGGCTTTAGGGGAAAAGCCACCACCTCAGACCAGCCGCCCACAGGGAGCAACAGTGAACTCCTAAAGCTTCAGGATGAAGACAGTGGTGGCCCCTCTCTTGCTGTGGTCAGGGCATGAGGACCCAGCCTGGTAGTTGTGGCTTATTGGATGTGACATGACTTGCTAAGTGATCCTCCTATCCAATCTTGAGCACTTGGCTATCTTTGTGAGGCATTGTGGGAGACCAACGGACAAGAAGTCAGTCTTGGACAGAGTAGCTCTCATAGCTCAGCCTAAAGCGAGAATTAAGGAATGCTTAATGACTTCGTTCAGCATAACATTTATGTTCAAAAGAATGGAGGAAATTTTAAAATTTAAGCAGATGATAAGTAGAGCATAAGAAATAATTTCCAATTAGATAAGGATTTTGTGATCATTCTGGAGAAAATAAAACAAAGCAATGAGACAATGAGTGATGTGGGGAAATGGGGTGATTGTATTCTTGTGTTATTTTATCTAGAATCAGTAAGGAGGTTTCTTTGAGGCAAAATATGAATGATACAATAGGCAGCCCTGTAAAGGTCTGGGGGGAAAGTGTTCAGGTGGAATGGGCATTTTGAGGGAAAATAGCCATGCAAGGCAGGGCAAGGACCCACTTAGAAATAGTGGTAGTGGTGCAGGGGACAAGGGGCTGTGGCTGCCAAGTGGACTCAGCGAGATGGGATCACAGTGAGGTTATGCTTTATACGAAGAGAAAAATGACTTTCTGTAGACTGGACATGGAGGATGCAGACAAGAGGGACCATGACAGCTCACAAGTTTCCCCTTCTGAGCAGCTGGGAGTGTTGTGTCTTGAAATGGGAACGAATAAACAAGGTCACGGGGCAGGCTTGGGTGGGGTGGGTGTTGGAAAATCAATGATTCTGTTTCAGACTTGCTCAGAGTGGCATGTTTCTTCTTCTTTTTGTTTGTAATTGCTAGGTCCACATTGTTTCATGATTGCAAATTGCATTTCTGTGTCATCAGACTCTCAGGAAATGCCGATAGTTATGACAGTTGAGGTAGATGGAAAAAATAAGAACAAACACTAAGAAATCAAACCCAGACAATTTATTTTGGCAAAGTGGCATCTCAAGGAAACATTACTTTCTGACAGTACTTCAAACAAGAACAACTGAGTGCATGTTGGGTAATCCTGTTTTCAAATCAGGACACATGTATAACTAATTTAATTGGCTAAAATGATTCTGAATGTATCAAACATCTACCAAATTAGCAGATGTGTATAAAAGTTGAAAAAAATCTATTTTAATTTACAACAAGCATTTCCTCAGAATGAAATGTAGTTACGCTGATGTAAAGCCATGTTTGTTATGCATAGAGTCACTCCTTTCAAAAAGAGCCTAGCTGCATGCCACCTTTCAGGCTGGACAGGGTTGGCAGCAACCCCCTCCCCCTTGAGATGTGCATGTGGTCCCTCTGGCACAGCAGGCCCCATGCTGGCTCCTGTAACCTTGATCGTTCCTTGGTTCAGTAGTTTCATGACCATCTTCCCAATCGCCCCTTTCGGGTGCACCATGAGCTCCAGGGATGAGGTCTGTGAAGATAAGAACTTCTGAGATGAGTGATGCCTCAAATGCCGGGAATATCCCAAGCTACCTGTCCTTTCTTCTGCTATCCCCCACACTCTGTTGGGTCTGGTCTGGTTCTCACATCCTGCAGGAGTGAGTTTTACTTAATGGTACTTGCACACCATTTTTGTCATTTTCTCTCCTTTTCCACAGAGCTTTTCTTATCACCCAGCACTAATGGCCATGAAATCCATGTTTGAAAAATCACAACACTGTAACAGAGGAAAAACCAACTTGTTTTAAATTAAAGCAGTAATGCTACATAATTTACTACCTTAGGGATTTTAGTGAAAGGAAACCCTTCTGGCCAATAAATCTGATATTCTTCCTTAACACTTTAGCTTTCCAAAATCTTTAACAAACAGGACTTCGTGGAGGTGGGGTAGCTGTCTTTCACAATGCTGTTCTGGGATATATTAGTTATAGCCTTTGACTAGTGAAAGAAGTAAATTAAAGTTAGACTTTTGCAAGGACATTAAACTTTTTTTTTTTTTTAAGTGCAAAGAAAATTTGGAAGAGACTGTTTCCTCACAGACCCTGCTGCCTTGGAATCTTCCCTCCACTGGAATATTCAGAAAGGATGGTGAAATTTTCCTTTCTATTTTTTCATCAATTTCAAAACAATGGTTAATCATTTTAATGTAATATTCCCTAAAAATATGACTAGTGGTTTTGAACATTGTAGTTGAAATTTGAAAACAGCTGCATATCAACAAATTAAACTCTAAGTTCTAAGGTTTAAGTCTGATTTCAACACATTTCCACACTGGAATGGATGCTTAATACTGCAGTTGAATATTTGACTTTTCAGGAACATAAACAATGACATTTTTCTTGCAGGAGCATGTAGTCCCCCAAACACTGAATGTGCAGCTATGTAGAAAAGTCACATGGACGTTTTATGGATCACAGATGCTGCCACAGGGAGCCCGGCTTCAGTGCCACACAAGGAAAACTTCCTAGTAGTTCGACTTAACAGAGGCCATGAGCTGCTTTGACAGGCAGTGTCTTTCCTCCCCCTGAAATTGCCTTAGGAAACCCTGAGATGTGTGCAGCAAATGAGAAGCCCACCAGGGTAACCTTACACAAGTACGGGGCTAAGTTCCAGTTACATTTCGTTGACCTTTGTTTAGAAGGGAAAGAAAAATCCGTGTGACTTTTGTGATAGTACTTAATACACTGATGTTGATGTCACGCCTCCCACTCTATGAAGATACCCAAATGAAATTTCTTATAGTTCTTCATAAATAAATGGAAAATAAAACCCTACACATTTTCGAATGAAAATTCGAGTTTTATAGTTCAGAGTTCTAATACTGGAATCTTTTCCAAAGTTTAACAATTTATGATTTACCTAAATATAAGAATAAAATTTAAAACTTCTATTAAGAGAACAAAAAGACAAGCCATGGAATGGGAGAAAATATTTGCAAAACATATCTAAGAAAGGAGCTGTATCTAAAATATACAAAGAACTCTTAAAACAACAATAAGAAAACAGGTAACTCAATTGAACATGAACCGATGCCTGGAAAATATGCAAAGGTAGGCAGATGACAGAGAAGCACATGAAAAGATACTCAACATAAGTTGTCACCAAGGAAATGCACATTAAAACAGCAATGAGCTAGCCCTCCACGCTACTAGAATGGCTGAGATCCAGACTGTGGACACCACTGGTGCTGGTGAGCAGGGAGCTCTCTCGTCGCTGGTGGGAACACAAAGTGGTGCAGCCACTGTGGAAGAGAGTTTGGCCGTCTCTCACAAAGCTCAGGCACAGTTCTCATATAATCTAGTAATTGTGCTCATATTTAACCAATTGAGTTAAAAAGTTATGTCCACACAAAACCTGCAGACAAATCTTTAGAGGAGCTTTATTCATAGTTTCTGAAAACTAGAGGTGAGGGAGATGTCCATCAATAGGCGAATGGATAAACAAAGTGTGGTACACCCATGTAACAGAGTATCTCTCAGCTGTAAAATAAGCTATGAATTCACAAAAAGACATGGAGTAACAAAAATGTATATTACTAAGGGAAACAAGACAATCTGAGAAGGTCACATACTATATGATTCCAACTATATGACATTCTGGGAAAGCCAAAACTATGGAAACATTAAAATGATCAGTGGTTGCCAGGGGATTGTAGTCAAACTAAAAATGGGCTACAATTCCTAGCCAGCAGCACTTATGTACATGGAGACAGTGGGGAAATTTATTCCAAATATAGGTTTTAACTGGCAACATTCAATTATTTCATCGATGCTAAAGTTTAAAACACACTTGATGAGCACAATTTTTAAATCTGTTATTACAGACATGCCCAGGGTTACAGACTAAATTATTAGAGAAATTACTGATTCATAACTTTTTTGTGTGTGCTTTGCATCTCCTTTCCCATTCTCCAACCCATTTCCCAAAGGCCGAGATATATTTGTATAGATTAGGGCTTTCTGTCACACATACACACACACACACACACACACACACACGGATTTGAAGGGTTTAAATGGGAAAAAAAATTTGCTTGTGTGACTCTCAGCAAGGTCCTTCCTGAGGAGGTCTGGAGTCCTCTAAAGTATTAAGCTGCACTATCTAATGGGAAAGCAAAATGAAGGTCCTGGGGTGGTGTTTGCCAGAAGAGAGGCATGCATATCAAGGCTCCTAGTACTCTAAGCCCTTGTCCAATGCAGGCCCAGCATCTGACTGCCGCGAAGTCTTGCAAGGCGCATCCCTCCCACAAGACCAGGGGCAGCACCCAAACAGTGAAGGGCCACCACCTGGCGGGTGTAACAAGGAGAAGGAACAGCCAGGAGGGCTCGCAGAAGTGGGTCCTGCCAGTTTGCTGTGAGTCACACAAGTGTCCAGTGTTCTGTTAGAGAATGTGAAGAGGAACCGCCGTGAACTTGAATTTTCCTCATCTTGATATGTGGAAGCTTCTGCTATGTATAACTTAATTTATATTTAAAAAAAAGAAATATAATCCTCATGCATTTAGACATTGTGGAATGGTTAATGATTGTAATCTGGATGTTCTTGATTCTGAGATCCTAGTAACTGAAACTTCACGACCGATGAACTTACATTTTTCAGGGCAATGAGAGACCACATCACAGTAAGTGCAGAACAGCAGTTGTAAGATGTGTTGTGACTTCAGAAATATGAAAATATGAAAAACTATGCCCTAGAATGGAGGAAATAAAGTGGTTAAACTATTTTAGGCAGAGTTTAAATATAAAATGTGTAAGTTATGAAGCTCCTTGAAGTTTCCTGAATACATTTTGAAAACCACTGGCTCAGATGATGTCAGAGGCATCTAACCTCTCAAATATCCCTGACTTACTGGATAATTTACCTTTCTCTGGGAACCTGTTTGAATGGAGGCAGGTGAGTCTAACAGAAGAGGAGGGGTCCTCCTGGGAACCTTGAGCACGTCCCTTTGGCTCTGGGACCCCGGCCACCAGGGGGCCCCCTGCCACTGCCGGGGAAGGACCCAGGCCCAGGCGGACGTGCCACACCCTGGGAACATGGTCATACAAAGCCTTCTCAAATCCACTGGCACACCACACAGCAATAAAGGATAAGAGGAAGAAAAGTGAGCTTAGCATGTTGAGAGCTAGCATTCATTATTAGCCTTAGCAAAGAAATTCATGCAGAAGGATGGAATACCACATGGTATGAGAGAAAGAACATTAAGCTATTAAATAGAAAATCAGGTTCTAGTCTCAATTTAACCACTTAAAAAAAATTCTGAAGCTCGGTTTGCTCCTCTGTGGAAGCGCAGCAGTGAGAGTTACCCTCTCCCCTGTTTTCTACTTACAAAGCGCCATTACTTTCCTGCCCAGCTAGACGTTAAACAGGAACAATACGGTAAGTAATCTGGTCATTTTCTTTCACCCCAAAACTTCAAGAAAACGAGAAAAATATAGGAATTCCCAAATAATTTTTCTTCAAAATGCGATATCTGTATTTATATAGATAAAAAGAGTCCATTTTGTCTCAAAGATTTGGTGGCACTGTAAGGATGGTACTAAAGCACAATTACATGGTTTCTTCAGAGAAAACATTAGATCAAAATTTGATAGATTTAGAATAGATTTAAAACAAAGCAGAGGCTAAATAATTAATTATTCCCTTATCAGTTCCAGGGAACTCAGGAAGTTAGTGCCTTAAGATGTTCAGATTGTCCCAAAAAGTTGAGTTACTGAGTATTTCTAAACTTTATTCCCGTGCTTTGCTATTAGTTAGAAGAAAAAGCCTTCCAAGTTAATGATAATAGACCAAGGGGCGCCTGGGTGGTTCAGTTGGTTAAGCGTCCTACTCTTGGTTTCAGCTCAGGTCATGATCTCAGTCAGCGTCTTCGCTTGCGATCCTCTCCCTCTGCCCCTCCCCGCACTCATGCTCTTGTGCTCTCTCGCTCTCTCTCTCTCTCAAATAAATAGGTGAAATAGATCTTTTTCAAAAATAAAATGTTAGAGGGCTCCTGGGTGGCTCAGATGGTTAAGCGTCTGCCTTCGGCTCAGGTCATGATCCCAGGGTCCTGGGATCGAGTTCCGCATCGGGCTCCCTGCTAGGCGGGGAGCCTGCTTCTCCCTCTGCCTCTCTCTCTGTCTCTAATGAATAAATAAATAAAATCTTTAAAAAAATAAAAATAAAAATAAAAAAATAAAAATAAAATGTTAGGGGCGCCTGGGTGGCTCAGTTGGTTGAACGACTGCCTTCGGCTCAGGTCATGATCCTGGAGTCCCGGGATCGAGTTCCGCATCGGGCTTCCTGCTCGGCGGGGAGTCTGCTTCTCCCTCTGACCCTCCCCTCTCTCATGTGCTCTCTCTCATTCTCTCTCTCTCAAATAAATAAAATCTTTAAAAAATAAAATAGAATAAAATAAAATAAAAAAATGTTAGACCGAATGCTCACACGTGTCATCCTTCCCTCCCTGGAAACCATTTCTGTTACAGTGTAGCACAGCCGAAAAGGAAGCCACAGGCTTGGAGCATCAGAGTCCTGTGGAGTTGAGCCATAGAAGGCCGGGCCCTGAGACGGCAGGGCCCTGGCCTAGAGGAGAACACAGACAACACCCGAAATAGAGAGATCAAGTAAAATCTGTACTCCAAGTGGTGCACCCCATTACCCCACCTCAGCCCTCTCTGCTACTAGGACGGAGGACACCAGCAAGCGAGCGCCTGCCTTCCAGCAAGAAGAGAAAGAACTTGTTTTGAGAGAAAGGACACAGACTAGACCAAAGACCTCACTTTGCGACGTTCAGGAAGTCTCCAGCACCACGATGGACTCCTATCAAATTACCCCACAGAAGCCCCTGAACAAGCCTTACGAATGATAACAGATTCTGTTCACCCTTTTAAGGGAACACTATTAGGATCACCAGACATCTAAGGGAAACTGCTTCCAGGGAAAAGGACATGAACATAAACCAGCTGATAGGATTATTCTCAAGAAACTGAGCCCCTAGCAAAATGAGACACAAGCAGCATTCATGTGTTCCTGTTCATTTAGGCACCGTTTAGGGCTTCAGCCAGGCAAATACATCACTTTGAGATATATATATATATATATACACACATATATATATTAAGATTTTATTCATTTATTTGACAGAGACACAGTGAGAGAGAGAACACAAGCAGGGGGAGTGGGAGAAGGAGAAGCAGGCTTCCCGCCGAACAGGGAGCCCGATGCGGGGCTCGATCCCAGGACCCCGGGATCATGACCTGAGCCGAAGGCAGACGCTTAATGACTGAGCCACCCAGGCGCCCCTCACTTTGATATATTTTTAATTAGGAGGACAAACCATATGAAATCACCACTCATATAGGTAAAAATAGTCTAATATTACCAATTTCACATGTTCAACATAACAACTTTAAAAAAAATAAGGATAGAATTAACTCAATATCTAGGCCAGCAATCAAGGAAGAAACAAGGAGTGGAGGATTTTAAAATCATGTAAGAATAGCAAGATCTGAGCTTCAAAGTTTACAAAATAGGCTGATATACAGTGTCTTGTTTGACCATTAAACAACTATGTAATTATAGTTATTATTAATATATTTAAAAATCTAACTATTGAGAAATCCAAGACCAAATAAATGAAGCTACCTGCTGGAACACAGCTTTTTTTTGGCAAGTGGTTAGTGGAGATGGGACCAGAGCTCTAGATGACTGACTCCATGCCCTTGACTTCCATTACCCGAAAGTAATGGGGCAAGATGGGAACTTGGGGCACCGGGAGACAGAGGCGGCGGGGAGGGCATAGTAAGGGACAATATGCAAACAGGGGTGAAAGAAGCCTGAAACACAGGAGCTTATGTTCATGGAGCCAGAACTTGCACGAATCCATGTAATTAAGAGAGCCTTGTGCTGGCAGCAGACTCTTGAACTGACCCAGGGGGAAAACACGCATGACACTGATTCCAAGAAGGATAAAGTTGACATATTCCAGATGTGAAGCAATTAAACCCTCACTTGGAAAGAATGACCCACATAACTGCAAAATGTCCATGTTAAGAAATTAAAATGGGGCGCCTGGGTGGCTCAGTTGGTTTGGCGACTGCCTTCGGCTCAGGTCATGATCCTGGAGTCCCAGGATCGAGTCCCGCATCGGGCTCCCTGCTCAGCAGGGAGTCTGCTTCTCCTTCTGACCCTCCCCCCTCTCATGCTCTATCTCATTCTCTCTGTCAAATAAATAAATAAAATCTTTAAAAAAAAAAAAGAAATTAAAACGTATATACCCACATAAAAATACAGGAAAGAAAACACTCTGGTCAGATTTCTGGAGACTAAATCAGCAAATGTGCCACACATATGTGCACCCCCACACATCTGGACACACGTGCAAGCACAAACACGCACACACTCGCACACGCACACACACGTGTGTGCCCATGTGTGCTCACAACGTGAATATACACATGCACACACATACCCGCAAACATGTACACACACCCACAGTGAGCCATGCAAAACAAGGTCAAACAAGGCACTTGGGCTGCTGGGGGTCTGCCCTTGGCAGGAGGATTGTTATCTCCCTATCCTCCTGTTCTTGTCTAGAAATGAATCCCATTCACACACTAAGGCCTGTGCTTGCTGAATTTGATTCAGCTCCCTTTGGAGCCAAAGGACACCTGTGTGACTCATGAGACCTGATTTCATTTTCTCTTTCACTAGGACAGACAGAGAAAGAAAATGTAGGCAGTGGATGGATGGAGATGATGCCTGGAGAGTCACTCCAGTATGCCCCAGTACCCACTGTGTACAAATATTCACAGGGGGATGAAAGAACTGTCCGCAAACCGAGACTGCACGGGGTGAACATTCCTGCAACTCAGAGCAGGGGAAGGCAGACGTCTTCGAAAAAGTTCCACCACCTGTGTTGACCTGGCTGTGCTGAGGCTTACAGGAATTCCGCATTCCCTCCCACTTGTCACCCTCACACTCCACTGGAGAAAGAGCAGTGACTTGGACTCTGGCTCCTCTCTCCCTCCCCCGCAGAGCAGGTGGCTGGGGCACCTGTGAGGCCAGAATGTCAGCGGAGATGCTCACCCCTCCTCTGGGGAAAGGGGATCCCAGCCCATAGTCAGGCTAGTCCAGGCCCCCCTCCAGGCGCCCATCCAGACCCTCCTCCAGGCCCCATTCCAGGCCCCCCTCCAGGCCCTCCTCCAGGCCCCCCTCCAGGCCCCCCTCCAGACCCTCCTCCAGGCCCCCCTCCAGGGCTCCCTCCA